>NC_086318.1:72774800-73108550 GCF_036172605.1 Pelobates fuscus
CATTACCTCCTTTGCTTCCCAAGGCCATTGGTCTCCCATGTTAGTACCTCCACACACATAGCAGTTGGTAACATTAAGACTACCGGCAATACTTTCAGCTAAATCAATGAACAGGTTTTTAGCATTATGGGGGATCTTATTATCTATACTCATCTCTTCATATAAGGAATGGTATACTTGATGAGTTTGGGAGAATACCGTATCAGTCTCTATCCCTATAAACAATACTGTCCCAGGATCTAAACCCGTCCCATATATTTGAAACCCAAATAAATTACCATACTTGTCTAAGAACTTGTCGGGGTTATTTATAAGTATATGGACTGGATTGCATTCCATAGACTTACAATATGGGCTGGTAGGCAACTTAGTCACTATCATGTCCTTGTCTACTGTCTGTCCCCAAGTTGCCCACCCCACACAAGACCAATATGGGCAAAAGTTATAATCTCTATTTGGGCATCTAGGACTCACATATTTATTTTTACTACTGGGACAAATATATTTATCATTAGACCCATACGTCCTCTCCCATCTAAGATCCCCACATACATTCCACGGCTTTCTACCACTTGATATCGTCTTACACGCATCAAATAGCAGAACACCCGAAGAATGTACGGATTCTAATACTGTCTTGTTAATTAGGGTCCCCTGAGGATCTCCATTCCTGAGAGTCAACCAAATTGTACGAGGTTGATACTCCGGACTGAAGCACTTAGGTTCTCCTACTCCTAGATGGCACACACTATATTCTATATTTAGGTATCTACATCTTGATACATCTCCTTTACACTCGTATTGTGAATGCCAAATTAGGGTTTGAGAAATATGGTTACCTGTTCTTGTAGTCTTAAAGGGAAACTCCAGTGCCAGAAAAACGATCCGTTTTTCTGGCACTGGAGGGTCCCTCTCCCTCCCACCCACCAATCCCCGGTTACTGAAGGGGTGAAAACCCCTTCAGTGACTTACCTGGGACAGCGGCGATGTCCCTCGCCGCTGTCTCCGCCTCCGCGACGCTCCTCCTAGTGATTACGTCGGCCGGTGGGCGAGACTGATCTCGCTCACCGGCCGAGGAGACCTAATGCGCATGCGCGGAAATTCCACGCATGCGCATTACGTCTCCCCATAGGAAAGCATTGAAAAATCATTTCAATGCTTTCCTATGGGGTTTTGAGCGACGCTGGAGGTCCTCACACAGCATGAGGACGTCCAGCGACGCTCTAGCACAGGAAACCTGTGCTAGAACCCAGGAAGTGACCTCTAGTGGCTGTCTAATAGACAGCCACTAGAGGTGGAGTTAACCCTGCAATGTAAATATTGCAGTTTATGAAAAACTGCAATAATTACACTTGCAGGGTTAAGGGTAGTGGGAGTTGGCACCCAGACCACTCCAATGAGCAGAAGTGGTCTGGGTGCCTACAGTGTCCCTTTAATGCATACCTCACAGCTAGGAGTGTCGGTACCTCTACCTTCCTGAATATAAAAATACACATAAATAAACATTATCAAAAACACATCTTTCGCCGTCATCCTCAGTCTTCGTCCGTGCGAAGGCACCTCAGCTTCCAGGATGTAAGGGCTGCAGGGAATGGAGTTCTGCTCGTCTTCACAGGAGTCCCTTCGAGACTTTCCCTGGCTTATATACTATACGTCGATTCGGGTATAGGAGTTATGTACGGATGAAAAGTACGTAAAGTCTTTTTCTACGGGGTGGAGGACTCTCCAAGCGTCATATAGGTTATGTTCGTCTAGCAGTTTCTGGTATGTTTTGCATAATCTTTTGGCTGGTGTGTGTCCCTGTGGTTTTGCTCCTTTGGATGAATCTAGGGTGGGGTCTAAGATGTGATTAAAGTCTCCACATAATATCAACATTCCTTTTTGGATAGGGGCTATTTTTGCTAAAATTCTGTGAAGAAAGTTGCGTTGTTCTGAGTTGGGTGCGTATACGTTTACTATTGTGTAAACAATATCATTGATGGTACAAATTAGTATTATATAATGGCCTTCTTCATCTATAACTATTTCGTGTTCTGTGAAAGCAACTCGGTTGCTTATGAGCACCGAGACCCCTTTCGTTTTTGATTTAGCGGTGGCGTGGTGTTGGAACGGGTATGTCAGAGGTTTGAGATTGAATGGTTTAGTGAAGTGTGTCTCCTGGAGACACACCACGTCAGGTAGGGATTTTTGGAGGTCTTGCATTAGGAGGTGGCGTTTTACAGGGGTATTCAGCCCCCTGACATTATGGCAATATACTTTCAGAAGGGTAAGATCTGTGAGAGACGCTAATTATGTTACCAATAGTGTGGTTTTACTTGTGTTTCCCAGGTGTCTATGCATGACGTGGTGTATATAGGCAGTAGTGTGGTGAGGTTTATACTTGCGTTTGAAGTGCATACTGGCTGAGGAGACATCTCGCGGCATGCATCTGTGGTGGTGATACCGGAGAAACTGACAGAAGCGAAGCACAGAGAGATGGACACAGGTTTCTTCAGGAAGGAAGAGATTCTTTATTGGATCACCGATCGGGACTCAGAGGGACTAATGTCACCAAAATACCACAAGTTCTGAGCCCCGGACAATAGTGCAGGCTCCTTATATAGGCACATAACTCCTCCCATATTAAGCTCCACCCGCACATTCTCTTGACCAATCAATACAAATAAGAATTAACTTCCTGCTTGACCGCATGGCTTGTCCAGCACAATGGAGGAGGGGAATACTACATCCTGTATTCTTGCACATGCTCCGTACACTACTGATCGTATCTTGCCTCGTGCAACCAACTGATCGATACGTCAGCATATGCACGTACACATGCCACGTGGTAATCTCGGCCTACTAAATTTATTTTTACCGAGATTCCACCACATTCCCCCCTTTGATGCCTCTTGATATTTCACAATTACTTGAGGCATCACTTAACCTTGGTTTGCATACACCGCAAGTTACCTTGAACCAAACCAGACTTATCTTATGATGTGAATCTTCAACACTCATCTTCCTGTATTGGTTCTCCCTGATCTAGAGCCTCATATTTATGAATTGCCATTATCTGTGCAGCAGCCTTCCTCTCTGCTATATTTTCTATCAGGCTTTGCACAGACCTAACTACTAAGGGTATAAGACACGGCAGGAGTAGACACAACATTAAAATCAGCAGGACTCCACCTACCACTGCCTTAAGCCCTCCAAACCACTCATACCAGCTACCAAACCAACTACTTGGATTGTACCCTTTCCATACCTGAGTAGGCACATGCGCTAGTTTAACCATATGGCTAGTAAGCTCAGCTATTGCTTGCCCTTCGTCATCTATTTGAAGACAGCAATTGCTCAGGTTAAACTTCCCACATACACCTCCCTCTACTGCCAAAAGGTAGTCCAAGGCTAATCTATTTTGGTAGACTGCTGTCCTCATCCTGGTATTATGCTTCGCTAGAAGATTGAGCGCTTGTGATGTCTCGTTAGTAATAATCTCAACCACCGCCTGTAATCTTATAATACGGTTGAGCATATAAATAGGGGTTCTATAACCAAAGGTACCATCTTCTGCCCACGTGGCTGGCCCATAATAATCTATAATACGCTGGGGAGGCCATTCATTATCTTCCCAGGCGCCTATCTCTATGGGTCCCCTTTTCTTCCTATGATTCACATCATACACTTTAACACCTAAAGTCTCACCTGTTTCAATAGGTAACAAGAAGAAGGATGGTTTGAGCATACCCAACACACATGCCCCTTCCCAGTCCTGTGGCAACTCCGAATAGGCTTTCTTACCACAGATCCAGTACAAATTTGCTGGGGCTCTCCAGGTAGATGTGATGGATAAATCAAACCACACATCCTTTAAATTGGCGTATCTAGCAAACGGGTTAGATGGTTCTGAGACATTTGAAGCCGACCACCAAGTTGTATTCTTTGTATCATCATCATAAGCTTTTTGCCCTAGACAAGTTAATTCTCCTACAGAAGTATTATACATCATTCCTTTCCTTGCTATGCAAACATAACCTATGATGGAGGTCTTTAATCTCCACTCAGATTTACCTCTAACACTCATATGATAATCGGCTTGTGTAGATATTAATTGGTCAACTGCCTCAGAACCGGACATTACCTCCTTTGCTTCCCAAGGCCATTGGTCTCCCATGTTAGTACCTCCACACACATAGCAGTTGGTAACATTAAGACTACCGGCAATACTTTCAGCTAAATCAATGAACAGGTTTTTAGCATTATGGGGGATCTTATTATCTATACTCATCTCTTCATATAAGGAATGGTATACTTGATGAGTTTGGGAGAATACCGTATCAGTCTCTATCCCTATAAACAATACTGTCCCAGGATCTAAACCCGTCCCATATATTTGAAACCCAAATAAATTACCATACTTGTCTAAGAACTTGTCGGGGTTATTTATAAGTATATGGACTGGATTGCATTCCATAGACTTACAATATGGGCTGGTAGGCAACTTAGTCACTATCATGTCCTTGTCTACTGTCTGTCCCCAAGTTGCCCACCCCACACAAGACCAATATGGGCAAAAGTTATAATCTCTATTTGGGCATCTAGGACTCACATATTTATTTTTACTACTGGGACAAATATATTTATCATTAGACCCATACGTCCTCTCCCATCTAAGATCCCCACATACATTCCACGGCTTTCTACCACTTGATATCGTCTTACACGCATCAAATAGCAGAACACCCGAAGAATGTACGGATTCTAATACTGTCTTGTTAATTAGGGTCCCCTGAGGATCTCCATTCCTGAGAGTCAACCAAATTGTACGAGGTTGATACTCCGGACTGAAGCACTTAGGTTCTCCTACTCCTAGATGGCACACACTATATTCTATATTTAGGTATCTACATCTTGATACATCTCCTTTACACTCGTATTGTGAATGCCAAATTAGGGTTTGAGAAATATGGTTACCTGTTCTTGTAGTCTTAAAGGGAAACTCCAGTGCCAGAAAAACGATCCGTTTTTCTGGCACTGGAGGGTCCCTCTCCCTCCCACCCACCAATCCCCGGTTACTGAAGGGGTGAAAACCCCTTCAGTGACTTACCTGGGACAGCGGCGATGTCCCTCGCCGCTGTCTCCGCCTCCGCGACGCTCCTCCTAGTGATTACGTCGGCCGGTGGGCGAGACTGATCTCGCTCACCGGCCGAGGAGACCTAATGCGCATGCGCGGAAATTCCACGCATGCGCATTACGTCTCCCCATAGGAAAGCATTGAAAAATCATTTCAATGCTTTCCTATGGGGTTTTGAGCGACGCTGGAGGTCCTCACACAGCATGAGGACGTCCAGCGACGCTCTAGCACAGGAAACCTGTGCTAGAACCCAGGAAGTGACCTCTAGTGGCTGTCTAATAGACAGCCACTAGAGGTGGAGTTAACCCTGCAATGTAAATATTGCAGTTTATGAAAAACTGCAATAATTACACTTGCAGGGTTAAGGGTAGTGGGAGTTGGCACCCAGACCACTCCAATGAGCAGAAGTGGTCTGGGTGCCTACAGTGTCCCTTTAATGCATACCTCACAGCTAGGAGTGTCGGTACCTCTACCTTCCTGAATATAAAAATACACATAAATAAACATTATCAAAAACACATCTTTCGCCGTCATCCTCAGTCTTCGTCCGTGCGAAGGCACCTCAGCTTCCAGGATGTAAGGGCTGCAGGGAATGGAGTTCTGCTCGTCTTCACAGGAGTCCCTTCGAGACTTTCCCTGGCTTATATACTATACGTCGGTGGGCGGACAGGCTTTATTATGGCCCTCTCACTCACGCACCAAATCCCTGAAACAATAAAATTTTGTAATCCACAATAGTTCCTCGTTACTCCGACTGAGTCGTGCGTTTTAACCGGATCTTGCAGGGATTCTCTGGATCTGCTGTAACTTGCCAAGAATCGACTGCTGCTGGTTTAACCCTGGAGTGATGTATCCACGGAGTCACTTCGGCTACTTTTATCGCTGTAGGGGTAGACAAAAGAACAACATAAGGACCTCTCCACTTGGGCCCTAACGGTACATTAATCCACTCTTTAATCCACACTTGGTCTCCTGGATGATAACTATGAACAGGGGGATAAATATTCACAGGTAATCTATCTTGTACCCATTTCTGTACCTCCTCCATAGTCTTACCCAACTCTACAACCTGCTGCCGGGTAATTCCTTCTCCCAACTGACTCAAGTTCCCCCTTTAAGTTACCAAGTACGGGAGGTGGTCGCCCATACATGATTTCAAAAGGAGAGAGGCCCATCCTTCTGGTAGGGGTACTGCGGATTCGCAATAAAGCTATGGGTAAGAGAACGTTCCACTTAAGTTGGGTTTCCTGACACATTTTAGCCAACTGATTCTTAATAGTTCTATTCATTCTCTCTACCTTACCAGAACTCTGGGGTCTATATGCTGTATGAAGCCTCCACTTTATACCAAGCATATGAGTCAGTTGTTGTAGGCACTGATGAACAAAAGCTGGACCATTGTCCGATCCTATAGAGCAGGGTAGTCCATATCGGGGTATTATTTCTCGTAGCAGGAATCTCACAACTTCTCCTGCTTTCTCTGTACGAGTAGGACATGCTTCTACCCAGCCTGAATAGGTGCACACAATTACCAACAGGTAACGATGTCCACCCGATTTAGGCATCACTGTAAAGTCAATTTGTAAATCGGACATGGGGAGTCCCCCCATAAACTGGACTCCTGGTGGCTTTACTGGTCCTTGTCTTGCATTATTTTTAGCACACGTTACACATCTTCGTACAATGGCCTGAGTCAAGTTGGACAATCTTGGTATGTAGAAATGTTTTCTGAGAGATTCTTCTGTGCTGTCTCTCCCAGAATGTGTCCCGTTGTGATACTTTTGGACAATTTCTACCGCTAGTGATGCTGGAATAGCTATTCTTCCATCTTCTAACTGATACCATTTGTTCTCCAAATACTTTCCTGGTTCAGTCTTTAACCACTCCTCTTCTTGAGCTGTATAAACTGGAGTCCATTGAGACAGTGGAGTTGGTATAAGAGCAGCTATATGCCCCACATATTCCTGTCTTCCTGATTCAGCAGCACGCTTAGCTGCACTATCTGCCATCCGATTTCCCTTAGTTACATCACCATATCCTCTCAGATGCGCTCGACAATGTATGATACCGACTTCTTTCGGCTTCCACACTGCTTCCAATAGTTGTAGGATTTCAGCTGCGTACTTGATTTCTTTGCCTTCTGAATTCAGTAGTCCTCTTTCTTTATACAAAGCTCTGTGGGCATGAGTGGTTAAAAACGCATACTTGGAGTCCGTATAGATGTTCACTCTTAAACCTTCAGCCAATTGTAACGCTCGTGTCAGTGCTATCAATTCTGCCTTTTGTGCTGATGTTCCTTTCGCCAGTGGCCGAGCTTCTATCACCTTGTCTATTGTTGTTACTGCATATCCTGCATAGCGGATCCCTTCTTTCACATAACTACTGCCGTCGGTATAATATTGAACATCGGGGTTCTGGATGGGAAAATCACGAAGATCTGGTCTACTTGAAAATGCTTCATCCATTACTTCCAAACAATCATGTTGACTTTCAGTAGGTTGTGGCAAAAGGGTAGCTGGATTTAAGGTGTTTACAGTCTCTAAATGCACTCTTGGGTTTTCACACAACATTGCTTGATACTTGGTCATACGGCTATTACTAAACCAATGATTTCCTTTGTAATCCAACAACGTCTGTACTGCATGTGGGACTCGTACATAAAGTTCTTGACCCAGAGTGAGTTTATCGGCTTCAGCTACTAGCAGGGCGGCTGCAGCTACGGCTCTTAGACAAGGTGGAAGTCCGCTGGCCACTGCATCCAGTTGCTTAGACATGTAGGCAACAGGTCTTTGCCATGATCCCAAGTACTGTGTCAATACTCCCACAGCCATTCTTCTTTGCTCATGTACATACAGGTAGAATGGTCGTGTGTGATCAGGTAGACCTAATGCTGGGGCACTCATCAAAGCCTTCTTCACATCTTCAAATGCCGTTTGCTGTTCTTGAGTCCATAAGAAGGGGTCGTGCTCTGTACCTTTGATAGCTGCGTACAGAGGTTTTGCCAGTATCGCGTAGCTGGGAATCAATATCCTACAGAAGCCTGCTGCCCCCAAGAATTCTCGCACTTGTCTCCTATTCTTGGGTATCGGTATTTGGCACACAGCTTCTTTTCTCTCTGGCCCCATAATTCTTTGACCTTCAGAGATATGGAATCCCAGATATTTGACAGTTGGCAAACACAACTGAGCCTTCTTTCTAGACACCTTGTATCCTGCCTTCCAGAGAATGTGTAGTAGATCGTGCGTTGCTTGCTGACATATTTCCTTTGTAACTGCTGCTATCAACAAGTCATCTACATATTGTAACAATACACACTCTCCTGGGATGGACTCGAAATCCAGTAGATCTTGACTTAGAGCTGAACCAAATAGGGTAGGTGAATTTTTAAACCCTTGGGGCAGTCTTGTCCAGGTCATTTGGCGTTTTGAGCCCGTTACAGCGTTCTCCCATTGGAAAGCGAAAATACATTGACTTTCTGCGGCAATTCGGAGGCAAAAGAAGGCATCTTTGAGGTCTAAGACTGTAAAGTAAGTAGCCCCGCCCGGAATTAAAGCAAGCAGGTTATATGGATTGGGTACAACTGGATGTATACTAACAACCGCATCATTGACTGCTCTCAAGTCCTGCACAGGTCGATACTCATCTGTACCGGGCTTTTGAACAGGCAGCAATGGGGTGTTCCAGGGGGAAGTACAGAATTTTAGGATACCATACCGTATGAACTTATCCAGATAAGATTGTATGTTCTTCTTAGCCTTCTGCGGGATGTGATATTGTCTTAGGCTTACTGGATAAACCCCAAGTTTTAGTTCAATTTTAATAGGTGGAATATTGCGGGCCAGTCCTGGTGGGTTGTTCTCTGCCCAAACTCCTGGTATGTTGAATAAGGATTCATCACTCCTAGGGTTTTGGCTAGTCAACGCTGTATAAAGTCGCCACTCTTCTTCCTTTGGTACGGATAATGTCATAATACCTGAAGGTCCATTAAACTTTAAGGATGTTGTTCCATTTGGTAGGAACGTAATCTGTGCTTGTAATTTTGATAGCATATCACGTCCCAGCAATTGGACTGGACATTCAGGCATATAAAGGAATTGATGTTTTACTACGTGGCCTCCCAATGTACAGAGTCGACTTTTAAGAACCGGTTTTTCAGCACTTCTTCCAGTTGCTCCTATTACAGTAATAGTCCTTCCAGATGGAGGAGCAACTAGATTAGTCACCACTGAATGTTCAGCACCAGTGTCGATCATGAACGCACTCCTTTTTCCCCCTATTGATACATCGACCATAGGCTCCGCTCGACCAAGGGGGATGGAGCCCGGTCGGTATCAATAGTTCTCCATGACCGTGTCAGCCAATCCTACAAAGTCCCTGCCTTCTCTATCGCGGGACCTTTGCGCTGCTGGGAAATACCTATCTTCCCTAACACTTCATCTGTTCCCCTTGCTCCCTCTATTACCATTACTCCCTCCGGGGCCTCCTCTACCTCTCGCTCTGCCTCTAAAGTTTCCATAACCTATCCTAGGTCTGTCTCTCTCACACTGTTCTCTTCGAGGACACTCATTTCTCCAATGCCCTTCTTCCCTACAGTATGCGCACTGATTTCTACTTAGAGGTTCCTCATTCCACTTACTATCGCCTCTATCTGGGCCCCGTCTATCTACGCCTGCGATCGCTACCGCTAGCATGTCTGCCTTTCTACGCATCTTGCGCTCTTCCTCTTTCTTACTTTCTGTTTCCCTATTCATATATACTTTATTCGCTACCTCCATTAGTTGGGTGATGGACATACCTGCAAACCCTTCTAACTTCTGTAGCTTGCGCTTAATATCTCCGTAAGCTTGGCTGACAAAGGCGGAGTTCACCATTCGGGAATTATCTGCGTCTTCCGGATTAAAGGGGGTATACAAGCGGTATGCCTCCAATAATCGGTCATAAAAGACACTGGGCGCTTCATCACTTTTCTGAATCACCTCAACTGTCTTCGACATATTAATGGCTTTCTTTCCTCCAGCTTTCATGCCAGCAATTATAGCGTCTCTATAGGCTCTGAGTTGAACCATATCAGCACCATTTACATTCCAATCGGGATCGGTGTTGGGATAATGTGTTGCGGCCCATGCTGATGGATTGGCTTGATTCAAAGTACGGGCTTTATCCTCCAGCGCTTTGATGGCCGCTTGATTAATTCTTGTCCTTTCCTCATTGTTAATCAAAGTCATTAATAACTGCTGGCAATCAGCCCATGTCGGGTTATGTGTCTGTACTATTGAGGTGAACAGATCAGTCATAGCTTGTGGTTTCTCAGTATACAAGGAATTGTTGGTCTTCCAATTCAAGAGATCGGTTGTCGTGAACGGGACATATACGAAGACTGGGTCAGCATGTGCCATTTGACCTGCGGCATCGATATAGGCTGACCCGGGATTCAGACGAAGAGGCATCTGATAATGTTTTAATTGTTGGGTACCAGTCAGTTGTCGGGTTAGTATGGGGCTACGTAGAGGGGCGTCAGTTAGAGGTTCCGGTCGGGGGGTATTAGAACATGAGGATGTGGGAGCTTGGTTTTGGGAAAAGGTAGTAAATAAAATACTTCGAGCCGAGCTAGAAGAAGCTTGACCGGAAGTCTGAAGTGGCGCCAAATCAGGATATTCGGATCTAATGGGGGTTGGCTCTGGTTCCGGAAGGGGAGATTTAGTACGAGAGGGGGTGGATTCTGTACTGGAGGAGGAAGCGGAAGTGGATGAGGGCAATGAGGGAAGGGTTGCAGGACTTCCTGCATTTGCGTCACTTCCTCTTAACGGAAAGTAAGGGGGCGGCAAAGGGATCTCGGACTCAGGGGGCGTGTCCAAAATGGGCCTAACACCAGTCCTAGTGGACAAACAAGTCCTAGCCACCATGAGGCGACATTGCTCCTCGTGGCATGTCTGAATCCATTTTGGCGAGTCATTTACGGCCTGTCTCCAACAATCAATATAAGGAAACTGCCCGTAAAGTTCAGGCCTACCCGATACAGCCACGTGTAAGCGCTGTACCAGAGTTGGATCCAAACTGCCACGTGGCGGCCATGCCGCAACCAAAGTAGGCCACTCCCTAGTACACAAAGTGACCAAACGTACAGGAGACATTTTAACCCCAAAATCACAAGTTTTGAATCCCTTTTTAAAATTCTTCACCATACAACCTAAGGGATCCGGAATCGTTGACTGCGACGCGCCCATACTTATCAATGGAACGTCGTTGACAACGAATACTATGCACGCGTACTATTCAACAGTCACACCCGTTTCCTCTGGCAACAGCACCACGTGTTACAGTTACCAAGTGAAGCGTACACAATAACACAATAAACACTCAGGGAATTCCCGTACACACACAGCTGTTACACCAGTCACTAGATAATCAATATTATGCCCTTTGGCGAAACTATACAGTCACCCACGCTATAATTCTCTATATACGAATTACCCGTCTATAACACACCCCAGTAACATCGTCTTTTACAAATAGCGGTTACAGTACGGTTAGCATAGGTCAAAGCACAATTTAAGGTCACAATACAATTATTAGTGGTTATGGTGTTAAACATGCAATGGACGACAATGATTAGTACTTATATACAGTGTCAGTAAATATACAGGGTTATGGTACCGTGCACTATAATACAGCAACACACTATTAACACTCTCGCTAGACGGCTGAGCTTGCGCTATCTAACAAGATATACACTTTACTAAACAATCTTTATCACATTTACAATTCCCAACTAAACTATTGGCCAGTACCTTGAATGGACTACCAAAAACAATCTACATACGTTTTGGTTAGCCACACTGCCCAAGCACCACATATAGCGAGCTAGAGGACCGAATTTACACAGACGCCTCTTAGTCGATTACTATCAAAAATCTAGTGGGTTCCAAATTTACACGCCTTCCCACTTAGCCAAGATAGGTTGAGAGCTAGCGAACCGAATTTACACAGACGCCGCTTAGTCTCCCGGTCCCTCCGACCTAGCGAACAAAATATACACCCTAGAACGCTAGTCTAGACAAGACACCGGTGTCCGGCTAGGGCTATTTACACCAGAGCCCCGCCTGACTAACAAAATCAAACGGTCTGACTAAAGAGCGTTCGATCGAGCGGTGCGCCTTCGCTCCTTCCCTCCGACAGAGGGGGCAGATTCCATACACAATTCAAACCCCTGATGGGCCTACCGCACAATTGGTATACCCCTAGTGGGTCTGCCGTCTAAAACAGCAGTTGTCTTACCTCCTCGTTCCTGAACCTGAGTTCACACTCATCGACGGGGACACCCCAGCACTTCTTACGTAGAGGCCGATGATCTCCTGGACAACAGACCAGTGGCGCCGAGACGAAGGGAGGTCCACGCAGAAGTTCAGGGGTGCAGCCGTAGAGAACGTGGGCAAAGATAGACCGTCTCACGCCTCTGCCTCTCAGCTACCGTTGAACGATGAGCTTCCCGGCCAATGCACCAAATGATACCGGAGAAACTGACGGAAGCGAAGCACAGAGAGATGGACACAGGTTTCTTCAGGAAGGAAGAGATTCTTTATTGGATCACCGATCGGGACTCAGAGGGACTAACGTCACCAAAATACCACAAGTTCTGAGCCCCGGAGGAGGGGAATACTACATCCTGTATTCTTGCACATGCTCCGTACACTACTGATCGTATCTTGCCTCGTGCAACCAACTGATCGATACGTCAGCATATGCACGTACACATGCCACGTGGTAATCTCGGCCTACTAAATTTATTTTTACCGAGATTCCACCACAGTGGGTTGGGTTTCATCTTGGGAATTGCGTTCTAGCACTGAAGTCTGGAGTTGGTGTGATAGCATCCCCACAGAGGGTCTGGATAGTACTAGTTGAGGGAAGGAAGGTAGGAAATTAGTAGAGAAGAAAAGGAGAAGCAGTGCGGACAGGACCGCAGAGCCCATATTGGGCTGAGTACCCTGGGTGGGCACTACTGGGGTTGGCAATGAGAGTAAAACAAACATAACAACTTGGACGATTAGCCCGCATACATTTCTAGGCAATTCTGCAACATCACGTAATAGCTCTGTAGAATAAAGAAGTTTCAAACAAACATTTTACTAATAGAAATTATAGGCATGGAGAGGCAGCAAGTTCATGAGTAGGGTCGGATGGTAGGGCACTCCAACCTACAATCAGTTTTGTCAGAAGGGATGGTAGGTCTGGAGTACCGCATTTGTTGGCATAGTGTATCTGGTGCCAAAGGGAGTGTTCTAGAAACAGTTTGCACGTGTGCTACCAGTCAGTTGCTGCACCTTACTATGACTACCTTAAGTGGTATGTCAAAGGGAAGGGGTAGTTTATTATCTCTTTGTTATAATTTCAATAATTTTTTTTTATATATATTTTTAATTAATTTTTTTTTGTGTTTTTTTTGTTTTGTTGAAATTAAGTAACTTTTTTTTTTTTATATAATTTTTTTTTTTTTTGGTGTTGTCCCTTCTCCTCTGTGCGGAAGAGAAAAAAAAAAAAGTATGTGGGTGTGGAAGATACCCGAGCGCAGTTATATATATATATATATATATATATATATATACATATAGTTTTTTGGTTTTTTTTATTAAGTGTGTGTGGTAGCATGTGCGGTTAGAATGCGAGTGTGGTGAGCTAAGAGAGATGTAGAGTCAGATACTTATACCAAATAGATGTGGTCACAATCAGGAGGTGTCTTTTCTCAGTCCTGAATCTGTATTACTCATGTGTGAGTGCGTGGCGGTGAAAGGTGTGTTATCTTTTTGCCTTCTTCCATTCTTGTTCGAGTCGTTGAGGCGAGGTCTGACGCTCAGGTTGCTTGCTGACAGGTAATCCCTATTGTTTCAGAGCTTTGAGTCCGTCTTCGGGCGTCGTCGCGTGGATGAAGGCACCATTGCGCTGGATGATTAAGCGCACTGGGTGCCCCCATCTATAGGGGATCTTGTGTTCCCGCAGAGTGCCAGTGATCTCTTTGAAGTCCCTGCGCCTTTGTAGGATGGCCGCTGAGAGGTCTGCGTATATTTGAAGCTGGTTGTATTGCGCTGGGAGGTGCGTGCGGTTCCTAGCCGACTTCAGGATGGCCTCTTTGACGTGATAGTAGTGTAGGTGAGTCAGCGTGTCCCTTGCTGCGTCCGCGGGCAAGAACTTTGGTTTAGCCACACGGTGAGCACGGTCTAGTAGAATCATATCTGTCGGTATGTCAGGCACAAGGCTCTTAAAAAAGCCAGTCAGGAATTCTGGCAAATCAGCTTGCATAACAGATTCTGGTATCCCTCTTACCCTCAGGTTTTGCCGCCGTGATCTGTCTTCAAGATCAGAGAGCTTGAGTTGGGCAGAGGTAAGTTGCTTTTTCAGGGTTTGGACGTGGTCCGCCAGATCGTTGTGGGCCTCTGCATATTCGCCCATGCGGTTCTCCATGTGGGCAGTCCTTTCACCCAGTTCCTGAATATCTTTGCTCAGCGCTTTGACTGATGCTTGAATGTTGTTCAGCAGCTTGTCAGACATTTCATCCAGGCATGCTTTCAGTATGTCCTGGGTGACTGGGAGATTCCCTGAGCCAGCCTCATGCTGGCTCAGGGCTTTGTTTGGCGCTGAACGGGCTGTGAAGAAGCCTGACTTGTCGGGGTTTTTCTTACCCTTCTGTTGTGCCATGATCTCGGGGTAAATGGTGCAGTTTGTAGCCGTTCTGTTGCTGTGTTAGCTGTGTTTAGTCGCTCGCCGGGCTAATCTCCGAGCGGAGCACTAGTGCCGTGCAACCATCCGCTTCAGCGTTCAGGCCACGCCCCATATTTTGTAATTATATTTTAAAACCTAGATCTATTCATAACCCTAGTCAGTAGTCCTCAAAAAGCACAAAATCTAACCGGAGTGCTTAACACAAACTCTAATCCCAAATATTCTAACCCTAATCTCTAACTTTAAACACTACTTTCTAACCCAATGATTAATGCCTAAACCTAATGACTAATATATTCCTGCATGTCAAATGTGTTTTGTCAGAAGGCATTGTTTGTCTAAGTTTATCTATTGTACTGCAATGTGGAATACGATGACGCTATGTACACAATTGTAATTCTAGCATTAACCTCTAAAACCAATACTAAAAGGGACATACATCATTTTGAGACAACTGTCTCATTTAATAGCTTTATTATTGAATGGCACAGTTGCTCCACTGTGGCACAGCTGGAAGACTGAAAAATGCAGGTAAATATATATTTTCTTCCTGTTTAACTGCTTCGTCTTTCATATGCCAATCAGTGTCTTATAGGAATGCTTGAAAAGTGCAATGGACATGAATGACAGATTTGCCCATGTTTAGATGGATGATCTATTCACCTTGCAACATCCTGACAGGGGGAGAAGATAGGGAGTCTAATATGTGTTATTCATACAGAGCAGGCCCAATTTTTAGATTTCTCTCTCCCTGCTGTGTTAGTCCTTGCAGTACTTGCAGGGAGAATGAGGAGCATGTTGCTGCACACAATGATGCCCTGTTACTGTCTTTAGTGGACTTATCTGAAACTGAGATGGATGGGTAAGCGGGAAGGGGGAGGCTGGAGAAACTTCCCTAGTTAAGAGGTGTGCCAGCCAATACAATCTAACTATGTTTTTAGTAGGTTTGTAAATGTTAGTATATACTTTTAAAAGTTTTTCTTGTTTTATGTCGGTATATTTGTTTAAAAGTGTTTACTTAATGGTTTAAAAAATTGTCAAGTGATGATGTCACATTAGTATAAAAAATTAGCAGCAACCTGTCATAGATGGTTGAATTTGTTTGGATTGACACATCATTGATTTGTGTTTATTATATATAATACATATATTAATTTTTACTTGCAAAATATTGGTTCTGTATGATCTTATTATCAATGAGAAAAAAATATATAGCAGCTACCTTGGGAATACTGTTAGGCAAACAACAAGCAGCAAAATGTTAGCAAGATTTCCATTTACACCTCAACTAGAAAACACATGTTCTACGAGGTTGAAGGTATGTTTACCCGCATATCTACACAATATTTACCCATGATCTATTTCAGTTTCCTTACCCATTAAAATATAAATCACTAAATAGCCATGCCTCATGAACATGTATAAGTGTGTCTAAACATTGTTACATTGCTTTTAATGTTCACCAGTTACCTTCACACATATAACATGGTATATATAGAAACATAGAATGTGACGGTAGATAAGAACCATTCGGCCCATTTAGTCTGCCCAATTTTCTAAATACTTTCATAAGTCCCTGACCTTATAGTTGTCAGGGTCCCTTCTGTGGCGACCAGGGTTGTCCTTCATGGTACTCACCTTTCACATGATGTTGTGAGTCCCCTTCAGCTTTCCTTTTCTTTTCTAGCCGTTTCCACGCCGGCCGCAATAACCCCGCCCCTTTTTTTGATGCGAAAAGGGGGCGTCAATGTTATGACGCTAATGGCGTCATGTTCTGCTGAAACATTTGGATTTTGACGTTTTGGGGCGTTGCTAGCATCCTAATGAGCCACAGTATGAAAGGACTCAAAGGGCTTTCCCTGTTGTGGTTCATTTTTGTTCCCTATAGTGCTTGTTCCGTGATCTATATTCTAGCTTTTGATGTTGGCTCCGTTGACCCAGCTTCGGCTTACTCCCTTATTCTGATTTCTGTACTCCTTGACCTCGGCTTGAATTTGACTACCCCTTGTTCTTATACGTTAGTCCAGCCATTCTAAGGTCCGGTAAACATTATCCTTTATCTATATTTTGCGTGTTGGATCCCACTCCATTCCTGACAATAGGTAGGATAGCCTTATGCCTATCCCACGCATGCTTAAACTGCGTTACTGTGTTAACCTCTACCACTAAAGTAACCTCTACTCACTAAAGTATCAATATCCTTCTGTAGATACGGTCATCAGTAGTGCGTACAATACTCCAAGTGAGGTCTTACCAGTGTTCTGTACAATGGCATGAACACTTCCCTCTTTCTACTGCTAATACCTCTTCCTATACAACCAAGCATTCTGCTAGCATTTCCTGCTGCTCTATTACATTGTCTGCCTACCTTTAAGTCATCAGAAATAATCACCCCTAAATCCCTTTTTTCAGATGTTGAGGTTAGGACTCTATCAAATATTCTGTACTCTGCCACGCTCTTGCCACGCATGCGCATTTTGCTCCACTCGGGAGCTGACGTCGGCGGGGGAGAAGAGGTCACCAGCGCTGAGGGAGCCCGGCACTTGATTAAGGTAAACTGCTGAAGGGGTTTTAACCCCTTCAGCCCAGCGGGAGAGGGACCCTTAGGGTGAGGGTCCCCCAATGATGATATAGTGTCAGGAAAACAAGTTTGTTTTCCTGACACTATAGTGGTCCTTTAAAAATAAAGATGATGTACGTTTACAATCCCCTGGTCAAATTATTCATCTAAAAAAACAGATGAGTGGGGAGACTACATTCTATTGTGCCTGTGCATGCTACACATCTCTTTGAAAAAAAAAAGAAAGACTAGATATTGCATTGTTTTTCATCATATGTAAGTCCCTTTTTCATGTCATGCAAGCTGATTTAATCAAACACAGAAAGGATGAGAATAAGAGAATGAATGTTACCCGATATGAGAGTCATTTAACTTTGCCAGTCTCATAAGTCAAATATATTTTGTGACACTGGTAGCCCTCATGACATAGATGGAGTTATTGTTATACTCTCTTGAGATTTTCTTCTATTCTCCCATCATGAATGACACTTGTTGCTCACCCTTTGCATCATTTTAAGGCACATACACCTTTGCTGTATTTAATGATGCTGCATTCTAATGAGCCATCTAATCTACATAAGTTTGCATGTGGCAAATGCAGGTCACCCAGTGATTTACCATGTTCAGCTGAGTGCACGCATTCTATAGAGCAGATTTTCTGCGATTACAATGACAAGGAGTGACAGAAGCAATGGGTAAGTAAGGTTGTGTGATGGTTTGCTGTATTGTTTCCAAAAGAAACAAATGAGATTGTCAAGAGATATACAGAAATGGCCAGGAAAGCTCCAGATTTCTGGTACCTTGACTATAGTTTGCTTATGTTATAGTTTTTTGTGTTTTCTTACCTACCTGTTAAACCTCACCATATTTAAGATCAGTGATATGTCTTTTTGTATCGTTTACCCTTTTTCAGCTATTTATTTTCACCCTTTGGACTATGCATAACAGTATGGCAAAAAAAGCAAAACAAATAATCTGCACATCTGTAGTTTTGTATCAAATGGTGCTGAAGATATAAAACCGCTTAAAACAACTAAGTGAACAAAGTAATTGTATTTCTTCTTCTTCCGGTAATAATTTTTCTCTACAGACTTTACATAGATTATTGCTTTTTGAACCAAGGACAATATGAATATTGACTACAAGTAAAGAAATACTACTCCTTGCATTTTTGCTTTAATGAAATCATTCTGTATACGTTTTTTTTTATTTCACAATGCAGCACTTATGATATTTGGAGGCAAATTACATTTTTCCTTCTTTTGAACTGTGCTAATGCTACATCATGTTGAGAATTCCGATTTAAACTGCTCACAGAATGAAGCTTTCGAAGAGCATCACTTTGCTTGTCTGTCTTTCTGCTTCACTGTAAGATTAAACGTGGACAAAGGAATCAAATAATAGTCTGCTGTAGTGACAGGAAGTGGCGGGCAGCAGGTTGTAAGGAGGAATGAAGAGGTGTTGTATAAGCAATTGTTATTAAAATAGATAAAAGCGGCATGGGAGAAACAGAAAGAAGAAGGGAGGGAAGGAGAGGAATCTTAGCTTGTGATATTGATTTTCTGTTTCATTTTAGTTATCTACTCTTTCATGACTCTCGATGCCGCAGAGAAGGACTAGGGACAAGAACGTGTGGTTTTCATATAACCCCATAACCTTATCTAATACATAATTTAGAAATGAAAAAACAGTGATCATTTCAGCCCAAAGTCTCTATAAATATTAATTCACACACACACACACACACACACACACACACACACACACACACACATATATATATATATATATATATATATATATATAGTCTAATCTTTACATAGCAGACAAATACCTATACACCAAGTGTACTAAATTAATGAATACCTGATCTTTTCATAGAATAGATGAAAAAGGTTGAATAGATGAATTTAGATGAATGGCAAAATACCTTTTTGCTGTAACATATTAAATGCACTCTGTTCAATGTAAATGAAGGAGAGGAAACATGTTAAAGAAATACTTCAACTTGTAAGCATTGGTACAATTTATACAGATTGCATATATGTACCTAGGGCAGGATTTAGCTTCTCTGTTACCACAAGGCCATTTTGCTATAGTGTACCCTCTGTCTAGTTGTCAATTTCACTGTTGGTCCTAATCTACTATTTCCAACCAGAATACACTGTCTGACCAGCATCTGCTGACCTTTGACATCGGCATAGCCTGTACCCGAATTTCACCACACTCAACTCTCCAATCTCGCAGAAAACTTCACAGCCTTGATCTCCAGCATTTCTCCACCAAACTCCAAACTCTCCTTTTACCCATCTCAAATCTCACCTGCCCTAACACTGCAACCTCCCTCTACAACTCCACTCTCTCCTCTCAACTAGACATCATGGCATCTCCTACACTTAAACGCACTAAGCACCCCCAATTACAACCCTGGCATCCCAAACTGACCCCATATCTCCAAAAATGTTCCAGAACTGCTGAACTCTGCTGGAGAAAGTATCACTCTGCATCTGACTTCCTCCACTATAAATTTATACTGCGCTCCTACAATCTGGTTCTTTCCTCTTCAAAAGAAAACTACTTCAATACACTTATAACCACACTCTCCCATGAGCCCAAATTTCTGTTTCATGCTTTTAACTCACTTCTGCGCCCTGTCGTGCCTCCTCCTCCTACCAACTTGACCGCCACAAACTTTGCAACTCACTTCACTGAGAATATTTCTACAATCAGGGAAGTGATCTCTCATCTCTCTCCATCCACTACCAACTTCAGCTGTTCTATGTTCATTTGCACCCGCTACAGCAAAATAGGTTTTTGCTCTGCTCCATTCCTCCTGCCCCACCACCTGTTCCCTTGATCCTATTCCCTCGTATCTCATCCACACTTTGTCTCCTTCTCTGCCTCTCACTAAAATTTTCAATCTCTCCTCTGGCACATTTCCTCTACCCTTCAAACATGCAACTATAACCCTGATTCTGAAAAAGCCCAACCTTGACCCTAATTCCCCATCCAACTACCACCCTATCTTGCTACTGCTATTTGTCTCCAAGATCCTTGAGAGAGTTGTGTATGCAAGATTGACATACTTCCTCAAATCCAACTCTCTGCTTGACCCTCTTCAATCTGGATTCTGTGCTCGTCACTCTGTTGAAACAGCTGTGACCAAAGTATGCAATGATCTTATCACTGCAAAATTCCATTGCTACTACTCTATCCTAATTCTTTCTGCTGCTTTTGACACTGTTAATCATCAACAGCATCGTTCATCCTCTCTTATCTCGGTCTACGAGACACCACTCTCTCCTGGTGCTCTTCCTACCTCTCTCAGTGCTCAATCAGTGTTTCTTTCTCTGGCTCTGCCTCTTCTCCCCAATCCCTCTCTGTTGGTGTTCCCCAAGGGTCTGTCTTTTGTCCCTTGTTGTTCTCAATCCACACTGCCTCCTTTGGTAAACTCATCATCACCTTCGGCTTCCAGTATAATTTCTATGCGGATGACATGCACATGTATCTGTCCTCCCCTGATTTCTCACCCCTCTTGACTCATGTCTCTGAATGCCTCTCTGCTATTTCCAACTGGATGGCTGCTCATTTCCTTAAACTGAACCTGTCCAAAACAGAACTTCTGGTCTCCCGTCCCTCAAGTGTTGCTACTCCCTTGTCTGTGTCCCTCCAAGTCAATGGTGCTCCACTCTACCCCTAAGGATCGCTGCCTAGGTGTTCTCTTTGACTCCAACCTCTCCTAAACCCCTCATGTTCAATCAATCACCAAATCCTGCTGCTTCCATCTCAAACATATTGCGCCCATCTGACGGCTGTTTAACGGCTGTTGCGGCAAAGGTGCTTGCCCATGCCGCTGTCGTCGTTTGCATTGACTACTATAATCCACATCTCAGTGATTTTATGTGTTTCCAACTTGCCCCATTACAGTCTATAATGAATGCGGCGGTGAGGCTCATCTTCCTGTCCACCCTCACCTCCCATGCCTTCCCCCTTTGTCAGACCCTACATTGGCCTCCCGTAAGATATAGGACTCAATTTAAGATCCTGATACTTGCTTACAAATCTCTACACAATGCTGCTCCAACCCACTTATCCTCACTAATACACAAGTATGTCCCATCTAGGCACCTATGCTCTGCCGGAGATCTACGTCTATCCTCTGTTCGTACTCCTACCTCTGATGCTCACCTTAAAGACTTCTCTAGGACTGCACCATTCCTATGGAACGCCCTTCCCCTCTCTGTTAGACTTTCACCCAATCTCCACTCTTTCAAAAAATCTTTGCAAACTTACTTCCTTAGGAAAGCATATCAATTAATCTGTAAACAGCTTTCCCTCCCCATACCCTAATTCATCCCCTGAAACTTTCATCAAAATTAAACACTAAGTCATCAATGAACACTATCCTAGCAACCTACTTTTCTACCCTACCCTTACCTTTTGTGTCACTATACCCCACTCTCTCTGGCATGTAAGCTCATTGGGCAGGGTCATTAAGCAGGGTCCTCAATCCCTCTGTTCCTGTGTGTCCAACTTGTCTGGTGTGTAATACATGTCTGTTAGTCCACCCATTGTACAGCACTACGGAACTTGTTGGTTCCTTATAAATAATAATAATAATAATAATAATAATAATAATAATAATATATGGTTTGTGTTTACAAAAAATCAACAACAAAAAAGATTTCTATCGGAATACACATTATTATTATTAGATCATTTTAAGCACATATGGGCTATTTCCAATATTTTCTTCTGGATACGTATTTTTAAAAGATCTGCTCATTTCTTCAGTTCCAATAAGTGGCTGCCACAGAAACAGTGTCTTACTATTGGACTGAATTTACAGGTATAGTGATTAAAAAGTTGCATATGCAACCTGTACTAGAGGCTCTTACAATCTGTAAGCACAGATAATATAATTCAAACACAAAAAATACTCAATGACTGGGCACTCTACCTAATACTTATCACAATGGCAAAACATATTAAAGACAAAAAGATATATCCAGAAAAATCTTACTTCACACAACTAGATACCATCATGCAGAAATAGTCTCAGAGAAAGAAAATTAAGTTAGCTAACCTCTGACACTGGCTATAGTCACTGTCCAGTCATTTTCAGTTGTGAACTGTTACAGAAAGCAAACAGACAGCCAACTTGCAATATATAGTTTAGCACATCAGCTATGCAGCATGAAAAACAGACAAGTCTTACTCTAAACACCAAGTTATAATGGCAGTTCAGTTTGGATATTTCAAATCAGATGCTCCCAATGCACAAGCTTCGAAAACTCTACAGTGAAAACAGCCCAGTCTTAACTCTAGACTGCCACGGGGAGTAAAGTTGAAGGATCACTATAGTTTGTTTTCCTGACACCATGTTATCCTTGGGGGGACCCTCACCCTCAGGATCCCCCTCCTGCCGCTTACCTTTATCTAGCGCAGGGCTCCCTCGGCGCTGGTGACCTCTCCTCCCCTGTCGACGTCAGCTCACGAAAGGAGCTGAATGTGCGTGCGTGCGCATTCTAACAGTCCATAGGAAATAATTTCTTAATACTTTCCTATGGACGTTCTGCATGCTGCATGCGAATTTCGCATCCAGCATTGCAGAAGCGCCTCTAGCAGCTGTCAGGAAGACTGCCACTAGAAGTTGCATTAACCCTGCTATGTAAGCATAGTAGTTTCTCTGAAACAGCTATGTTTACATGTGAAGGGTTAAAACGTGAGGGACCTGGCACCCAGACCACTTCATTGAGCTGAAGTGTTCTAGGTGACTTTAGTGTCCCTTTAAATACATAATTAAAAAAACAAAATAAAATTCACAAAGAGGACATCCTAGTTTTATCCTAAGACCCACGTAGAGACATAACCAAAGACTGGACCAGGGAATCCCTAATACCATAGTCTGTTAATAGCTGCCACCTTACCTTAATTATTGTACCAGAGAAACCACTGGCTCTACTTCAATATGAAACATGTGATACACAGTCTTCGTGCACAAAATTATACAAACATACTCTAAAGTATATTGTGTTCAACCTAGTAATACTACATGTTTTGTACTGCGTTGTAATTGAATTTGGTATATAAACCCTTTTGATGTTGATATAAACTTGCAATTCTAGGTCCTGTTAAATTAAATGTTATGTAAAGCAAAATGAATTGGTATCCTCACTGTGATAATTGTGGTCTATGAAAATGACAGGTTTGGTGCAGAGCTTGCTGGAGGCAGAATGCTGAAATCTGTCGAGTGAATGAATGCTGTCACATTTTTACATGGTGTGAGATGTACATCTTTAAGATTCACACACTCTTAATATAAGCGATGAGCTGTAATAAAACCTCTGGGTTCACTGAGGATTGTTAAAATGACAGCACATAGATGTCAGAGCCACAATGGCAGGTAATGAGAGAGTGCAAATTACGAATAAAACGGATAGAAGCAGTATCGCCAATCCACAACATTAGCTGGGTATAATGGATAGACTCTGCAGATTCTGTAGCAGAAAAGCAAGGTCATCTGCTGGAGACGGGGCAGAAGTAACACTCTAAAGTCAGGATACAAGAAAGTGAGATAACTAAAGACTAGCTAAAAATACACAGCAAACATAGAATAGTCCAAAATATGAAAAAAATAAATAAATAATGTAATGTAAAAGCGAGCCCAGGGTCAAACATAGAAACATAGAATGTGACGGCAGATAAGAACCATTCGGCCCATCTAGTCTGCCCAATATTTCAAAATACTTTTAATTAGTCTCTGGCCTTATCTTAAGTCTAGGATAACCTTATGATTATCCCTTATGCCTGCTTAAACAACCTCACTGTGTTAACCTCTACCACTTCAGCTGGAAGGCTATTCTGTGCATCCACTACCCTCTCAGTAAGGTAATACTTCCTGATATTATTTTTCAACCTTTGCCCCTCTAATTTAAGACTATGTCCTCTTGTTGTGGATCATAATGTGCTCTACCAAAAAGGTCACCCACATCTCAGAAAAGGGTCTGGTGGCTGAATGTGGTTAAAGCTAGGCAGTGACTTATAACACAGGAAGCCCTCTTTAATAAAGAGTAAGGAACAGCAAAGTAATTTTTGTATTTTAGTATTTTGATTATAACATAAAGAGGGCACTGTTATCTCTATGGTCCTACAAGTCCCAATTTCCGTACAGCTTCATTGTGACATAAGATCCCTGGGGTGAGAAGAATAGTTACTAACTGCAATTCCCCTTAGTTTTGCCAACACTTTTTGCTCATTGATAAATCTACCCCAAGTATGGAGTCTTTAAAGAACAAGCTGCTTTCACTTAGATATACATGCTCTAAATCTTTAATATGAATTTAATTCAAACTCTTGCCTTCTATTTGAGAAGACAAATATCAGGACATTTTTATCAGGCTGTTTTGTTACCACCTAATGTTTTCTAAAAGTTAAAGAATTTCAGAGTACGGCTTAGTAATAATGGGTCCTGTGTTTTGCCCCCTTAGGCAGTGATCAGTTCCTATTACCACAATAATCCTTCTGTGGAAGAGACAGAGGCATAAACCGAAAGGCTAAAATAGTGACAAATATAAGAGTACAGATGGTTGGTTCAGTTAAATGGCACCAGAGCGATCATGTTCTGTTAGCACCTTGGTCCGTTTAGAACATAATTGGACTTTTTTTTTTTTTTTTTGCTTTTTATTTATTTATTTATTTTATTTTAAATCAAAATGTTCCCCGCTTGGCTAAAGTATTAATTTTCACCTATGCTAAACACTTCCAATGAATAATTTATTGCTTATTTATTCTGCTTGAAAGGAAGGTCAGAATATGCATTTAAATGGAAATTCGCTTTGCAAGACTAGCACAAAAGGAACTTGTAATATCACTGCCTTTCAGCTGGACAGAGATGGCAAGTGGCAGGGCCGCCGAGACTGGATGTCGTCACTTAATGCCAGAGTCTTATCAAACACTATCAATGTTGTAATACAGAGTATCAGAGAGATGTGTCGGGTGTTCAAAGTCTCCAAGGATGGGTTTTATGCCAACTGAATAAAAGATCAATTTGAAATAATACCAGGTTAGTTTTAAATACAAACTCCCTTAATTTGTAAATGTTTCATGGCACAAATGCTGACTTTTCGGCACAGAAAATAAATATTGGCACATCTTGAATATTTGGAAAGCATTTCATTGTCAAGCACACAGGCATCTGCCTCCTAAGCAAGACGATGTTGCAGTGCTTCAGCACTATTCAAAGTCTAAAAGAGGCTAAACCAATGTTTAATGGAAACAAGGTATTCTGATGTATTTCTCTTAACCCCTTAAGGACCAAACTTCTGGAATAAAATGGAATTATGGCGTGTCAGACATGTCATGTGTCCTTAAGGGGTTAAAGGAACACTCCATGCACCATAACCACTACAGCCCACTGTAGTGCTTATGGTGCCGTGAGAGCCCTCTGTCCTCTGGTTTCCTCCTCTTTTGCTGCTGGAAGCTGCTGCACTGAGCTGAATGCACAGCAGGGCTTAGCTCCATGAAACTCCATGAAGGATCTTCTGATTTGAGTTGGATGCACAGCAGGCCTTTGCTAACAGAAACTCCAAGAAGGATCTTCTGACTCGAAAAGAGGCTGTCACTGGCATCAAGGTAAATTATGAAACCGTGCACAAATGGTATGACTGCTTTTGAACGGTTTGACTACTTACCCTGGGAATATGCTAGTTCAGCCATGGCACCATAACCACTACAGCAGGCTGTTGTAGTTTTGGTGCTTGAAGTGTTTCTTAAATATAAATATACAGGTTTCTAAATATAGATAACACAAATTATACTTTAATACTTATCTAAGCCACATTCTTTTATTTCTCAGTTAGTCGTACAAATATGAAATGAAAAATGCAAACATTGTAATATATAGTAATATATTTATATAAATTATACATTAAAAAGGTAGACGACGCAAAATGGAGGCATATCTCAGCACAAGATACAATGAATCTAAATGCAAATGTGTTATTAAAAATGTTTCACTATACCCCCTGTTGAACTGTAGATAATATTTTCTGCTCTAGTGAGTAATGGATTTTTATTTTAAATTATGTGACAGGTCCATACTAAAATGTGCATATAAAATACACACTGATCTAAATTTATCTTTAGAAATGTCCCTTCTTCACTGCTGGTAGCAAAAATGTTTATTTGGGGGTGGGTAAGATATGCAAAAGAATGGTTGTAATACCCATTTATATTAATGAAAATGCTGCAGATTATATGTATGATTTGATATGTTTTAATGTGTATATATTAGGTATTAACATGCTAAAAAATACTGTAAACAGCAAAGTTCAAGGAAGACTAATTAGAAATACATGTTTGTATGTAAATTGTTCTCCTGCCTATACGTTCCCCTTTACTTACCTATGCTCCCTTGGCACACTGGTCTTGCACGGGTCTCTCCACCTGATTGGCTGAAATCATTAAGGATGGAAACATTGTGAGGCTTGTGCACCAAACAAATGGTCTCTATGACACCATCTAATGGATTAGCTGCATCTAACTCGGCTATACATGTGGTCAGGAAGACAGCAACTAGAGGTGCCTTTAACCCTTGCATGAAAATGTTGCTGTTTCCACGAAACAGCAATGTTTTACATTGCAGGGTTAAAATCACAAGACCACATCATTGAGATGGGGGATTTGAGTGGATCTTTAAAATTTCAAAATGAAGTACTATGTCATAATATGATTTTAAATACCCTAGCTGTAGCGTTATGGTGACAGACAGATAGATAGACAGATAGATAGATAATACCGTTTCTATATGTAATTCTAATAATATAATATGCTGATATACTGTCAAGCCTGTAGTGGTAAAGTGATCCAGAATATAAAATAGTCTGGGAATTAAGAAGGGTGTGCAAATTTACAGCACAGTATAAAGCAGCAGTGGCCGCACATATCACATGGTTTTTATCTGCTGCCTGACATCACATACTGTGTTTGGAATAAATAAGAGGCATTCTACTGATTCAATATATCACCACTTTCCTCCTTACAATCAGCATCCAGCAATCATTTCCAACCTCTTCATGCTCCGCCAGCTGGTCAGTCGGTCGAGCTTTTTAATTTCAAGCTTTTCTTCCAGAAATCAATCTGTATTTCTGCTTCTATCCATGCATCATCTCATCTAATTAACTAAATCAGTTACGGTGCAGTAAAGAAGATGGGCTAATTCCAGACCCCATCTATCACATTAAATTCAAGTCCAAACACTGACTACTTTCTAGTTCTATCGAAGGACTTATCCCTACTTTCTGACTATCAAAATCCCTCTTTGCACTGAAACTAAATAGCTTTAAAAGCAAGTGGCCTGATTTGATGTATTCTAACAACAAAATTCATTTTCCTTGCTACTATACGAAGCTCTCCATTTTGTTAACTTTAATAATTAACTCTTTTAGGAACTAGTTACTAGTCTTACTAATTAGTTATGTTCTATCTTATCTCAGTTTATTAAATGAACTTTAGAAGCTGGGGTGGGATCTCCTTTGTTTCTATTTTTTTAATTCATTATACACATTATGTGTTTAGAAATGTGCAAATAAATATAAATGCATGATAAGAACCTTTTAAAACATAAAAATTGTACTTTCAAATGGATCCTTGCATTTGCTATAAATCAGCAGGATTCACAGCTCCTGCAGGGAGCTCTCACCAACTCTGCAAATCTTGGAGCCCTCATACTATTCAGCAGGAGGTCATTGGCTTTGTAGCTCAGTTGTCTGCTTTCTTCTGCATGATCAACACTGTAAATACCCTTTATCTGACTGCCAGCCAAGTGAATCTGAGAAATACCTAAACATTAAAGGGGCATTTAGGCTGAATTTCACTGCTTATTGTTAAAGGGACATGCATCACTTTAAGACAGCTGTCTCATTCTGAAGCTTTAACGTTGAATGAGACAGTTGCCTCACTCTGTAAGCTAAAAAAAAAAGCAGATACATATAACGTGTATTCTCATATTTACCTACTTCTTCTTTCTTATGCTTTCTACACCCCTTCCAGGGGGGCACTTATCTAACCAATCAGTATTATATCCCTAAGAATGGTAAGGAAGTGCATTGTTTATGCCTGCCATATTTCAACATGTGCAGTTGGAAGATCTCTTCACTTTGAAACATCATGACAGGTGGAGAAGAGAGGAATTCTGATCAATGTAATTTATTCATAGCAGGCTCTGGTGTCATTTTTTTCTCTCTTGATGCTGCACAAAGATGTGTTCAGAACACTCCCACAGTGAGCAGGACAGACAACAGTAACCCTAGGATTTCATTGCACTATCTGATGCATTTAGTTCCCCATCCGTGGAGTACAACCTTTGTCCCATTTAAACCAATTCCAGAAAACAATGTTCAAGCATATGCAAGAATTTGTCCCATGTGGCTGCCTTTCTCTTCTCTGCTTACTTGTAAAATACAAGGACATAGCATCATTCATTCCAAAACTGAGCAGCAGACAGATAGGCAGACAGCAGGTAAAAGTGTAGTAATTTGCTGTCAATGTGTTTCTTTTTTTTGTTTTTATTCTTTTTTTTATTCTTTTTTTTTCTCAAAAACGTTTATACAAATTGGACAAAACAAACATCAATACAAATTAACAAGATACAATTGGGTAAAAAATTTCTTACCATCAACAGTATCAGTAATATTAAAAGCAATCTAATTACCCGACCATTTAATGTAGCTAAGAAAAACGAACATAAATACATAAATATAAATAAATTCAAGGATAAGCCATTTAAATCTTTCCATTCTAAGTTGATATGTGAGTTGGTCAATAAAAGGTTTTTTATACAAATGGAGATTTGATTTCCATTGTCTAATAGGGATGTGCATGAGCAAAAAGTTTGGTTCGGTTCGGCACTATCGAAATTCGGGACTTCGGCAATTCGGCACTTCAGTTCGGTTCGGCACTTCCGAAATTCGGGACTTCAGGAATTCGGCAATTTGGGACTTCGGCACTTCAGGATTCGGCATTTCATGACTCTGGCACTTCGAGTATTCAAGACTTTGGCAGGGTTAGGGTTGGGGTTAGGTTAGGGGTTAGGTTTAGGGGTAGGAGTAGGGTCAGGAGTACGGTTAGTGTTAGATTCCTGTCATCATTCCTTAATTTCACCTCCCTCTCCTGTTTTGCCACTTTTCAGAAATCTGAAGCACTTCAGGACTTCCGAAATTCGTCAATTCAGAGCTTCAGCAATTCGGAACTTTGGCAATTCGGTTCGGTTCAGCACTTTCAAAATTCGGGACTTCGGCACTTTGGAAATTTTGGCACGTTTGTCACTTCGTCAATAGGACATTCGGAAGAATCCGAATGTCCAAATGCCCAAATTACCAAAATTCGTACTAATTTAAATTTGGACCAAAACGAACTGCACATGTCTATTGTCTAGCTATTATGATTTTAATAGCTAATAAGCAATGAGTCAACATTTTAGAGAAGTGGATGTTAAATCCCAATTCAAGTGTAATAAAGACACATCTGGTTTCCATGTAAGATCTATATTTGTTAAAGATGTAAACAAATTATATGTCCAACGCCATAAAGGGTTGACCAAGTTACAATACCACCATATATATATATGAAGGATCCGTCAAGACATCCACATCGTCAACAGTGAGAAGTCTGGTTTGGATACATCTTTGAGATTTTATAAGGCGTCAAATACCATAAATGCATTATCTTAAATTGATGTTCAATTAAATTTAAACAGTGAATGTTTTTTCGTATGTCGCTAAAAGAACAATACCATTCATTTTCATTAATTTCCACATCCAACTCCTTTTCCATTTATTCAAGATCCCTAATTGCTTTTGGTCAGATAAGAATATTATATTGATCGCTTTTGAGGTAACATTTTAAACTTTTTTTAGTTGAGTTATTTAGTATAGCCTTATTTAGAAAATGTTTAAATCTCAAAAACTTAAAAAGTTTTTTATTTGGTTGTTCTAATTTAGACATAATTTCTACGAAAGGCAATATTTGACCTTCTTGAAAAATGTCAGCAATTTTCCAGTCATGTTTTTCAAGGATATGTCTTGCATGTTATCTTGTAAAGTAATTAGTCGGCGAGTTTTAGGTATCTTTTGTATAATTTAAAGCCGTTTTTTTTTTATTACATCCCAAACTTGAATAGTTTGTGATAATATTAATAACTTATTATATAATAGATCCGTGACTTTTTCATCACTATTAAGCCATAGATGGAATTCTAGCCTATCTCTTCCTGTCGCTACGGATTCATACCACATCTCATTTTTAGAGGTGTCAATTTGCAGCTTATGCGCATGACTAATGATGTTAATTAAATAGCACTTTCTTATGTCAGGATAATTTAGGCCTCCTTGTTTATATTTTCTCGATAGGACCTTAGCACTTAGCACTTATTCTGGGTTTTTTACTTTTCCATATATATGCCTGGAAACCTGATTGAATCATATTTAACCATCTTTCTGGCATTCGAAAATATAGCATTCTGAACAGGTATGACTATTTTGGCATAATATAAGCATTTATTGTATGGATCCTACTTGTCCAGGAAGATTCTAACATCTGCCATGCTTTTTAAATTAATTTGCTCTGTTGTACAGGTGAAGTAATATTTTTCCCTAAATTCTTTAATAATATTGTCATTTATATTACAGGTATAAGCGTATAAGGTATAAGAAACGTTTAGCTTATAATTAGGAACTTTGCTATATCTGTTTATTTCTTGTATCAGGCAAGAAAGAGACAGTTGTGGGGATGCAAGTGTCAAAAAAATATCATCAGCATACAAGGATATTTTAGCTTCTGTTTTTTTTACTGGAAGTCATTTGATCTTTTGATTTGCTCTGCTATTAATTGCCAAAGGTTTTATCGTCAGAATGTAAAGAAGCGGGGACAAGGGACATCCTTGCCTTGTGACATTTTGCAAATTAAACCATCCTGCTGAAATATTTACACCAACTGTTCTTGTGGGTTTAGAATACAAAACCATAATGGCACTGTGGATCCACCCCTCGAGCCCAAAGGCACTTAAAACTGAATCTAGGAAACTCCAGCTGACCCTGTCAAATGCTTTCTCAGCATCTAAGGACAGGGTCAGCAATGGTATCTCCAGATTTTCTGATTGTTCCAGCACATCCAAGATTCTCCTAGTACAACTCTCTAAATATCTTTCTGGGATAAAACCAACTTGACCAGAATGGATAGTTTTATCAATAATCTGTTTTAATCTGTGTGATGAAAGTAACCTACTCACTGGTTTTTGGAGGGGCCAGTTTGCCAGCCTTCTACTCTATGATTATGGCCCTGTGACAAACTGAACCTCGTCAAGGGTTCATGGAGGGGCCTGCTGGCCAACCATTTGCCTCAGGACTATGGGCCCTGCATGGGACCATGAGCACGGTGGGTCAAAAATAAGACTTCCAGGAATTTTCTGAACCCCTGCTCTGATTTGGGTGATGTTTGGATATGTTGTGTACCCATAACAGGGCTATCAGGGGATGCAAGATTTATGGGGATATGTCGTGTTTTGGGGTACTTTCGGGGTTTTGTAAAATATGTGTTTTTTCTGCCTGGAGATAATTGGGTTAATACAGTATCTGATCCAATTATCTCACAGGCAGAGGGGAGGGATTGTATGTTTGATGTGGGAGTGTCGTATATTTAATTACTGTTCTGATTGGTTTGTAACAATTGTCATTCTGTCCCTCACAAGGTCCACTTGGGTGTTCCCTTGCATGGAGACTTGCTTAAAAGGTCAGCTGTGGTTCCCATTAAAATGTGATGCTTTACCCCTTCATGAAGTCTTGGCTCATGTTTGGGGGATTGGAGAACTACACTCTAGGGATTGCTACAATCACTATACTCCCCTGAGTATAATCACTAGCTCTTCTAAGAGCTGTTCCTGCTACGTTCTCTGGACTAGGAGAGGTCTACCTACTGGAAGCTGGATCCTGGTCTTGGGTCCAGAGTGGGTGGAGGATGGTGAGACCCCAACCAAGCTGTGGCGGTTCATGGGGTTTATGGTCATTATGGTGTTCCCGTGCAGGGCTTACGGTATTTTCAAGTACTAGGAAGCAGCGATTGACAGAGGCACCTGGTCGTGGTGCAGGCGGTCTGTCACAATCTAGATGCTAAAATTGAATGGTATATTTTCACGTCAACATTAGTCAAGGAAATCGGACTATAATTACCAACATCGGTATCAATTTTATTTGGTTTCAGTATAGCTAAAAGGTTGTCTTGGAATTCTCTTGGAATTTTGGAGGTGTGAGCCATCTCATTATAGAAAGCAGTCAAGGGGTAGACTATTTCTTTTTTCATAATTTTGTAAAAGTAATTAATATATCCATCAGGGCCAGGGGTTTTAAATAATTCTAATTTATCTTTTTCTCTCTCTACTTCTTTAGGTTTGAAATTACTATTGAGGGAGTAAAGATCTGAAATAGAGATTTTTGGGATATTAATGTCAGTCAGACAGCCAATTCTTTTTTTCTTTTTCAGGATGTAGGCCAAGGTTATATAAATTACTGTAAAAATCATTATATTTTTGTCCATTTTTTTAAAGGGTAGAGTATATATTTTAATTGTCTATCAATTTATTTATCCTATTTTTTATAGTAGTCATTTAATCTAAATGTATTTAAAGATTGTTTAAACTTTTCTTCCACTTTTAAATTTATTTTCTTTTGCAATTCAGACAACTTTATCATATTCTATCCAGAAGGTTGGTTTTTATTCAAATTTGAAAGATTTAAATATGATATATTTAAATCGGCTAGTGTCAGGATCGGGACAGGGATCCAACACGCAAAGTATAAACAGGACAGGGTACGTATACCGGACCTTAGAATGGCCGGACTAATGTACGGAGAGTAAAGAGAATGGTCAGAAACAAGCCGAGGTCGAGGGAACAAGAGGACAGGTGAGCGAGGAACAAGCCGGGTCAAGGATACCAGAGGGAAACAGAGTAAGTCAAACTAGCCGGGTCGGAACCAAAGGAATAACTGAAATCGCCAGAGCACTGTGTGACTAGACAGGCTAGAACCACGACAGGGCAATGAGTGAATGGGAGAAACAGGTTTAAATACCCTGGTTACAGTGAGTATACCCGCCTCCGACGAGTCCTGAGTGGCTTCCAGTCACTTGAGTGACAGATCGGTCCGGACTGACGTCATGACGTCGGGCAGCGTGCGTGACGTCATAAAATGAGACGGATCCCTCGCAGCCGGCGTGAGAGTCTCTAGGAGAGCCGCGAGGGATGGAGGAAGCCGACCTGCTGGAGGAGTAAACTACTAAGTCTCTACCTCTTTTGGAGGTAGAGGCTTCAGGTACCCTGACAGCTAGATCTTAATCTCTTAATTTTTATACTTGTTTTTCAATTTTGATAAAGTAACCCCTCATTACTGCTTTATAGGTGGCCCATAAAGTAACATCTTTAATATCTGAAGATGAGTTTTCCTCCCAGAAAAGTCTGGATGGTTTAGTTTTTAATTTCCATATAGAATCATCTAATCGCCAAGTACTTAATCCATTGGGTGTAGATTTATCTTATTCTAATATTATCAAACTATGGTCGGACCAAGTATTATCTTTGAGTTGTATTTTATTTCTATTTTCTAATGTGCTGGCTTAAAGGACCACTCTAGTGCCAGGAAAGCATACTCGTTTTCCTGGCACTAGAGTGCCCTGAGGGTAACAGCGGCGGATCAGCTCACCACCACGCCACAGACCTCGCACCATATCCCCGAACCCCACTACAACTAACCGGGATGGGAGGAGGCAGAAAATCCAAGTCGGGCACGGCTGTGGCCCCGATCTTTAAAGTCAGGGCGGACAAAGACACCACACCGGCTGCAGGAGAGCAACAGGCCTCTGACTCCGAATCAGACGCCAGCACAACCAGTCACAGAAAAGACCCTGCACCCCTAACTAAAAAAGACCTACGTGATCTCCTGCTGGAAATGAAATCTCTAGTAGCATCAGAACTTACCAAACATCTAGCCCCGCTCAAAGAGGGTCTGTCGGACCTCGGCAAGCGCACACGCGAGCTAGAAAACAAAATGGACGACATGTCTGCCACTACCTCAACCCAAGACATGGAACTAAAAAAAATTAAAGAACAGCTGGCATCTCTTGAAGAGGACCTAAATAACAGGTCCAGACGGAACAATATCCGTATCAGAGGACTGCCGGAATCCTCCAACCCGGAGGCACTTACCACCATCCTCCATGAAGCGCTCAGCAGCCTGCTCACGGACGCTCCGCCAGCCGATCTCCTTTTAGACAGGGCCCACAGAGCCCTCCGCCCGCCATCCGCAAACCCCACACAACCCCGAGACATCATTATGATGCCACTACTTCCACGTCAAGGAAGCAATCATGCGAGCGACCAGGGATACGCCATTGCAAATTGAAGGCCACGTGGTCCAATTGTACCACGACCTCGCACCAACAACTCTCCGCAAACGGCGCGAACTGCGGCCCCTAACTCAGGCTCTACAAGCCAGACGGATTCGATACTCATGGGGCCATCCTTCCAAGTTAATGGTGCGTCATGACAACCGCACCTATCTCCTGCGCAAACCATCAGAAGCCCAAGACCTAGCAGAACAGCTGGGCATCCGAGATATTAACATGGATCTAACCGCAGCAGACCAGCGCCCTGCTCCATCATGGAGACCCGAGCACCAACTACCCCAAAGAAATTGCGACCTCCAGCGAAGACAACGCCCGTCCCAATCCCCATATGTTTAGGCAGCCGCGAAATTCGGGCCTGGGAGTCACTTGAACCCTACCCACACTGCACAATCTCTAAAGACTTGGTGGCCGGGCTACCCCGGGATCTGGACCAACCCGCCCACCTTACTCACCCCATGCTCGCGACAATGGACCCGCAACACAAACCCAACGCAACAGACCAAGCGATCAGCCCAACCCGCCGAACAGACACTCAAACCGAGAGCACCCCTACGACCTGGCATTCCGACGCCCACGACGGCTCAAGACAAGCGCTACGCCATCTATTTACAACCAAGCAGGGCCGCACCGCATGAACAGTTCGAGAGCAACGAAGAGACACTTCACTGAAGGAACGCCGACATTAGCACTCCTAACTATCAAAATTGCCCACAGCCCAGCAGAGAACACCTACACCCACATTGAGAGTCTACATTCACCGTGGACTTATCGTAAGACTTTTGGGAACTACCCCACTACTGCAACAAATGCCCTGCTGGTGATGTCGGGGGCCCTTGGGGTGGAGGGAGCTGGCCGGGGCCCTTGCGGCCTCCCCCCTCTCCTTGGCGGGGCTGGGGGGACGGGAGGCTGTGAAGGCCTGGGAGTGGACGCGGGGATCGGGGGAAAATTTCGGGCGACTGTAAGCAAAAGAAAAGCCTGGGGCCCTGGGGGCGCCCCCCTTATCCCCTCCCCCTCAAACGGGGCTGGGGGGGTGGGGGGCCGCGACGGACACTCAGAAAAACACTGGAGCCAAGGCTGCCCTCAGCCCGGGGCAAGACTCAGCCAAACCCTCTGCCAGACTCAGGACTATATAAATGTCAGCTAAAGACGGGAGGCCGGGAGACGGGAGGAGAGAACGGGAATGTTACGCTGACCTGTAATGCAATGTTATGTACCGAACACAAACTCCACACAACCAGTGAACCTAAGCACGACACTCCCTTGGACTCTAAATGTCACAATATCCACATGCAACAGACCGCGAGGTCCCCCCTAGGGAAAGCATACCACCCCCGCCTGATAGAAACGGGCCCCGGACCCCCACAAGGTAAACCCGTGACAAAGATACCCCGCACAAACCCATAGCCGAAAAGTAACCACATTAAATGGACATAACCCACTGAAATGGCCTGGAGCTCGGGGTGACCCGCCACATCTAAATATGTACATAAGTTACCAGTTCTCACTGTTCCGCTATGGACACCCCCCCAAGGCCCGAGCCACGGCTACCCTCTCCCCCACCCGGACTGATGAGCCAAAAAAAAAAACATGAAGACCAGTCCACCTTTCCCCACACACTCCTCTTCACCCTAGGTCTGATTGTAAACGACCCCGCCAAAACACACCACATGCCTGCGGCCCTCTCTCTGGCAATTGGCCACTTCCCCCCATACACCCTGATCCTTGCCACCCTCTCCTGGTGACACAGGCTAGAGAAGCCACCGGCAACTCAGAACACCCCTGCTGGCACTAGATATAAGCCCAGTACCCACCTCCCCTACCCACTCCAAGACTACCCCCCCTGCTGCCCTCCGGGTTCCCCCCGGAGCCCCGACCTCGATCCCAGAGTTTAAACCACTAAACAAACACAACAAACATCCCCAAGAACCCCACACCTAGCGATGCCCCTCAAACTACACTGCGTCTCCATTAATGCAAAAGGCCTAAACAATCCAAAAAACGACACTCCCTACTACGATGGGCGCACGCACAGCACGCAGATGTCCTATTAATCCAAGAAACTCACTTCACGCCCCACAAACACTTTCCCCTCAAAAACAAACACTACAACCGAACCTTCCTGGCCAACTCACCAGAAGCAAAAACCAAAGGAATAGCAATAGTACTCAAAACTTCCTGCCCCCTCTCAGACATACAAGCCTTCCCCGACAAGCAAGGCAGATACCTAACGATCACGGGCAAAATCGGCCCTACAACCTACACCATCTCCTCCTTGTATGCCCCCACATCTCCAGACCCAGTGTTCTGGCCCTCGTTCTCGGCACATATAGCGATGCACAACGCCACATTCACCATCATAGGAGGAGACTGCAATGCAGCCCACACACCAGCCTTAGACCGGACCACCAAACACCCGAGTGGATCGAGACCCTCACCCAACGATACACTCTTCTCACATTTCCTAAACACGAACAACCTCCTTGACATATGGAGAGCCCAACACCCCTCGGACTGTGACTACACATTCTACTCCCACCCCCACCACACCTACTCCCGCATAGATTATTTCCTAATCTCCCCAGGCCTCACACCACGAATCACGCAAACCTCTATAGGCATGGTCAGATCATGCGGACATCTCACTAACACTCACAATCCCTCATATGACCAGACATTGGACATGGAAACTAAACCCACAACTCCTCCATGATAAACAAATAATCGCAACTCTCGCCAGAGAAATCACAGAATACTTCACCCTTAACGACCAGTCGGTCTCATCCCCGATCACCTTATAAGAGGCAAACTAATAGCCATAGCAACGGCACGCAAAAAACAATACAACCAACAATTAATGGACACCCTGGCCGAAATAGGCCGCCTAGAAACTGTCACGGTAATATACCCCAACACGCAGGAATAGTTCAATAGTCAAGAGACAAGAAACCAGGGTTCGTCTTACCGGACCTTAGAATGGCCGGACTAGGACGAGTAAGAAAGACAGAGTCTAGAACAAGCCGAGGTCAAGGGAACTGAGAGACAGCGTAACGTAGAACAAGCCGAGGACTGGTACACAGAGGACAAAACAGCGGATAAGCAAGCAAGGATAAGGAGAGAGCGGAGTCAGGAACAAAGCCAAGGTCAAGCACCAAAAAACCAACTGAACGATACAAGCACTAAAGGGAACTGGACAGAAACCACGATAGGGCAAGGAGCAAGGGAAACAGGTGAGTATAAATACCCTAAAGTTCACTTTGATTGGCCCCTGTCATATCCACGCCCCCAAAACGTGAGTGTATGGGGAACGTGGCATGACAGGGGCCAATGGGAGACTGATTCTAATTTAGTCTCCCACTGTCCCTTTAAGAGCGCGCCCGAGACGCGCGGCGCGCTCTTAGTGTCGGGCGGGACACGTGACCGCTTCTCGCGGTCACTGCCCGCCTGACTGATCTTATCGTTGGCTGAGCCGCGCGCGGCTCGTGCAGGAGCAGGACCGCGCGCGGCGAGAAGAGAGGACCCCGGCCGGCCCCTGGAGAGGGTAAGTACCGCTACAGTACCCCCCCCTGAAGACACGCCCACCGGGCGGGGAGGAGCAGGCCTGGCAGGAAAACGAGCGTGGAAAGAACGCACAAGGCGAGGAGCGTGAACAGCGTCAGCGGAAATCCAACTGCGTTCCTCAGACCCATAGCCCTTCCAATGTACCAGATATTGGAGGCGACCCCGAAGCAAACGAGAGTCAATTACAGCCGCCACTTCAAACTCCTCATGGCCCTCCCCAGAAACTGGAGGAGGAGGAGGGACATGCCGAGTATAACGGTTGCACAGGAGGGGTTTTAACAAGGAGGTATGAAACACGTTAGGAATGCGTAGATTTTTAGGAAGATCCAATGCATACGAGACAGGATTAACCACATGCAAGATACGAAAAGGACCAATAAAACGAGGGGCCAACTTCATAGAAGGCACACGAAGACGAATATTGCGAGTAGAAAGCCAAACCCGGTCTCCCACAGCATAGGATGGAGCCGCCCTGCGATGCTTGTCTGCCTGAACCTTCTGGCGAGCAGCTGAAGCCACCAAAGAACACTGAACCTGCTCCCAAGTATTACGTAGACTAGCCAAATGTTCGTCCAGAGCTGGCATGCCCTGTAAGGAGAATGCAGCTGGAAGAACCACGGGATGCCGGCCATAAACAACGTAAAAAGGTCTGTTACCGGAGGATTCATGAGCAGCATTATTACGAGCAAACTCAGCCCAAGGAAGAAGGTCAGCCCAATTGTTCTGATGGTGGGACACGAAACAACGAAGATACTGCTCTAGAGATTGGTTGGCACGTTCAGCAGCTCCATTAGACTGGGGGTGGTAGGCGGAAGAAAACGAGAGGGAGATACCCATCTCTGCACAAAACGTTCTCCAGAATCTGGAGATAAACTGGCTACCCCTATCGGACACGATCGAAGTGGGAATACTATGCAACCGAAACACCTCCCTGGCAAAGATAGAGGCAAGTTCCTTGGATGATGGCAATTTGACAAGAGACACAAAATGAGCCATCTTAGAAAAACGATCCACAATCATCAGGATGACAGTTTTACCATTAGAGGGAGGTAATTCAACAATAAAATCCATGGATATATTGGACCACGGCCTCTCGGGTATGGGCAACGGATGCAACAACCCACAAGGAACTCTGTGGGAGGACTTCATACTGGCACAAGTGCTACAGGCATTAACGTAATCGGTGATGTCCTTGCGCAAGGAAGCCCACCAGAAATATCTAGAAACTGCTGAGAATGTCTTAGAAATACCAGGGTGTCCAGCAGTTCTAGTGTCATGATATAATGACAAGATGTCTCGTCTCTCCGGTATATCAACGAATAGCTTATCAGCAGGCCTCTCCCCAGGAGCCAAGTTTTGTTTAGCCTGACTAGCTTGTAAGAGAGAAGACGAAATAGAAAGAACAGTAGTAGCTATTATTCTGTCAGGCGGAATGACAGGGGTAACATCGACCTCGAGTTTGTCAGTAGTCTCGAATTGTCTGGACAGAGCGTCAGCTTTAGTATTACGATCACCCGGTCTGTATGTGATTATGTAATTAAAACGAGACAAAAACAGAGACCACCTGGCCTGCCTAGAAGACAATCTTTTTGCTTCACTAAGGTAGGAGAGGTTTTTGTGATCCGTTAAAATGAGGATGGGATCCCTAGTACCCTCTAGCAGATGTCTCCATTCCTTGAGCGCCAAAATGATAGCAAGGAGTTCACGATTGCCTACATCATAATTCTTCTCCGCTTTGGACATCTGTCTGGAAAAGAAGCCACAAGGGTGTAACGGCTTTTCAGGTGAATCTCTTTGAGACAAGATAGCACCTACCCCTATCTCAGAAGCATCAACTTCAAGAATAAAGGGCAGTGAAGGGACAGGATGCTGTAAAATAGGAGCAGAGGCAAATGAAGCCTTCAGGAATTCAAAAGCCTCGAGTGCTTCTGGTTTCCAGACATGAGTATTACCATCCTTCTTGGTCATTCTGGTTATAGGTGCTACAATGGCAGAAAACCCTTTAATAAAACGCCTATAATAATTAGAGAACCCCAGAAAACGCTGAATGGCTTTCAAACCCTGAGGTAGAGGCCATTCCATAATGGCAGACAGTTTCTTGGGATCCATACGAAAACCCTTGGCAGAGATTATATAACCCAAGAATTGGACTTCAGATTGATCAAATGAACATTTTTCGAGTTTGCAATAGAGACCGTTAACCAGAAGAGTTCTCAACACTAATTTAACATGCATGTGATGAGTCTGTAAATCAGTAGAATAAATGAATATGTCGTCCAAGTATACTATAACGAATGTATGTATATATTGACGTAGGACATCATTAATAAATTCTTGAAAAACTGCTGGGGCGTTACAAAGACCAAAGGGCATCACAGTATATTCGTAGTGGCCACTCCTGGTATTGAATGCGGTCTTCCACTCGTGATCCTTTTTGATACGTATGAGATTGTAAGCACCCCTAAGGTCCAATTTAGTAAAAACTGTGGCCTGTTTAAGCCTATCAAATAGTTCTGTGATCAAAGGTATGGGGTACGCATTTTTGACGGTGATTTTATTTAGGCCCCTATAGTCAATACAAGGCCTTAATTCGCCATCTTTCTTAGATACAAAGAAGAAACCCGCCCCTGCCGGGGAAGAGGATCTTCTTATAAATCCCTTCTCTAGAGATTCCTTAATATATTCCTCCATAACCAGATTCTCCTGAGGAGATAAAGGATATATTCTCTCTTTGGGAGGCATCGTACCAGGTAGTAAATTAATAGCACAATCGTAAGGCCTGTGAGGTGGCAATTTTTCAGCCTCCCTTTTATCAAAAACAGATTTAAGAGACAGGTACTGAGGGGGTATGACCGTAGGCACGGGAGGAATATTAGTAGAATTCAAAGGGGTGATTTTAACAATACAAGACTCTTGGCAAGAATCACTCCAAGAAACTATTTGTCCTGACTCCCAATCAATGGTGGGATTATGAGTACGTAACCAAGGATACCCTAACACGAGGTGAGAGGAAGGAGAAGTAATGATCTGAAACCGAATGGTCTCAGAGTGTAACACCCCTGTAGACATATGTAGTGGAACAGTTTCATGTGTGATAACTGGAGAGCATAATGGTCTACCATCTATGGCCTCAACGGCCAAGGGTGTCTCCTTCTCTCTGGTGGGTATGTTATTCTCCTTGACAAAACTGGAATCAATAAAGTTTTCGGCCGCTCCGGAATCAACCAGGGCTAGTATATTCCCTGCTATGCAGTTACTACCAAGGTGCATGGAAACAGGGAGAAGTAATTTATTAAGAGGCAAATGTGAGGACTGTGATGTCACACCCAAGGCCAGTCCTCTATACGGTCTTAGGTGCGATAGTTTCCCGGACGCACGGGACATTCTTGTCTCATATGACCCCTCCTACCACAATAAAGACAAAGTCCCTCTTTTCTCCTATAAAGCTTTTCAGCGTCAGTAAGTTTGGCAACCCCTAACTGCATAGGTTCCTCCTCAGAACCTTTAGATCCCTCGGGAGTCTCAGCTCTAGGGGAGTTAACGGGAACAAAACGTCTATTTCTGGACCTGGTATATAACCTGTCACGGATCCTGTTATCTATATCGATAAGATAGTCAATCAGGTCCTCCAGGGGTACAGGGAGGTCCTTAGCTGCTACCTCATCCAACATAGTTTCAGACAGACCTTCCATAAACGCAGTAGTAAGCCCATTATTAGTCCAATCTACCTGTGAGGCAAGGGTACGGAACTGAATAGCATAATCGGCTACAGATTTAGATCCTTGCTTTATTCTCATTAATGCCCTGGCGGCATTTTTTGACCTTTTAGTCGTGTCAAATGTTCTACGAAACGCTGTGAGGAAGCTAGTGAAGTCGTGTACCATAGGCCCATTAGCCTCCCAAATAGGATTTGCCCATTCTAGTGCCTTATCCGTAAGCTGGTGCATAAGAAAACCCACCTTAGATCTATCAGTGGGAAATGAACGTGGGTACATTTCAAAGTGGAACTCCACTTGATTAAGGAATCCCCTACATGTCTTAGCGTCCCCTCCATACCTAGGTGGCGGGGTTAGATGTGCTGAAGCATTAGGCATATTAGCTGTGTCTGGTATAGGGTTTACAGGAGGCGCAGGTACAGGTACCGGAGCTGATCTGGATAACAGTGTCTGGATGGCTTGAGCCATTTGATCCATACGGTGATCCTGTTCTGCGAATCTAGCCTCATGAGTGGCCATCTGTTGTCCTAAACCTGCGGGGTCCATGGCCCTATCGTAATGTCACGGTAATATACCCCAACACGCAGGAATAGTTCAATAGTCAAGAGACAAGAAACCAGGGTTCGTCTTACCGGACCTTAGAATGGCCGGACTAGGACGAGTAAGAAAGACAGAGTCTAGAACAAGCCGAGGTCAAGGGAACTGAGAGACAGCGTAACGTAGAACAAGCCGAGGACTGGTACACAGAGGACAAAACAGCGGATAAGCAAGCAAGGATAAGGAGAGAGCGGAGTCAGGAACAAAGCCAAGGTCAAGCACCAAAAAACCAACTGAACGATACAAGCACTAAAGGGAACTGGACAGAAACCACGATAGGGCAAGGAGCAAGGGAAACAGGTGAGTATAAATACCCTAAAGTTCACTTTGATTGGCCCCTGTCATATCCACGCCCCCAAAACGTGAGTGTATGGGGAACGTGGCATGACAGGGGCCAATGGGAGACTGATTCTAATTTAGTCTCCCACTGTCCCTTTAAGAGCGCGCCCGAGACGCGCGGCGCGCTCTTAGTGTCGGGCGGGACACGTGACCGCTTCTCGCGGTCACTGCCCGCCTGACTGATCTTATCGTTGGCTGAGCCGCGCGGCTCGTGCAGGAGCAGGACCGCGCGCGGCGAGAAGAGAGGACCCCGGCCGGCCCCTGGAGAGGGTAAGTACCGCTACAGAAACACAACACAAACAAGATCCGAACCCCTCCTGCCTCGAGCAACTTACAGCAACTAGAGCCCTACTCAAGAGTCTCTCCCTAACAGCCACTACCAAAGCACTAGCTTGGACGAAACAAAAATATTATGAGAAAGGAAACAAGGCAGACTCCATGCTAGCCAAAAGACTCAGGACCCTCACAGAGATTAAACGAATCACTAAAATACGCACCCCCGACGGAACACTCACTGACATCCCACACACGATAGGCAAAACCTTTCAGAAATACTTCACAACCCTTTACAAACACTCCCCGGACCCTCCCTCTGGTCTCATCCTCTCCCAGACAGACACCTTCCTCCAAAAGCTCTCCTTACCATCCCTTACCGATGAAGCTAGAACCTACATAGCAGCAGACATCACGCCGGAAGAACTACTAGCAGCAATCAAGACTCTAAAATCTAATAAAAGCCCAGGCCCAGACGGCCTAACGGCCCTATACTACAAAACCTTATACTACAAATCCTTATCCCCAAGCTCTGCAAGGTTTTTAACGCTATGCTCAAGGGAGACCCTTTACCCCAAGATATGACGCAAGCGAACATAACCCTGATACCTAAACCAGGCAAACCACACGACGAACCAGGACACTTTCGCCCCATCTCCGTTCTGAACCAAGACCTAAAACTACTGACTAAAGTAATGACAAACAGAATGAACCCCCTCCTAAACAAACTGACCAACCCAGATCAGGTCGGCTTCATACCACTGAGACAAGCACAAGATAACATGAGAGGAATCATAGACCTGATCTGGTTAGCCAACCACAGACATATCCCAACAGCAATACTTTCCCTGGATGCGGAGAAAGCATTCGACCGCCTCTTGTGGCCCTACCTATACAAAGTGCTGAATAAGTACGGATTCCCACCTGAACTAGTCCGTTTCCTACAAGCCATGTACCACAACCCAACAGCACAATTATTAATCCCAAATATATCCCCCCTCCTTCCCCATCCTAAACGGCACCCGTCAAGGATGCCCACTTCCCCCCCTACTGTTCGCCCTATCCCTTGAACCTCTCCTAGAAACTATTAGACACAACCAGCAAATAGAAGGATTACACGTAAGAGACAAAACATTCACTATTGCAGCATATGCAGACGACGTCCTTCTGACATTGACCAACCCCTGCTCATCCCTATCCGCACTACTATCGACACTACAAACATACTCCAAAATCTCGGGCTATCAACTTAATGCCACCAAATCAGAACTCCTACCACTCAACCTTACGGACGACACACTCCAAACCCTAAAAAGCAAATTCCCCTTCCGCATCTGCCCAACGGCAATCACCTACTTAGGGATACAACTTACCAATGACACCACCACTTTATACACCACTAACTACTCCCCACTCTTCCGCAAAGCGCACGCGGACCTCCAACGCTGGAAACCCATGAACATCTCATGGTTGGGAAGAATAACCTCTATAAAAATAAACCTCTTACCCAAATTCCTCTACGCATTCCAAGCACTACCCATCCCATGTAAAGAGACAGACCTCAAACACCTACAAACAGCAATAGACCATTTTATATGGAATGGACGGAAACCCAGGATCCGCTGATCCACCTTATATGTCCCCACACCATCGGGCGGACTAGGCCTTCCCAACCTTACACATTACCTACATGCAGCACACCTGACACAAATACAGCACTAGCATCTCCCACCAACCCACAAACGATGGGTAGACCTTGAACACCTAATCTTTGGACACGACCACCCTTCCCAATATATGTGGCTCCCAAGACAGTACAGACCGATGCCACCCCCACTTCCCCATCAATCAAAAATTCGACCTATCCGCTGGCATATCGCCCCTCACTCCAATATTGCGCAACAAAATGTTCCCACCAGGCCTAACACCACAACACTACGCCCACTTTGAGGAAAGAAATATCAGCAGACTAGGACACCTCTACCCCGATGGCAAACTCTTACAATTCACAGACATACCCAACTCCGATACCCTGACAACATTCGATCACTTTCGATTCCTACAACTCCGCAGCTTTGCAACTACAGACAAAATCAGACTAGCCGCCACATCAACCCTCACCGAATTCGAAAAGAAAAGCCTTCACTCACCATCCCGAAAAAGCCAAATATCGGACCTGTACCTGTACCTGTACCTGTACCCAACAACCCACCACTCACAGGTAACACTACCATACATCTCAGTATGGGGAAAAGATCTAGGCCCCCTAGAAGACCCCACAGACTGGGCCGACATATGGGCGGCCACCAAATCGATCACGATCTGCGTCACCCACAAAGAGCAGGCCTATAAAATGCTCTTCAGGTGGTATCTCACACCCCAACGCTTGATGGCCGTGAAACGATCCCCAACAAACCTCTGCTGGAAAATGTGCGGAGGCACTGGCACCTTCCTCCACTGCTGGTGGACCTGCCCCAAGCTCATCCCCCTATGGAAATCCATCACGAACCTCTTAACGAAAATCGTTAGCAGACCAGTTCCCCTAGACCCGTGGGCACTCCTACTATCCAAACCCATAGACCCCTTCACCCGCAACGAAAACAAACTAATAGCCAAAATAACCTTAGCCACCCGTAGAGCAATAGCAGAAACTTGGCTAACCCCCCACATACCATCCCACAATCGAATCCTCCACAAAATAACAGACAGCATAGACATGGACAGACTAACGGCACTAATACATGACACCCCAAAATCCTTTCACAAAATTTGGGACCCATGGCTCGAGAACCCTATCCCCATACCTTGGTGAACCCTTCAACAATACACCCACACCGACAAACCCCTGCACGTGCAACAACAATGACCACCACGTAACCCACCACCCACTCAACACATCCAACAGGGTCCGGGAGAGACCCCAGGAGGGCAGCAATGATCCCCCACACCCCACCACCCACACACCATACCCCCCCCCCCCCTCCCAACTCATCAACGGCAAACAACCAATGACACTGACTCATCACCTAACCCCCCCAAGGCACAAAGACACCGCCGCTACTATCACAACCAACAGCCACTGAACAAGCACAACTAACTGCTCACACGACCCAGAAATCATCACCTTAACCAGGCCTAACCTCTCAGGCAACGACCTACCCAATCGCATCCATAACAAAAGAACGACCCAAGAAGCCTCCTTCACGACCGGGTCGCAACTCAAGAGCACAACCCTAAGAATCACTCTAACACACAAATGTGCCAAACCCACACTCAACCGAACCATTGTATTACCATATTGTTGTAACCCTACTCCTAACCTTACTTTTTCTTCTTCTGTAAAAATGTTTTTTTCACTTTGAAAAATGAAAAATGAAGAATCTTTAAAAAAAAAAAAAACATCAGGTATGATGTTGTATCGATCAGGTAGTGTAAGAGTTACGCCCGCTTCACAGTGACAGACCAAACTCCCCGTTTAACGCACCGCAAACAACCGCAAACAGTCCATTTGCAAAACCGCAAACTCCCCATTTGCACAAGGTTGGATACCAAGCTAGCCATGTCCCGTTCCTTGTCCTCACTGATGTCATTGAAGGTCTCTTCCTCCACCCAGCCACGTACAACACCAAGGGTCCCCGAAAGGTGACAACAAGCCCCCTGTATTTTTTTTTTAAATGTACACTACTGTTACACCAGATATGAGTTGCACTGGTGTGACAGTGTGCCCTGGCAGGCCCTAAAACACACACGTGTGAAGGAAACTGACTGCTATTATTTCACAGTCAAATTTCTAGTTTTTTTTTTTAATGTACACTACTGTTACACCAGTGATTGGCCCACGTTATGCCTACGCCCCCAAAACGTTCGTGTGTGGGGGTGCTGGAATGACGTGGGCCAATGGGAGCCTGAATCAACTTTTGGCTCCCACTGCCCCTTTAAGAGCGAGCTTGTGACTCGAGCCGTGCTCCTAGTGCCAGGCGGGCCACGTGACCGATCACTGCGGTCAGTGCACGCGGCTAAGTCAGAAGAGGAGATCAAGCCGCATGCGGCTCGTGTGGAGGCAGGAGTGTTCCAGCCACGCGCGGCTCAAGCTTAGGAGCCAGGTCGGTCCCAGGATAAGGTAAATACAACCACAACCACTTATCCCAATCACACACCTTTCCTAATGTCGTCCCATCCCATTAAAAGCATATTACCGCGTATTTAATAAAACGGATAGACCCCCTACTTCATCCAGGTTACCGATCGATGGTTCGATATTCTGAGCCCTCTCTGATTTACTGTACATGACTATTCGATATTCCCACAAATTTTATATAGCATTTTATGTTTGTTTGAGACCACCTTAAAAATATTGGATATCGCTAAAAATCATGATCACTATATACTTTCTCTACAAACCTCTAAAACGAACCAAACTACTCATCCATCCGCTATACCACTTTATCCCACCTAGAACTAGTGCCCAGTTAAAATATTTGACTCTTACTTACCCACACTCAGTCATGCCACACACATTTCACCACTACTCTCACTGAATCCCTCTGACTACGGCTACATTCATCTTCTACATCAGAACACTACTCCTAAGATTGGGTTGTATCCATGTCTCGGGTCTTTCATTTAGAATAGGGGCAGATTCGGTCTCCTTCAACACTGACACTCTAGTGCATATTATTAAAAGATTGGGCAGATGTAAATCCTCAGTCTACAACCGATATATTCCTGAACCGATATATTCCTCATCCCGAGAAAGAAATGAGGAAAGCTTTTAAAAGTTTGGTTTTGTAAATTTGATGCAATAAGTGTGTTTTTCTTTAATACCTTTTCACCCTCTTTGCATGAACCCAATTTACATATATTACTAATATGTTTCTGAACATATATATTATATTATTCACTCACTCACTCTCTGGGCCGGCCTAAGACATCATGCTGCCTAGGTCCAACGATAAATGACTACGGGGATAATGTATAATAAACACAGGTTACTGGCTATGGGAGAGATAATGTATAATAAACACAGGTTTCTGGTAATGGGAGGATAATGTATAATAAGCACATGTTACTGGCTATGGGGGGATAATGTATAATAAACACAGGTTACTGGCTATGGGGGGATAATGTATAATAAACACAGGTTACTGGCTATGGGGGGATAATGTATAATAAACACAGGTTACTGGCTATGGAGGATAATGTATAATAAACACAAAAAAAAAAGAATGCTTCTTCAGAATTAATCTAAATTGTATGCTGTCTAGGAGGTGGGAGGGTCTGGGAGGGAGGGTCTGCTGCTGATTGGCTGGAATGTGTCTGCTGACTGTGAGGTACAGGGTCAAAGTTTACTCAATGATGACGAATAGGGGGCGGACCGAATATCGCATATGTTCGCCATCCGTGGCGAACGCGAACAAGCTATGTTCGCCAGGAACTATTCGCCAGCGAACCGTTCGGGACATCACTATTATAGATAGATCTGGAAGTGCTCTGATGTTAGAGTATGACCCTTCTTTTTTTACTTTGCTTCTGTTTGCCTTCAAAACTTGCTCTTTAAATTCGTAGGAGTGAAAGCATACAATGATGTCTCTAGGTGTATCATGTGCAGGGCCGTCTTTAAAGAGGGGCAGAAGGGGCAACTGTCCAGGCCCAGTTACTCCTGGGGGGCCCAAAGTAGCTGCCCAGTGGGACCCAACCAGCATCCAAACCCTGTGGACTGCAGCACCTGGTGTAATCAGGGGCCCTCAGCCCTTTACGAGTGCTCTGGCCTGGGCCCCTTTCATGCTGCCTGCTGGGAGTAAGTGAGGTGATATCACTTCCTCCCAAGTAACAGAGTGCCGCTGGGGAGGTGGAGGAGGCATACACAGGAGGAGGAAAGGGACTGAGGAAGTCAGACTCCCATCAGCCTTGGCCATCCAGCTCCCACTGGACCCTAGGGAAGCCAACCTTCTGTACCCAAAAGGTAAGGAGAAAAAAGGTGTCTAGAATATGATGCATATTGATATATGTGTGTGTACCTGGGTCAGTGCATCTGGCTATATGTGTATGTGTTTATCTGGCTATATGTGTGTGTATATCTGGCTATGTGTGTGTGCGTATCTGAGTGTGTGTGTGTGTGTGTCTGGCTGTGTGCATGTCAATTTGTGTATCTGGCTGTGTGTATGTCAGTGTGTGTATCTGGCTGTGTGTGTGTGTGTATCTGGCTATATGTGTGTGTATCTAACTGTGTGGGTGTCAGTGTGTGTGTGTATGGCTGTGTGTGTCAATGTATGTATCTGTCTATGTGTGTCTGTGTATGTACATCTACGTGTATGTGTATCTGTATGAATGTATACCTGTGTATGTGTACGTGTGTGTCAAAGTGTATGTTTATCTGCGTGTGTGCGTTTCTGAGCCTGTATATATTTATATATATATTTATATATATATATATATATGTGTGTGTGTGTATGTGTGTGTGTGTGTCAGTATGTGTAAGTGTGCATCTATGAGTGTGGCAATGTATTCATCCCAGCATTCCAATGCCAACACGGCACACACATACACTAACAATGTACAAAAATACACCCCAATGTTCCAACAACATTTTACACAAATACACCATTGCATATGTGTCTGTGTTCCTGTGTGTATCTTAGTGTTTGTGTAAGTGTGCATCTGTGTGTATGTGACAATGCATACATCACAGCATTCCAACGCCAACACTGCACACAAATACACCCCTGCATGTAAACCCATGTGTCTGTGTGTATTTGAGTGTATGTAAATATCTGTGACAGTGTGTATCTCTGTGTTTGGATGTGCCAGTGTGTGTATCTGTGTGTGTGCACCAGTGTCTGTATTAAAGTGTGTGTATCTGTGTGTCAAAGTGTGTATCTGAGTATGCGCATGTGCTAGTTTGTGGGTATATGCCAGTGTGTTTGTGTTAGTGTGTATCTGTGTGTTAAGATGTGTGCATGTGTCCAGGTGTGTGCATGTATCAGTGTGTTTATGTGTGTATCTGCGTGTCAATGTGTATGTATATCTGTGTTTGTATGTATGTGCATACATTAGGGTAATCAAACACACTGCTGCAAACACAATCATTACATACAAACTCACCCCTGAATACAAACTCCAACATTATATACAAACACACCCTTCACCAATACTACATACAAATGTACATCTTCATTTAAAAGACAACACTACATCCAAACAAACCCCTGCATGCAATTACAAACGTTACATACAAATACACCCCTTTATTAAGACATTGATAGTACAGGGGACCCAAGCAAATGCTTGCCCATGGTCCAATCGATAAAAAGGTATGTTTAAGATCAACGAGCTAATTACTTGTCAGTCCACGAGAGTTATTTATCTCTTGATATGCCCATGTGGACTTGTATATGTAGGACGCACTAAAAGAAAGTTGCATATTAGAGTACAGGAACACATTAGGAATATTAGGAACAACTATGAAAAGCACAGTGTCTCCTTACATTTTAAAAATAAACATAATAGCGATCCCACCCTGTTAGAATTCCATGCAATTCAGAGGGTATCACCCGATTGGAGAGGGGGGGATTTTATCAAAAAATTAGGCCAAAGGGAGATGCAATGGATTTTTAACCTGAATACCCTGCAGCCTAATGGTCTCAATGATGATTTTGAGTTATGTCATTTTTTTACTTAAATTATTTTTGATTAGTATGTTTCATACATTTTAAATATTTAATCTATGGCCATACCAGTCTGAAAATGCCTGATCTTGTCAGATCTCAGAAGCCATCCAGGCTCAGGCCTGGTCAGTACTTGTATGGGAGACCAACTAGGCACCTACTATATATTTTTTTACATGTTTTAATATATATATTTTAATATTGACATCATCATTGAACATAAGCTGCTGATACAATAGAGATCTATTCAATAATAATCAGCATTTCTCCTAAAAGAGCACACTCCTATTCACCACCTGTCTTTATGCATGTACTGTCACTTTAAATGAAAAACACTAGATGGTTTTTATGTTTTGATATGTAAATTTTATGAATTAACTTGTAAGCAATATACAATAATACTATCCCCCTTTCTCTCTTCATTTTTTTATGTTTTCGTTTATATATCGCTCAAATTGAGCATCTGGTTTGTAAATAGGAACAGACTTGATTGAAGGAAGGGCATTTTGCCCAACTTCAAAATGGACGATATGGAACTGTGAGCCCTTCATTGAAAACACGCCCAATTTGTGATGCGGCACGTGACGCTTTGGGTCACGTGACTTGCCCCGAGACTGGAGCATTCTCATTACTAACACAGTACAGCTGTTCATGAAAAAGGACGCCAGCGGATTGGAGGGAGGGAAGTTTGAAGGACCACACAGGAGGAAGTACAAAGTATTTAAACAAGCAACAGCAGCAACTCTATTACCGATTGAAAAAGCTGTCTGGGTACAGTGAAACATGTTTCGGCTGGAGGATTGAAGATTCCACATTTTAAAATTTCTCACAATTTTGTTCATACTTTATTTGTAAGTTTTTACTACTTTATTTAATAAATTTTGTTTTATATTTGGAATCCATCTTCCATTGTTGCTGCTTAAAGAAGGGTAGTTGCCCCCTTAAAGGCACAGACACCTACACACCAGGAGCCAGGTATAGGGCTCCACATCAGGATCTCCAGACGCCTAGAGGACCGATTGGGTACTGTGTCACCATAAGCACACGCAGGCCATTGAGATCTAAGCCTATCCTATAGGGCTCTGCTACATGTGAGTGAGACCATATAGAATATTCCCTCACTGCACTTATTGAAAACGTTATCTGCGCTATTTCTTGCATTTACATTTGTTTCAGATATATCGCTATGAGTCACGTTTTCCATACATATGTATGTTAACCCATATGGGTGAGTCAACAAATTTGTAAGCGCTCCACATGCACACCAGTGGTAGTTTTTATTATTAATTTCCAATACTGAGTGTACACTTCATCTTTTTTTTTTACTAAAGACAGTGTTTACATTACTGCTTAGGAACATCTCTAGTTGCAGTCACTCAGACAACCACTACAGGTGCTTCCTGAGTCAGTGCTGCACCGTGTGCAGCACTGATGTTCAGCGTCTCCACACTCTGAATGGGGACGCTGAACACTCCTCTTAGATATGCAGCAATTTAATGCATCTCTATGAGGAGCTGCAGATTTGCGCAGCACATAATTTTGCATGCACATGCACAGTAGCCTTCCAATGTTTTCCTATGGGAAAGCATTGGATTGGCCTAGATCAGCAATTTTGATGATCTCAGTCAAGGATGCGGATATGGGGTGGAGCCAACTGCAAAGGAACCCCGTGACCCTGGTCTAAACTGTGTTTTCACAGCTATATTGTTCCTGTCACTATAGTGTTCCTTTAACTGATAAGGAAGTCATTTTCTAGAACAGTTGAGGCATGGTATAGGAAGCAGGTTTATGCACATGTATGTGTATATATATATATATATATATATATATATATATATATATATATAAATTTATTTTTTTGTAATATTAATATATTAATATTGTGTCCGCATGAAATGCCACTTTTAAGAATTCATTTCTTATATTAAAAAAAACGCTGGTATTCCTACATTAGTGTATCTTATTTATTATTAGATTTTTAAAATAAAATTCCATAATTTGAAATACACAATGAAAATCACACTTGTTCCTTGATCATTCTACCCTAACTTTTCCCAGCTTTCTGTCTTATTTTTCCACTTCTATTTACTGTTCAACTCTTTCTCCAGCATTGATTTTTTGCCTCTCTTTTCCAGTACAAGGAAAATAAAGATATATATTGATTGAGAGATGAAAATGCTACACCAGAGGGGAGAAATCTCTATATTGTAGGAATGAACTATATACCATTAGAGAGTGTTTCAGAAAAGAGCAAAGTTAGTCTAGATAGAAGATTGATGTACTTACTGGATGCCTGTGACAGAATAGACCCTGGTGAATGTCATTAAAAGCCCGGTCTGCTGTCAGCCCATGTTTTCTGCTGAAAGGGAGATGCTGTTTTCATCCAAATAAAAGTTTGCTCACACTTATATGCTCAGTCTACTGTGTTTACCAATGTTCATCTGAAAGTACTATTGAAATAATCAGTATTTGCACTACAACCAAATACTATTGTACTTACATAGCTCTTTCTTACTTTACAGTCTAAGCCCATTAATTAATATTAATTGAACTTAATCCATTACTTATGTATTTATTAGTAGGGTGGGCAGAACCTATTCAATCAGTGTTATTCACTAAATTGAGAATTGTTGGGAATTTAAATTGAATTTCAAATTTAAAGGGATACTATAGTGCTAAGAATACAAATACTAGCACTAGAGCTCCCTTGCACCCCAACCCACACACACACACACACCTCTTGCATCCCCTACAGGCACACTAATGGTTAAAAACACTAACTATGCTTAACCGGTTTTATCTCCAATGTCCCTTGGTGCTCGGTCGGCGCTCCGCCCCCTCTGAATGGAGGGGGGAGGGGGGGTGCTAATGCGCATGTACGACGAATACCACAAGCACATTAGCCCTTCCAATAGGAAAACATTGCTGTAATGCTTTTCAAAAGGAATTGAAAGATGCTGGATGTCCTCATGCAGAGAGTGAGTATTTCCAGTGTCCGTTAGGTGACCAAAAGTTAGTCTTACCCTTGCAAGGTAATTATTGAACATTCTCAGAAACTGGCGGCATTCCTCACTTCCTGAAACTCTACTGAAGAAGCTGGATGCCATTGGGGAAAGGGAGATTCTGTGCTTTAGAGCAACCTTTGGGATAAAACCTTTTGAAAACCAATTCAGGTATTAAAGTGCCAGGTATTAAAAAAGAGTGTGGAGCCTACCTTAAGCCCCATCTGTTGTCCAGATTGTCAAATGTAGGGAAAAAGTACATTCCCTTAGGAACATACAGTTCCTTTAAGGGAAAATATCAATCTGTCACAAATTGGCTGTCATTGATATCTTATTATAAAACACAAAAAAAAGGTTACAATTATGACTTATTGGTAAACCAGTCTAATACCAAGAGAATTAATCACAGTGGAAACCAATTAAAAATTATAATAATAATATTCACTAATTTGTCACAAGAAAAGGCACAACACCTAATCTTGTATATGTATAAAAAAGTATAGTTTATTTTATGTTACTAGCAGAATTACAGATATGGAATCCCAGAAGAGCATATGAATATTGTGGGTGCCAGATAATGAAGATTAATCCATACCAACCAATGTACACATGATAGCTAATAATTAAGTAGGTTAATCACACATACAATATATATTGTTTTCATTTACATTTGTTATAAATATTACTTTGTGATTTTTGTGATTGGATGTTTAATGCGGGTATACTGATAATAATAATAAGAAAAATCACATCCTATTATAGAGATGTTGGTGTGCCTGATTCTCTTCTAATATTTTTATTTGTTTGGTATAAATAATTTATATGTAACGCTACACAACACTTAAAGTGCCTAAAAAAGTACAACATTTCCTGTATGTGAGATGCGCAATTTAAATCAGACCTACTCCTCGAAGTGGCTCTATCACCTCATACTTACCTTTATCCAAATGTTTCCTCTTCTCTTCTTCTTTCAGAATCTGTTCATCTTTTCTAATTGTGATCTATTTCTCCTTAAAACATAAAACTTAGTAGGGACTTCTTTCTCTACTGTATTTTTCCTTCAATTGAAAATCTTGACAAAAGGCAGAGCTTAAGGTGTGCTCTACACTCTTTTTTAAGCTTGACAAAATACGTGTAGCCAAGTTCAACATGATAAATATTTATGTCAAGCTATGTTCAAGTTAGCATTTCTTTCACTGTCAAAAATACAAGAAAATCACTTCTCAGATCCCATGACCCTGCATTGGAGGGTTACTTCATGAGGGCTTGAAACAGAGAACTGGGCTACCAATTAGATAAAGACCACTGGAAAAGAGCCTTCACTGCACACAAGGGCAACACGTTATATGCGTCCGACCTAGAAATGATAATTAAAATTCAATACCGAAGGTATTTGATGCCAAATATTTTGTCACGCATATACCAGAATGTATCTAATATTTGAAGAAGATTCAATGGAGGGATAGGCATAATGCTACAATTAAACCCTATTTGAAGATGGTGGGGAGGGAGATCATGAGTCTACTACACTACACATGTACATCCACACCAGAACAGTTCCTACTATTTATGGGTCAACCCAGCATGCCCAAATTAACTGAAAAACTGCTATTCTACATCCTTATTGCTGTCAATAAACTGATTTCATCATGGAAACCAATCCTCTTGGCACAATTCAGCACGAACTGGGAATATGAATCGGTGGCCTCTAGACACTTATGCTCTACTTCGCCCATGACCTGTGACGGCTCCTGACTTGCGGCCACATGTTACCTGATGAGCCTATTGACTTACCTAAGAAGCGGCAGATCACAGTCCAATCCATCAAAGCTTCCTTCTCTAGTGAGCGCGGCCTTCCTATGGACATCGGATGCTGCAATACTGCAGTAATTTGTAGCCCTGCCTCTGGTGGTGCCGGTTTCACTTCCTGTTCCTAGCTGTGGATCATTCTGGTGATGGCTTCTGGTATCCAGTACTCTTTTTTTCAATTCTTGTTTAGTTTATCTTGGATTTTTGGTTTTCTATTCTGTGTCTGGTTTTCTTTATGCTGGGTTTTTCTGGGTTCATTCCTGTAATCCGTCCCTGGAATTCCCAGTCTCCTGGTTTCCTTAAAATGTTTGTTTTTGTTGCCACACCCATTTGTTTTCTATCATTCTTTTTGTTTCAGTCATCCCTGCAGGCAGCTGTTCATGATTATTGCAGGTAAGTACTATGTGTGTTTTCTTTGGTTGGTTTAGCTTGCATTAGGCAGAGTAGGACCTGCCAGATATGGGGTACATTGGTGTTGTTGGCAGGCTTATGCAATGTATGATCATATAATGTGACTAAATCCCCATGATTTTCATATATAGTACTTAGTTATTTCTCCTCTTCTTTTGCCTATCATATCTTGTCTTGTTTTAGTTTGTATTCCCAGTCCATGTACAGTCCTGTCCTGCCATGTTATGTTCATGTTTCCCTCATGTCTTGTGTACATGTTCTGGGTTCTGCTTTATGTCCTGCTCCGGTTATGGGTTCTCCTAGTTTTGTCTTGTTTTCATGTTTGGTGCCTATTTCTAGTCTTGCCTTGTTACTGTACTGGATACACTCCTGCTGCAGAGCCTCCCTACTCAGCTCTGGGAGGTCTGATATTTTCTAGTTTCTGGGATCCGCATCAGCTGAATCAGGGTTCTGGTATGCGGCTGCACAAACGCTGGTGCTCAACACCAGGGGGCATGTGGTTACCCTGCACCAGACCCTGCTATTCCACCTCCACACTGTGACTCCTACTTATAACATCAGGCATACTGGGTCTCGGTCCACGCACCGCCGCCCGGACAGTGTCTGGGTCCCGGGCTCCGGACTGCCACCTTGACAGTCGGGGACATGCATGTGTCACCACATCATCAGCGAGCACACGTTTTGTAATCACATGATCCCTGCCCAACAATGAAAGTGAGGACTAGGCATTTAAACCCCTTGTTGTATTTCCTTTTTGCCCTGTCGTGGTTTCGACCTGTTTGGTTATCCGAGAGCATGTTTCCGTATTTGTAATTCTGGTTTTTGATCTTTTCTTATTCTGACTATCCGTATTTCAGGCTTCCTCACCTTTTGGCTTTTGATTGCTGTTTCTGCTTCTGTCTCGATTCCTTACTTCGCTTGTTACTGATTATTCTATATACATTAATTCCAGCCATTCTAAGGCCCAATAATATGTTTTACCTTAGTTTACTATTTTTACCGTGTTTGACTTAATTCTGCTTGTTGGGGAACTGTACTGTCCTGACACAACTACAGCAAAAGCCTTTTGGGACGAACATGTACTCTCTAATACTTTCTAAACCTAATTGTGGTTACTTGAGTAATCCTGTAGAATCCTAAAACCAAATCATCTATATACAGCATATGCAGATCTTAACAACCTTTAAACTACTATAATGAAAGCATATTCTAAGAGATAAAATTATACTCTATACCTAATCCAACATTAAGGGGGGGTAAACATTATTACCTGCGAGTGTCAACCAACATAGCAGCTAACAACCCTAGTCCTCCCCCCTCGTATTCTCTCACATACTTATCTACATTTCATCCCTCCGTATTACCTAAAGTTACATGTGTTACTGTAGACAGGTCCATGTACACTACATGATGATTAGTCCATGTTCAATTAGAGAGCTTTGAAAACTGATGCACATTCATTGTATGCAGTAAAAACAGTGGAATATCCTATCCAGCTAAATTAGAAACATGTAAATGTGGAATACCAAAAATATGGAACAAATGTATATTGTACAGATCACATTGAGATGGGATTGTTTTGTATCGCATGCAATATACTCCGATAACTATACTAGATAAGCTAATATTGTAGATGGATTCATGTGTTCCCTTACGTGTTAGATCAGGTCGATGTGTATCGAGACCATAACAACAACTGTACATATAAAGATTGCTGTCTGATTATGCACATATGTTTTGAGACCAATCCTGTGTTATGTTTAAAATGTCACCTGTGACATTGAGATATATTGTCAAACTAACTAATAAAAATTGTCAAATTGATTAAAAAAAAAAAAAAGAAAATGAAATGAAATGAAAGACTTCATTGTTTAATTTTTATATATACTTTGTTCAGAAGGTGTACATTATCATCTAGTACACACTGGTACCAGCTATCTCCAATTAAGTAAATATAAGGAAATACACATACTACACAACACACTATAAAGCCAACAATAATGTACAAACAAAAAATAGAACAAATCCAGTACAAGCCAAAATCCTAATAATGTGTTAAATGTAAGGCCACAATAGACAGGTTAATAGTAGACTGAGTAATTTAATCTGACAATTAGACCTCCAATTTGGAATATGCAAGATTGACAGTGTTAAAATCAGAATTGCTATGGTGACTTTTGTTATTGAAATGTCCAAGTCAAACTTCGCTTTCAGAATTTACAGTTATGATTCTCAATATATATGTGTGTGTAAATTTCCTTGCTGTTGAAGCAAAATACATGCCATGCACAAAATTGCAAGACAGAACCAGAATAGTCTTAAAGAGACACTCAAGACCCCTAAAGCACTTTAGCTTGCTGAAGTGAAAGTGTGAAGAGTTTGCCCTCTTTTGTGATGTGACAAAAAGTGTATATTTCAATATCAATTGGTACTTTAATAAATTAAACTTAATAAATTAAATCAGACAACCTGCTTTGTTACTTCCAGGTCTGGTTAGCTCAGTAAAGCTAAACCCAAGAGGCAGCAATTGTCCAGAGCACATGCCTTGCAAAAACGTCTCATTGAGCTGTGTTGGAAAGTCTGTGATTGGACAGCCACAGAAAATATGGGCGGGCTTAGAAGGGGGGGGGGGGCGGGGGCAAGATATCTGCAGAATTTGCAAGTTGTTTTTAGATATACCTCAATAAAAAAAGTATAATTAAATGCATGCAGGTTTTCATTTTAATAGAACTAGTCTGCAGTGAGGCATCAGTGCACTTACTTCACCAGAAAGTCTTTACTCACTAAATAAAGCAGAATAAACCCAATCTATATTCTCTCTTAGTGAGTTATTTTTCTTTTTCTTTCAGAACTGTGTTCAGTAGATAGAAAATACTGGAGTTTCTATCCAAATTAACTATTGACCATAACTTTAGTTACTAAGTTGCATATTTCTAGTTTAATGGACAAATCCCCACATTTAATCTCATAAATTGTTTGTCTGAATATTAATTACCAATATCTCAGTTTGCAGCTCACTCTTCCCCCGCAAAATCTTTCTTAATTTCATCATTTCTGTGAACATGCTCCCACTTCTGTGTGCCGTTCAGTACTGTTGTAGAGATAATTAAACATCGATAGAGAAAGGAGTGTGAAATTATCAAATTAGAATGAAATCAATCAGTAAAAGATATGGTCCTCATTCATCACACAAAAACACAATGTGTTATCTGACCTACCGTATTAAGTCTGGAAAAAAAGATGGGGGAAAAAAATCATAAATTGAAGGTGCAGTGTGGTATGGTACCACCTGAGGGACTATGATGATCCTTCAAAAATGACAATATATGCAATGAGATATTGATTAAAACACTGTGCATTTTAGTTCCATTTGCAGCTTCTAGTCATGATAAATAGACAGTGACATAGCATGAAATTGTACAATTATTTGGATCTCATTTGGACTTCATTATTTTACTTATGAAGTTGGTTAGAGAAATGCTATACTGAGTAAGACTCACTGAGTATATAACACCAATGCAATCAGTTTCATAGAAGACGCATGTTTTAGTAAAACTCTTATCTGTGTACATTTTATAGCGTGTGTGTGTGTGTGTGTGTGTGTGCATGCGTGCGTATGTGTTTGCGTGTGTGTACACATATAAGTATCCAGCAATGTAATATGAAAAATAGAGACATTTATTAAAGAAGATACAAAAAACATTCAAGAAACATTGTACGAAGGACAGTGGCACCTTGAGACCTCACACGGTTCTCCCAGTATCTCTTCCACTGTTCAAAACACTCTGCAAAATCCTTTGTTGGAATCAGCTTCTAGTTCTCGCACTGTGATTCGCTGATCTTTGTTGATTGCAGCCCATACACATTCAACATTTTCAGGTGTGCTGCTCCTTGCAGGCCTTCCAGAACATGGATCACTTTCAACAAATTCTTAACCATCTTTGAAGCATTTGTGCAACACTTTTATTTGCTCTGCAATCATTGCATCATCATTGCAAAGCCTTCTGAATCATCCGAATAGTTTTCTGTGGAGGAGTGTTCAAGCTTAATGCAAAGTTTAATGAAGATACACATGCTCACTCAATAGCGTCTAGCGCCCCTCACTGACTAGTACAGTAAAGTCGTCATTGTTCACCCATGCGCATTTCAATCCACTCTCCTTGGCAGCCAGGTTACATTGATGTTGTGCGATACGTTCTTGTTATATTAAGAATGGCTGCACTTGTTCCGGACAGGTCTTGTATTATATACAAAATTCAGTAATCTGGCACTCTGCCCCCAGAAAAACAAAAATAATATACCTTAATCAACCAAGGTGCTTGTCTCAGCACTGAACATAGATATCAATTGTAGATATGAGAGCACTTACTGGATTTAGTGCAAAATAAAACAAATTATTAAAATTTGCATAAATAAATGAATGTTTTGACCAATACACAGTCTTTATCAAGATGCTAAAATTGAATAAGTGCACTGTATTTACAAAGAATAAACAATAAAGTGAATGAGCTTACCAACTACCAGTTATTCAAAAAGTCCCCCAGTCTATCGCGGTGATCAGCTGATCGGAGCACCTGTGTACGATGACATCTGTACGTAATGATGTCATGCATCAAGAGTGACGACATGCCCACTAGATGGTGTCCCGTTGCCATAGTAATGCTAAAAAATAAAAGTAAAGTGATTATGACAGTTAAAAATATACATGTAGGATGACCAAAGGCAAAGAAAATGAATAATGATGTTAAATAATAGATCCTAGGCATTCTGCAGCAATAGAAATATACCTACCTCAAGGTATAGCTAACAGAATGAGTGTGATGATATGTGGTGAAAGAAAAGGGGAAATACTTAAAGAAATAATAGAAATATGCATGCTAAAGGGTGTATGAACTAAATACATGTGATATATGCAAAAAGAAAAATGAACAATTCCAAAAGAAAGAAGAAAGTGTGAAAATAAAAGTGAAGGGTGTGTAAATGTGACAAGGAATAAATGCAAAACAATAAATAAATAAACAACAAGTGAAAGGTGCAACTGTGTGACAAGTGAATAAGAAACAAAGGAAAGATGTGTAAGGTGAGAGTGAGAAAACCATAAGTGAGTGTAAAAAGAGAAGTCTTGTGGCATGTCAAAACCAAAAACATAGTATACTCCTAGATGGAGTTTTTGACACTATAGGATCAGGAATATATGTTTGTGTTTCTGATCCTATAGTGTTTCTTTAAGGTCACATTTCTGTGAGTATAATTGCTATGGAACTCTGGTATACACTCAGCCACAACGATATGGAGCTCTTAGAAAAGAGCAGTATTAGGATAGGAATAAAGAACTTGGGTTAAGAATAGGGACTGTCCATCCTAAATTGAGTAACGTATAGAGGAATAATATTTAATCAATTTTGGTTTCCGTAGACGATGACAAACGTGAAAAAGTTGTAACTTGTAGATGTTACCTTCACTCTTGATGTCATAGTATTCATTGTGTCTCTGTTATTGAGAGATTGAGATGGCTTGATTAGGATTTATCTGTTCAGGTCCTTTGTTCAATTCTATTTTGTTAATAGTAGAAGTTGTATAGCTTAATAGTAAATCCCAGATATAACACATATGTGATGGAGAACACCACATATATCTACAGCTGAGCTTCATCTTATTCTACATATTTGTGCACCTCAGCAGCATGCTGGCCATATACACATATCTAATCTGTACTAAATGATATGTGGACTATATACTTTGTGTTATAGCAGTACTGGTTATCCAGAAGAACTCTGCAAGGACCTTTACTGCCTCACTTGCCATTTATCCTCTCTTAGTTTAGTCTATTTATATACTCTCATTCTATAATAGGTTGCTGAGAAATAATTTATAAAGCACAAACAAATTCCACAGCACTGTACAATAGGTCGACTAGCAGACAAGTATTTGCACTAAAACAGGCTGGACACACAGGAACAGAGGGTGCTGAGAGCCCTGCTTAAACAAGCTCACATTCTAGGGGTAAACTGACACAAGACATAAAGGTATAATATACAGGTGATACTCGAAAAATTAGAATATCGTGAAAAAGTTAATTTATTTCAGTAATGCAGCGTAAAAGGGGAAACTTATATATGAGATAGATGCATTACATGCAAAGCAAGATAGTTCAAGCCGTGATTTGTCATAAGTGCAATGATTATGGCTTACAGCTCATGAAAACCCCAAATCCACAATCTCAGTAAATTAGAATATTACATGCAATCAATAAAATAGACCTCTGAAAAGTATAAGCATGCATATGGACTCAGTATTTGGTTTGGTCCCCTTTTGCAGCAATTACTGCCTCAATGCGGCATGGCATGGAAGCTATCAGCCTGTTGCACTGCTGAGGTGTTATGGAAGACCAGGATGCTTCAATAGCGGCCTTCAGCTCTACTGCATTGTTCGGTCTCATGTCTCTCATCTTTCTCTTGGCAATGCCCCATAGAGTTTGCTGGCCAATCAAGCACATTAATCCCACGGTCATTGAACCAGGCTTTGATGCTTTTGGTAGTGTGGGCAGGTGCCAATTCCTGCTGGAAAATGAAGTCAGCATCCCCATAAAGCTCATCTGTGGAAGCATGAAGTGCTCCAAAATCTCCTGGTAGACGGCTACGTTGACCCTGGGCTTAATGAAGTGTAGTGGACCAACACCATCAGATGACATGGCTCCCCAAATCAACACAGATTGTGGAAATTTCACACTGGACTTCAAGCATTTTGCAGTGTGTGCCTCTCCATTCTTCCTCCAGACTCTGGGTCCTTGGTTTTCAAATGAGATGCAAAAGTTGCTCTTATCAGAAAAAAGGACTTTGGACCACTGAGCAACAGACCAGGTCTGTTTTTTTTTTTTTAGCCCAGGTAAGACGCTTCTGACGTTGTTTGTTGTTCAGGAGCGTCTTGACAAGAGGAATACGACATCTGAAGCCCATGTCCAGGACCCGTCTGTGTGTGTTGATGCACTGACTCCAGCTTCAGTCCACTCCTTGTGAAAGTCTCCAACACATTTGAATGGCATTTTCATGACAATCCTCTCTAGGCTGTGGTCATCCCTGCTGCTTGTGCACCTTTTTCTTCCACACTTTTCCCTTCCACATAACTTTCTATTCATGTGCTTTGATACAGCACTTTGGGAACATTCCAACTTCCTTCGCAATTACCTTTTGAGGCTTTCCCTCCTTATGGAGGGTGTCAATGATGGTTTTCTACACAACTGTCAGGTCAGCAGTCTTCTCCATGATTGTGATTCCTACTGAACCAGACTTAGATACCATTTAAAGGCTCAGAAACCTTTTGCAGGTGTTGTGGCTTACTTAGCTGATTAGAGTTGGACACTGTGAGCCTAGAATATTGCACCTTTTCACAATATTCTAATTTACTGAAATTGTGAATTTGGGTATTTTTTTGATGATACAATAGCAGAAGAGGAACCATGGTGGGTTACTAAGGTGAAAGGAGGATATGTTGCTAGCAGTTTAATTGATATAAGTTTATGGAGAAGTGCATTTTCATTATCCTACTTGCTCTACCACTTCAAACTCTTTCCTCTACCCTAAATCTTCTTTCTCCAGGTACTGAAGAGGAAATGTGTGCCCTTCTGTCTTCTTCTCATTCCATATGTATCCTTGATTCTATCTCTTACACCTTGCTCTTACTTTCACCTTCTATTTTTTAATGTCAATTCTGGATAGCTTGACATCATCAATGCCCCAAGTGTTTGGCCTACAAAGAAGTTCTCCATGGTATGCCAATCAGGTAGTATCAGTGGTACTGTCCCATGCAGAACCAGAAATGTGCCCTTCCTCTTGCAGTGGTTGGACCGATGTATCTGTTATTAAATAAAACAAACATAGATGTGGCTCCAGATGTCCCATGCACTATTTGCCTATGTTTTGCAGTTCAGCTTAAGTTCATCATTACCTTGTTAGTGAATAAACAAGCATGTTAGTATGGCACAATAACACATTATAGGAAGCATGAAACTCCTATTTTCTAAACTAATTAAAATTATAAATATATAACTTATGCATCTAGAAGTGTGTGTGGTTACTGCAAAAATCTGAATGCAAATTCAAAAAAAAATGTCTGGAATATTTAAGCAGTATATATGTGATTCATTCTTCTCCTCTGATGTTTAGAACCATGGTGTCATTCTATCAAGGATTTGTTAGATCACAATTTTATTGTCCCATATATAAAAGAAATGTTCAGCCCAATCAAAGAGTTTGTTTATTTTTACTCCTCCAAGCCATCTTGGTTCAGCATTAACTATTCTCTTTGAATATGTGTGTAATAACAAATTGAACTCTGGTAATTAAAATAATTTGCTAGTCATTATGAATTATTAATGAGAAGCTGGAATATCTCTTGTCTCATTAGTATGTATCTAGTTTAATTTATTTGCATAACCCCAGAAACCATTACCTAGAAATTGATTCAAGATGCAAAGAACACACTTTGTGCGCAGAAGTTTAACACTATAATTGCCACGTAGTGTTGGAGGTAGTAATTCTGAGCTAGCAAGTAAAAACAGTATGTATTATTCATTTTATTTAAATGAGAGTTTCAATTTGCTTATGTGAACATAAATATACTATTTATATTTCACAGTTTGTTTTCAGTAATAAACTCTTTCAGATTTGTTTTGTAAACAAGAAAAAAAATATAGCAACACATCTGACAACTTGTCCTTAGACAACCCAAGAGCATTTGGTGATCATGAATTATGAAACAAAGTAATGCTTAAGCATCGGACGTTATGTCTGTGGATCTGTGGCATTTTCAAAACTGTGTTTCTTGCTAGTTTTGCTAACTCAAATCATTCTAAAGAAGTTACAACAAATGAAACATTTGATTTCTTTTTATTTGGGGATTACTATAATGTACTACGGAGTCTATTAGATTTAGATGTCTGGAATTTTTCGATATCAATAACATCTGAATCTTCGGGGCTCTAAATAGCCTCGTTGAGAACTAGATAATGACTGTAAAATGACACTTTGCAGGTTTTGTTTAAATTAATCCTTTTGTGTCTCTACCACTTATTTTTATTTTCTATTCTTGTTAGTTTTTTTTTTGTTTTGCATAAGAAAATGTTGAAACTTTCTGATTATTTTTGAAAATTGCAGAGCTTAAAGCAACACTATAGTGTTAGGAATAAAAACCTGTATTCCTAACACTGTAGTACTGGAGTACTAGTTTATGTTCCCGGTTCCCCTCAGTAAGGTGTTAAAGGTAGCTTCATGGCTGAGATCATCAAAGTTGATGGTCTCAGCCAACCCAATGCTTTCCCATAGGAAAGAATTAGGAGGCTATTGCTCACGCATGGCAAAATGCTGTTCTGCGCCAATCAGCATCTCCTCATAGAGATTTGAATTGAATCAGAGCATCTCTATGGGGAGCATTTAGCATCTCCATGCAGAGCGTCGAGATGCTGAATGTAGGTGCACACAGTACAGCACTGATATAGGAAGCACCTCTAGTGGCCGTCTGAGTTACTAGGCAGCAATGTAAGCACTGCTTTTTTTATGAAAAGGCAGGATTTTAATTGCTCAGTCTGCAGAGACATGCTATAGATACCAGAACCAATAGATTAAGCTGTAGTGGTTCTGGTGACTATAGTGTCCTTTTAAAGGGACAATGTAGCATTATAACTATTTAATCTCATTAGATTGGTTATAGTGCTTGGACTCTGCTGGGATTGTTCCTGCATTCAGTATTAAACCATTTCTGAGCAATTTATCATTGAGTGAGTTTCCCTAACTTCTTATAGCCATGGGTACATGCAGTGCCCCTTTAAGCAAAGTTTAATTTAGTTAAGCTAATTTGCCTACAATTTATGATCAAAATCATCCTACATAAGGGCAAATTGCAAACATCATGGACAGAGGAGAACAATATAGCGTAGCTTGGATATTCAGATCCTATGCAATGAATACAATATAATAAATATAAACAAAGCCAAGTAGCAAGGGTGAAATATATATTTTTAAGCTACAAGGGGCATAATGAAAGGAAAGCTGAAAAAAAAAACATGACAGGGTCACTTTAAACTGCAATTAAATTCAATTCTTATTTAAAAATATTGATTCAATATGAATTCTTGGAGCTGAAAGATATTAGCTATTAGAAGCACTAAGCTGACCATGTAAGAATGCAAATACAGCAATTATGTGTGTATTCATTAATGTATATCTCGATAAAAGTCAACTAGATAATTATGGAATTTCAGCATTTCTCTACAACTTGTGCTATGCTAAACCTATATGGTTGGTAGAAGATTTAAAGGATCACTATAGGGTCAGGAACACAAACATGTATTCCTGATCCTATAGTGCTAACACCACCATCTAGCCCCCTGGACCTCTCATGCCTCCATAAATATAGTAAAAATCTTACTGTATTCAAGTCTGAAGCTGTACATCTGCATGCTGTTAGACTCAGAAAAACAAGCAGTCTGCTGACATGTGGTAGCCTGATCCAATCACAGTGCTTCCCCATTGGATTGGCTGAGACTGACAAAGAGGCAGATCAGGGGCAGAGCCAGCATGATTCAAACACAGCCCTGGCCAATCAACATTTCCTCAGAGATGAATTGAATCAATGAATCTTTATGAGGAAAGTTCAGTGTCAGCATGCAGAGGGAGGAGATACTGAATCACAGGATGCTGTGCAAAGTGCTGACCTGTGCTCTGCTGACAGCAGATCTGAGTGGATGGAGGCACATTATGCCTCCATCAACTCCGAAGTCCCTCTGGTTCACTTTGAGTGACTGCATCTGGGGGTGTTCCTAGCTTTCAATGTAAACACTGTATTTTCTCAGAAAATACAGTGTTTACATGAGAAAGGCTGCAGTGAGCTATAGTTCTCACCTGAAAAACCTAATTAAGCTGAAGTTGTCCAGGTGACTATAGTGTCTTTTAAGCATTATTTGCCTTACCCAGTCCTCTGATAATGTATGCTAACCTACTATACGCTTCTAAGCAGTAGGCTTAAAAAAATATGTATCAATTTCTGAGATTTTCCTTAACTAACCGTTTAATTCTGTAACCAAGATGGTGAAGTTCACCTGTCTGACTGCAGGGCAAATTGAATGAATGATGTATTTTAAAATGTTGCTGGGATTCCCTGTGACCTTATATAAGCATAAGCAACATGAAAGAGACAAAGGAAAAAATAGTGGGTGTCTGTAGCAGAAATGAATAGTAATATTTTTTGTTACTGGTAGTTCATTAAATCCTCCTTCCCTGGAAATTCAAGGTAACAGACATCTAGAAGCAGTCAGGAATTCAGTGTATGTTTTACCAATACAAATATTATCCTGCATAAAAATTATCTCATTGCTTCCACCTATGATTACCTTAAAACATGACTGTCATTATACCAACTGCTATGGTTTTTAAATGAAGTGAAAATACAGCTTTCTCAAGCTGCACTAGAACACTTTGTAATATTGACTATTTGGCATAATTAAAGGCAATATAGCCTACATTTTAATCTATGTAGTGACCTTGGATAATGTTTGTTCTAAGAGAAAGGCACTTTTTTTTTATTGCATTCACAAGAAGCCTTGCAAGGCTCGGTCTATAGGATCTTTGTCCTCTGAGAACATTCTCACTTTCTGTGTACAGGACCATATATTTTCATTACCACATCATTTCTTTTTTACGCTCCCAAGTTAATAACGATGACCTCGACTGCTTTTACACCTAGAACACTCATTTACAGTCAAAGTACCCATTTGCAGACTTCATTCACTTTAATGGTTGACCATCCCTACGTCTACTAAACACTTTGAATTCTAACCATTATTTACAGCTTATTCTTCGGGAAACAAATGTGTTGTGAATGCAAATTAGACAGTCATAAAAAGAATTGCGGTCAACTATTGTCATTATCACAACAGCTTACTTCTCCTTTTAACCATCTGAGGGTATTTCAGTATAGGGTATTTCAATTTTAAACTTGACTCTGGATACCTTCTTAGATCAATGTGTACTAAAGGCAGTAGAATGTTTCTAAGTTGAATGTTTGTTGAGTTACAATGTATTAATATAGACCATTTGCTAACATTGACATCTTTTAACCTTGCGCATTATTAATTCAGGACATGTCAAGCGTACCCTATATGTATGAGTCAAGCCACAATAAGTAGAACTTTACTAACCCATTTGGTACTCACACTGCTCAACAATAAGTTATCTCTGTTATGCTCACATCATCCATCGGTCACCCCGATGGCATTTGTCAGTCATATTATCTACAGTCCCATGACAACCATTTAACATTTATCTCATCCATATCATACAGTATCCATCAGTCACTCACATTATGTAGAACAGCCATTTCTCACACATGATGCTCCCTCATACCATTCCACAGAGGTCCTGCTGTTGATACTAAGCAGTGAGCATCCATTGTCCTTCCTGTAATTAAAATCAAACAACTAGATGGCTATTTCTGCCCCAGTCACTAATTAAGACCCCATCTCATGGGGATAGGGCTTGTAAAAGATACCATTTGCATATTAGACTAATCTCACGCGTAGAGGCAGTCCAGAACCAAAATAGCAATTATCATATCGACCATCCTTGGGCCTTGTTAATGAGGTGTAGCTGATACCTCTCTAGGCGCAGTGAGTTCAGGGTCCACGTCTGGATTGTCCTTTAAGCTTAGGGAGAGTATTGCAACAAAGACAGAGAATAAGAGAACTCTGAGAACGGCCAAAAAGCTTAGAGAAACTCTGTTGCTTGTCTTTTAGTTAGTCCCCGATCAGATCTCAAAAATGTTTTTGCTTACTGATCACACCCATAAGAGCATTCCAGAACTGAATACTTCACAGTATAAGTTCTCCAACAAACTATAAACAAAATACTTTAAGTGTGCAATGGTGGGCTATTCTTTTCAGAACATACCCTGATGTGTATGGGTGAGATTATAAAATCATATAAATTCTAAAATTAACTTTTATAAACAAAGCTAGTTTCAGGTATTGTACACTGGAGACACCAAGCAAAGTCCAGATAGGTTCTTAAAAGTGTCAAAAGGCTTTGTTAATTAATTTGATTGGACAAAATCAGTTGGTCATTGGATGTGATTTTATACTCTGAAATATATTTAACATAATAATACTAATCTAGTTTGCATAATGATATTCTTGTTAAATAGTAATCTAGGTTGAAAAAAGACTAAGGTCTATCAAAGTCAACCCTGAAACCCATTACTTTATGCTGTCAACCTAAGAAGACTAAAAAAAAAATCTGCAGCTGTTTGCAATTAGGCCAGAAAAAGGAAAAAATCCTTCTTGGTTTCACAAGGCCAATCATATTTTAATGTGGATCAACAACCTGCTCACACACGTGTTCATTTTCTCTTGAAGGAAAAAATCCAAACCTTTTTAAAAAAAAAAATATCTATAGAATCTGACAAGAAGGTAGAAAATTTCACATCAAATACCTTTATTTCAGTCTCAATGGGTAATCTATTGTCTATTATATTTTCCTGTTAATTAACAAGTTAGAACCTACCCATTGGTACTGACCCTGTATATATTTGTAAAGTGCTATCATATCCCCTCTGAGGTGCCTTTTTGTCAAGACAACAAATTCAGTTTTTCTAGCCTTTCCTCGAAGCTAATGTTTTCCATCCCCCTTACTAAGTTTAAAGCTCACCTCTGCAATTTTTCTAGCTCTACAATATCCTTCTAAAACTGGTTACCAAAATGGCACCGCATATTCAAGGTGAGGTCTTACCGTTGATTAATAAAGAGGCAAAATTATATTTTGATCATGTGAATCAATACCCCTTTTTATAAATGACACCTTACAATATTTTGCAATGGCAATGCATCTTGTTGCCTGGTTAGTTATCTATAATTGTTCCCAAATCCTGTTAATTATGTTAATTAAATGCTACCCCTTTCTCTAACCCATTAAATGTATAAGTGGCTGTTTTTTTTTCCAAAATGCATAACTTTGCATTTATCTGTATTGAATTGCATCTGCCACTTGCCTTTCCAGTCCCCCAGTGTATCCAAATCCCTTTGTAAAGATGCTATATCATGTTCAGACTGTATTTTCTTACCTAGTTTTGCGTCTGAGTGTTAATTACACGTTTTAACGGAATCCTTCCAATTGATAAACACATTACTAATTACATAATGTTTTTTTGTATGATTATGTGCTGTGATTTATCTCACTTTATTTTGTACAATTATTATTTACATTTTGTAATCCTAAAACATAACATCTACAAAGTCCTTTAAAATAACAGACTGAAGAGGGTATAGTAGTGCCAAGTTCATACCTCAATCATTCTCTGTTCTAGGCTCCTAGAATTCTTAGGTCAGACTCAGTGCCTAGACCCACATATAAGACTTCAAATTCAAAAAAACAAATCTACATTTTCTGCCATCCTGGGAAATATAAACCTTTATATCTGCAAGAATCCTTAGTACTCAAAATAATTCTGTGCATTGATATCTTTTGGTTCCCCATTAATTTGTTTTTGCTTAGGAGTATATTAAAAATATAAGAGCTGGGGATCTTTGTCCAGAGGGCACATACGGTATAAATCTAGCACTGATTCAGAGTAATGGTTTTCATATCTGTTTCAGCATTATGAATAGTTAAAAAGCTCTTACCAAATCAAATTAAAATGTAGCAGTGTGAACAGAGATACTCCCTATTAAACACCTCCCTGTCAGAGAAGATAAAAGACTCCCTGCTTTTTCCACAGGGGTCAGTGAATAAATTGACTGCAAAGTACTTTGCTGTGCTACAATATATCACTGTATGGCCCAGCCAGGTATTCTTGCTAATCCACAATGCCCCTGTCTTCTGCCAAGATTGTCTTCAGCATGTTATGGGACTAGAATGCTCGGAGCATAGCAAGCATTGGATCTAGAACCAGCAGTGAAGTGGTGGCCCTCGAAGGACCCGAGCAGGAATACCACCTGGTGTTAAACAATCAAGATTAATAGATTATATATATATAAAAAAAAACATAATAAATGTTTAAATTGACTAGGCAAGACCCTCTCCTGCTCCATAGCTACTATATCTATTATAAGATGCTGAATGTTTCGATCTTTTCACAAGATAAAACTAAAGGGAAACTCATCTAGTGTCACAAGGGAAATATAACATAGGATGAAACAGAAAAATTGAGGCGAAAGCTTCAATTACTGAGCAAAACCCAGGAGTCTTTGCAATGAAACTTAACACAGATTTTCTTTTTAATAACATCTAGTTCTAGGCAAAACGCATTGATCAGCAGGTAGGAAGAAAAAAAATGTATCCCATTTGGGATGAGCTGTGACAGATTCCCAAAACATCTACAGACTATTAGTTAGAAGAAGTTTGTTGGCAGCAAGTTTGTAGATATGAATGGCCTTGCAGTGAGCTGACAGATAAAGCAGACAATTGCCACATGCATTTCTGTAGCTAGAACCCTTATCACCAATATTACAAGATAACAGAATTATGGGGACAGTATAGTGATTTTTCGTCAGTAAATTATACATTGCAGCAGTGAGTGACTCTTAAATTGCAGGTATAATAGCAGTTTCTGTCAGCAAAGGGCAAATATTATGGCACATAGAGCTGAATTTATATCTCAGGTGACAGAACTATGTGAATGTAGAGTGAAGGATTAGGAATGCTTAATGCTTAAGGAATGCTTAAAGTGATCGTATATTGCCAGGAAAACAAATCCGTTCTCCTGGCACTATAGGGTTATTAGGTCCCCCCTCCCTCGGGGCCCCCCTCCCACAGGGCTGAAGGGGTTAAAACCCCTTCAGCCACTTACCTGGTCAGGCTCCAGCCACGCTCCTCCTCTGCTGACGTCAGCCGGCGGGGGAGACCTAATGCGCATGCACAGCAATGGCGGCACAAACGCATTAGACCTCCCCATAGGAAAGCATTACTCAATGCTTTCCTATGGGGAAAATCTGTGGCTGGAGGCCCGTGAGGAAGTCCAGCATCAGATAACAGACCAAAAGTCCGTTATGATTCCGGAAGCCCTCTAGTGGCTGACTGTTAGATAACCAGAGAGGGCAGACTTAGAGCTGCAATGTAAACATTGTAGTTATCTGGAACTCTAATGTTTTACATTGCAGCACTAGGTGCAAAAGGGAAGCAGCACCCAGACCACTTCAATGAGCTGAAATGGTCTGGGTGGCTACAGTGTCCCTTTATCACATGGTGTGAATGTGAAATATGTGTGTAAATACTTTCAGAAATATTCACTGAAGTCAGGAATTCAAGTAAATTCAAATTGAATTTGAAATTTTAGGCCACAATAGCCAAACGGAAAATATAGCTGACTTGGAAAATATTCCCAGTTTAGTTACTTTGTCCTAAAAAATAAGACTCACCTTATTCACTAAACTGTTAACTGTAGTGATTTGAAACCCAAATTGCACATTCTAGACTAAACTAGTCAGGCTGTAACTTTTACCGTGTGTATGCGTGTGTGCATGCATCTGTGTGCCTGTGTATGTGCCTGTGTGTGTGTTTGTGTGTGTGTGTTTGTGCAGGGTAGGAATTATATATCTGAATGCATCATGCAGAGTGTGAATGATGTAAGAATGGAGAGGGTCGGGAGGGACATCATAGAGCATGCTAAGACATGCACCTATTCTGCATTACTGCTGTACTCAAAGACAAATGGATAATTTCATCATTTGGTTGAGGGAGAGTTGGAAAACCAGCAACTACAACCTCATCTCCTCTATCCCGAGACTGACACATGCAATTAAGGCTGCGTATAGGAATTAAAATGTAAAAAATATGTGTAAAAATGTATGTTTGTAGTGCCAGAATAGGTACTACCCATACTTAGGTCTCTAATATATTTATTGGTAATCCATCTGGCTAAGACATGTTACGGATTGACTGAGGTAGACAGTGAATTATTTCTTCAGCATAGCCTAAACCATAAACGTTTAGTACGAATGAGCATCTGACTCATACAAAGCCGAGTTAGCATCATTATTGACCAAGAATATGAGAATGATAGGAAATAGCAAAGGAACTGCCAGTTGTCACATAACCATTGATCATTAATGTGCAGAAAACATGCTATTTGTTAAATGTTTAGATTTTTTTTTTTTACCATTGATTGTATAATCAAATTAATCAATACATTGTATTAGCAAATATAGCATCGTGCATATCGCCACACCTTACAGTGAAATTCACTACGGTGTCACTGGTGTTCACTTCTCTAGGAATCCTAGCTCCAAAGAGCTGAGCTTCCGAGCTGCTTTATTAATTCCACCGGTCAGTTGCAGCCCATATCGAATGTCAGCCACAGGCTTAAAGGCAGATAATTATACCAAGAGGGACTTCAGCTGAGCTGGCCACCCTTAGGGAGTTAGCACAGGAATAATACCAAGTATTAACAAGAGATTGTTACTATAGGTACAAAAGTGGCATGAGCCATTTACAAGCTTACAGTATGAGACAAAACACTCCTTATTTCATAGTGCTCAAGGATGATTAAATAGTGTTAAGCAGTTTATTTTATTGTTGGCTATATTTGAAATTTATTTGCATAGAAACCATTCAGTGCTGCGCATTTTTGGTGCCTTTTTTTTTTTGTTATACAGATATCTGTATTCATAAGAGTACATTTAAATATCCATCAATATATAGAACTTAACCCATTAATGTTGAGTTGTATCCAGTGGAATCATGTGCCATCAGTTATACTTCAAAGTCCTGCTGTAATTAAATAATAAGTAGGACACACTCAGGGTTATATACTTAATTAAGATTGTAAAACATGTATTCCATGCATGTTTGTGTATGGATTATGCATATGTGAATGTAGGAGTGTATTTGTTTGTAGTGTTGGCATTTGAATTTAGGTGTGTATTTGTATATAGTGTTGGCGTTTTAGTGTAGGGGTGTATTTGTGTATGTTGTTGGTGTTTGAATGCTGTACATACAGAAACACATACAGGCACATATAAACTGTCACACATACACATATGCTGACACAGATACACATAGACTCTGACACACAGATACATGCACATTCCAACACAGACTGAAACACACACATTTACACATTTCACTGCACCCATTCACTTTATCAAACCCATGCACTTTATTAAATTAAGGTACATATAATATTAGAATTTAAAAAGGAGAAGTGCCCTGGCCAAGAGAGCACAAGATAAAGTGGTTAAAACTCCACTTTTATTGTTGTCCGCTAAAAAATATGTCTATTTACTGCTGTATTAAATAGATGGCAAACACTATTGGTAATGAATTGGTACCACAAGTAAATCAAAGATATATAACGACAATATTAACAAAATAGGTGTATATACAATAAATTGAGGTGAAAAAGAAAAAGAAGAATATACAGTTGGTAAGAAAAGATATTAGTGAGACAGGACCCACATTTCCAAATAAACTTTGTTGTCTAATGTCCTCAAGAAATCATGGTTCCGAATCACTCTGGTGTTAATTCTCACTTGGAATGCAATAATAAATGTATATATATATATATATATATCTCAGAGTTAAGCAGTGCAATTGATTATTCATCAAAAAATAACCTTTCTCCATAGAGCATTAGTAGTTTATTTGAGATGTTATTTCAGGCCAATTTTGATGCGCTTGCTTTTTCCAATTTCTGCCTATGCATATTTTTACTGCCAGCATAATATGGATCATTAAATTAAGTGAATGTTTATCCAACTGGGGAGGATCTAAATGGAGGAGAAAAAGGTGTGGGGACAATAGTATCTCTGTCCCCAAAATGTCTGAAAATAGTATTTTTAGATTGTTTTTCAAAGTATCTAGCCCCGAGCACTCCCACCAAATATGGAGGTGGGATCCCTTGGCGTTGCTACATCTTCAGCATTAATCTGAATCAGGGCCGGACTGGGAGAAAAATTAGGCCCGGGCATTTTTTTTAGCACAGTGGCCCACTAAGAAGGGGGCGGGGCAGAGAGGGTGTGTTTCGTCATCACCAATGACAAACACGCTCCCTCTCAAAGTGAGCGTTGGGTCAATCCTCTTCCAAGGCAGAGCTCTGCTAAAGAGCTCTAGCACGAGAAAAAAAAAACCTGTATTTGTTCTGCACAGTGCAAGCAAATGTAATAACATGCTTGCACTGTGTTTCCTTGCAACTTGTCTCTGGTGTCTCTATAAATGGATACCAGGAGATAAAAGGGCCAGGAAAGAGTATTGTGCATGTGTTTGGAGCATGCTTGTGGGATTGTGTGTGTGTAGAGTGAGCTGATTGTGGTGTGGTATTGTGTAATAATCGGTTTTAGTCGCGTTGTGTTTGTGGTGTAATGTAATGCATATGTGGCTAGGGGCTGTAGAGAATGTGTAAATAGGGGATGTAGTAAGTGTGTGCATACAGGCTATAGTGTGTGTGTGTATATAGGTGATGTAGTGGTTGTAGAGAGTGTGTGTTTAGGGGTGTAGCATGTGTTTGTTTACAAGGAAACTAGTGTGTGTATAAGGGATCCAGAGTGCGTATGTTAGGAATGTAGTGTGTGCGTAGGTGGTGAAGTGTGTGTTTGTGTGTTTGTATACAGGAGTCTAGTGTGTGTGAAGGACCCAGAATGTGTAGGAGATCTAGTGAGTGTGTGTATATAACGGAATCAGAGTGTATATAGGGATCTAGTGTGTGTATATGATCCAGAGTTGGGTAAGGGATCTAGTGTGTGTCTGGAATGTAATGTGTTTAGGGGTGCAATATGTGTGTGAGGGGTCCAGTGTGTGAGAGGGGTGCTGTAGTGTGTGTGTGTGTATATATATATATATATATATATATATATATATATATATATATATATAAAAATATGTTTGAAAGTATTGTGTGTGTGTTTGGTACAGTGTGTTGGGGTTCTGTGTGTATGTGTGAGGGGTGCAGTGAGTGTCTGTGAGGGGGGTGGTGTGTACGTGAAGGGTGCAGTATGTGTTTTTGATGGATGCTGTGTTTGAGGGTGCTGTGTTTGAGGGGTGCTGTGTGTGATAATGCTGTGTATGTGTGTGAGGGTGCCGTGTATCTGTATGTGTGTGGGGGTGCTGTGTGTGATGTGTTTAAGGGTGCTGTGTGTGAGGGTTTTGTGTTTAAGGGTGCTGTGTGTGAGGGTCCTGTGTGTGATTTGTGAGGGTGCTGTGTGTGTGTTTTGTGTGTGAGGGTGCTGTGTGATTTGTGGGGGTGCTGTGTGTGATTTGTGTGTGTGGGTGCTGTGTGAGAGTTTGCGGTGTGTGAGGTGTGTGTGGGTGCTTTGTGTGATTTGTGTGACGGTGCTGAGTGTGATGTGTGTGACAGTGCTGTGTGTGAGAGTACTGAGTGTGATAGTGCTGCGAGTGATGTGTGTGAGGGTGCTGAGTGTGATGTGGGTGAGGGTGCTGAGTGTGATGTGGGTGAGAGTGCTGAGTGTGATGTGGGTGAGAGTGCTGAGTGTAATGTGGGTGAGAGTGCCGAGTGTGATATGGGTGAGGGTGCTGAGTGTCATATGGGTGAGGGTGCTGAGTATCATGTGGGTGAGGGTGCTGAGTGTCATGTGGGTGAGGGTGCTGAGGGTGAATGTTAAAAGGGATTTTGTGTTGGAAAAAAAAAATCTAATAAGCATGCATTATATCCCCCCCCCTCTCCCTTCTTTCCTTTAGTCTAGGAGGGGAGGGGGGGACCAGCACGCTGGTGAGTGGGAGGGGGGGGACCGGCACGGTGACACCTTCCCTGGTGGTCCAGTGGGTGAGTGAACTCTAGCCTGCAGGCTAGAATTCACTCTCGCGAGATCCGGCCGTTGCCATGGCAACGACCGGATCTCGCGAGAGGAACCCGGCGGAGCTGCGGAGCTCCGCCGGGTCCTCTCCCTCCCTCCCCAGCCGCATGTGCCGCAGGTCTGTTTAAGTGGGCCGGTGAGGGAGATCTTTGATCTCCCCACCGGCCGCTCATGGCACACAGCGGGGCCGGCGCTCGCATAGTGCCGGCCCTGCATAGACCGGCAGGGGAGATCCTGGGACCGCCCCTGCCGGCCTCGGCCCCTGCCCACCGCGGCCCACCAGGCATTTGCCCGGTGGGCCCCGATGGCCAGTCCGGGCCTGATCTGAATAGTCATTATACATTTTGCTTAATTTAGATGGAACCATGTACCACCTATATAATACTTTAAAATATAGCTCAATCAAATTTTTTGACCAGTTTTATGATTTTTTTCCAGATATGTGGTTCAAACGTTTTCTTAAAATATAATTCCCATTTCCGTATTAGAGGCTCTTTTACAAAGATATTGTTAATACTAAGAAGTTTGAGTGATTGAGAAATTATTTTCCGAGGTTTATGATTTTCTAAAAAAACAGTGAAGTCATTATGGTCTAAAATTTGTTTGGTAGATAAGTAACTTTTAACTCTCAAATATGTAAACACGTCCCCTGGGGCATGGTAATAGGTATTCTGTAGTAAATGGAAGGAGAGTAGGGTGCTCGTAGCGAAAGTCGACTTTAACCTCTTAAGGACCAAACTTCAGGAATAAAAGGGAATCATGATGTCACACATGTCATGTGTCCTTAAGGGGTTAAATTCTTATTTTTGTCCCAAGCTAAATAATAGGATAACATACAGGCTTCATGTAGTGCATGTACGTCAGGGAATCCCAGGCCTCCGTTTTTCCCTAATCTCTTAAGTATTCTTTGAGAAACTCTAGGTTTCTGCTGACCCAAATAAATTTAGCTACCGGTATGGACTCAAGGGGGTTCGTCAGAGTCAGAAGGGCATCGTCAGCAAATAAAATTATCTTATGTTCCATTTGGCCAACCCGAATGTCCTGCACTCATATTTTTGTCTGATTAGAGCCACAAGGGGTTCCATATAGCAATATTCTGATTCCATAGCTGGGCCAATAATCTTTGCCAGTGGATTAGTATATAGAGTCATAGTGCTATCTCTGAAGCTGCCTACAATGTCAAATTGTTGTAAGACTGTATCCATAAATTGCCAATCCAGGCTATCAAATGCCTTTTCGGCATCTAGAGTCGAAAAGGTGGCCTTAATTTCTTTTGAATTGATTCCATGGATTAGGTTCAGAGACTCTGTCTCTGATGAATCATTCCTGGTCCCCATGAATTAAGGAGGGGATTATTTCCTTAAGTCGATTAGATAAGACGTTTGAATAAATCTTAACATCCAAATGTATCACGGTAGATGGGCCTTCTTTGCCTTCTTTAGGTATGGGTAGGATGAAAGCCAGGAGATATTCCTCCGGAATGTGTTCCTGTTTAGGAAGGATACAGAATACCCTCAATACAATTCGAGACACTAGTTCTTAAATTTTTTGGTAAAAGAGAGATGTGAAGCCATCTGGGAAAAATGGTTAACCTATTCCTATACTAATACGCTCTAGATTGCACTCTAGATAAATTAATTGAGATCTCTAAACTGTGAATCTCACGCTCAATGGTTTTAAGAGCTAATTCTGAACCACCTATCCCGCGTCCGTATAAATGATGTACATAGAATGAATGTGGATAGAATGTTGATTGATTAATTGAGAAAATATTTCTGAAGCATTGTGCTAAAATATATATATGTATTTTAATGTCAAGTTTTGTTTTGTACCTTATATGCTTCAGACTTTAATAAAGATGATATAAATAAATAAAAAATAGTTAAGCAGTGCAATGTATCTACAGCACTGACACAACAAGATTCTATTGATAACCTCTAAAGAGCAACAATTTATCTGAGGAGGTTGAAACAAAAATGAGAGAGGGAACCTCAACTAAGTAGCGCTCTGGAGAATAGTGGTGCACCTCAAGTTACACACCAAACCAAATAAAAAGCAATCTTATATTGTAGAGAAACTCCTACAAAACTAGAGAAAACTGCTCAGTCAAAAATCTGCTCAGTGAAAATTATATGCTGTGCATTTAAGGACACCTGTGCTTGTAGAGCAAGTAAAGATCAAACTGTTACTAAAGTGAGTAGAATTCAATTGATCTAGTAATACCTGGACTAAAATGAAATATTATCTTTGATACATCATAATGAAAGTCGGTAAGTACGAAGACAAGTTCAGTCACAGGTTACAAGTGAACCACCGGTAGGGTGGCTCTTCAGGGGGAAACAGACCTTGGACTCCTGAGGTTTAAATATGACACTGATGGGAATCATTGGTAGTACGCACTAGCCAATGGGCAGACCAAATGGTTATTTGACAGTTTGAATCTCCAATTGGAGCATAGGGTATAATGCTGGACAATAACTTATTATCAAACAGAGAATCCCATTGGTCTATGGGTCTCTGAAGGAATACTGTTAAGATGATGCCGATCTGTTAACCCTGTCAGCAATGTGAAACATAGGTTTACTGAACGGCATGATTCTTATTCGAGGGTTAGTTAAATGAAGGTCCTAAGAATCCAATACAAGTACTCAAGAATAGTTTGAATATGAATTCACTGTGTGTAAATATTATACAAAAAAAATAATTATATATATATACAATATTCAAAGTCTGGCACTCTACCTTAAAATGGATTCAAATGCAAAAAAGCCTCGGTGCTGCAGAGCGTGGATATATATGTAGGAAGTAGATAGAGCACTCCAGAGACCTCTGGAGTGCTCTATCTACTTCCTACATATACATATATATAAAAATGTTTCAGTCTGCCACAGCATACTTTCGTCATGATAAGCTTAATACAACACCAACAATTAATATATAGCAAATGATAAATCATAGACTCACCACATCTGCCGGGCTGTCGTCCCAGAAGGAAGCCTCTTCTAAAGATGCACAAGAAAGCCCACAAACAGTTTGCTACTAAGGACATGTATTAGTGGAACCATGTCCTGTAGTCCGATGAGACCAAGATAAACTTATTTGGTTCAGATGGTGTTAAGTGTTTGTGGTGACAACCAGGTGAGGAGTACAAAGACAAGTATGACTTTGCTACAGTCAAGCATGTTGGTGGGAGTGTCATGGTCTGGGCTGCATGAGAGCTGCCGGCACTGGGGAGATACAGTTCATTGAGGGAACCATGAATGCCAACATCTACTGTGACATACTGAAGCAGAGCGTGATCCCCTCCCTTTGGAGACTGGGCTGTAGGGCAGTATTCCAACATGATAATGACCCCAAACACACCTCCAAGATGACCACTGCCTTGCTAAAGAAGCTGAAGGTAAAGGTGATGGACTGGCCAAGCATGTCTCCAGACCTAAACCCTATTGAGCATCTGTGGGGCATCCTCAATGAAAGGTGGGGGAGGGCAAGGTCTCTAACATCCATCAGCTCTGTGATGTCATCATGGAGGAGTGGACGAGAACTCCAGTGGCAACCTGTGAAGCTCTGGTGAACTCCATGCCCATGAGAGTTAAGGCAGTGCTGAAAAAAAATGATGTCCACAGAAATTATTGACACTTTGGGCTCAATTTGGACATTTCCACTTAAGGGTGTACTCACTTTTGTTGCCAACTGTTTAGACATTGATCGCTGTGTGTTGAGTTATTTTAACCCCTTAAGGACCAAACTTTTGGAATAAAAGGGAATCATGACGTGTCACACACGTCATGTGTCCTTAAGGGGTTAAGGGGACAGCAAATGTACACTGTTATACAGGCTGTATACTTTCTACTTTACATTGTAGCAGAGTGTCATTTCTTCAGTGTTGTCTCATGAAAAGATATAATAAAATATTTACAAAAATGTGAGGGGTGTACTCACTTTTGTGAGATACTGTATATATATATATATATATATATAAATATATTTGCATAAACTTTTTTAGATTTTATTCAAATTACATTATTTTTCATATATAAATATTTGATGTCCAGTGAAGGTCCAGGGGTGCAAATGTAGATTAATTTTATTAAACAAATAAAAAGTAAGTAACACACTAACGCATTTCACCTATACAGAAGGCTTTTTCAGAGACATTCAACACTTTGAAAAAGCCTTCTGTATAGGTGAAACGCGTTAGTGTGTTACTTACTTTTTATTTGTTTAATAAAATTAATCTGCATTTGCACCCCTGGACCTTCACTGGACATATTTTATTAGAGAAGCTGTATCTCAAATTCCCGGGTGGGGGACAAACCACCTATGCTGTAAAGGACTGAGCAATCCCTATTTGCTCATCCATTGTGAGTATATCTCTCTCTTTATTTTATTTGTTTTATTAATGCAGAGAACACTATTCCTGTTCTCTTATATCCTATATATATCACTGGAGCATCATCTGGAATACACCACGCACATTATTGGCACAGGGATACGATTCCAAAGGTAATCAGGACCATCCTAACATCCACAGACAGGGATTGTACTGTCCATACGCTGTGATCTGGAGCTGATCTTGAGCTCAAGAAAAGTGTGAGTGCAATATATTTATTCCTTATTTTCTGCCTCTGCTGTTATAGACATACTACACTTTATTAGTATTCCTGTCCCATTTTGTTTTCTCCCTTATATTGGCTCCATTGGACTCCACACAAGGATTTTCATTGTTAAGCGCTGCTTCCCTACATCCCCTGCTTTACTTGAATCAACGACTAGAAAGAAGAGACTCTGGTTTGGGAAAGCTTTAGCTGCTGTACACATAAGAAAAAAGCGCCAGAAATCTCACTTGCTGCAATATCTGTAAAAACTAATGCTAGAGGTAAAAAAAAAGGTTAAAAAGAAACTCTGGACTTGCTTTACACAAAACAACAGTATCAGATGCCTTCCTTTCATGTGTTTGAAACATTGCACAGCCTGCAGCCTTTTGCATTAGGAGTGTCCATAATATGTCCCTGTAACTAGGTATATTTGCCTTCAGTTTTTTAATTTACATATGATACTATATCTGCCTGCAAACTGATGTAAGTTAAAGATGAGTGTTATTGCTGTATGTGACTATATGTGCTGATATTTCTGCTTCTGTACAAATAAAAAAAGCTTCAGGCACTATATTGTACTTTACATTGTAAGGCTTGCTGTCAAGCAACACCCTGAAGAACAAGCACAATAGTCATTTATTGATGGTGTTTCAGTTTGTGATGTGTTAAGACATTTTCTTACATCAGTTTGGTGCAGTGAGATTGTATATTTCTGCCCCTAGAACTTGTCATAATCGTATGTCAAGTGTAGAGAAAAAGTGAAACCAACTATTTCTCAGTACATTGATGTCGTCCTTTCATAACCTCATTCTTGTCTGTGTGTTTCATTTGTTCAACCTTTTCATCTTCCCTTCTTCTCCCCTGTCTACACGTTGGTTTATCCTTCTGTTTCATTAATAACGTCTTTAACTATTAACCATTTCAATCCCTTTATAAATCCACCTGAGTATTAACTTGTTCTTCAAATCTATCTATGTACTCCTCTGTTTATTAATAATTCTCTCCAGTCTGTCCAATATATATCACAATGCTTATTAACCCTTTCTTTCTCTCTGTTTATATCCGTTTTTGTATTTATTAACCCATTCTGCCTCTCCATCTTTACATCTATACATCCCTTTGAATTTTAACCTTTTAATCTGTATTTCTTTCTTTCTTTCTTTCTTTCTTTCTTTCTTTCTTTCTTTCTTTCTTTCTTTCTTTCTTTCTATCCTAATATTAATTAATCAATTGCTCCTCTACACGTATATATTTATTAACCATGCCCTCTTCTGTCTATATATCTATCCCTTTATTTAAATGTAAAAAAAACAGATACAATTTGTATCTTGTAATACCTTTTTTATTGGACTAACAGAATTTTTTAATGACATGTTTTCGGGAGATCCTCCCTTTCTCAAGTCTAAAGCATTCCGGAGCAAGATAACACATAGAATTCAAAGTTTGAGTTGCGATACAGGGCTTAAAGTGACATGAGTGCAGATATGACACAGGTTTGATAGAAAATAGACACCATTCTCTGCCGTAAATGTCTTGTGGGAAGATCACAGAGGTGGGGGAGGTGGGGGTGAGGGGGGGTGGCAGAGAAAGAAAAAAACAAGCAAACAGTGCAGAAGATGGTGCTAAAGGGGAGAGTGAAAACTAAATAATTACTTATATTAAGAATGCATGAATTCCCATCCAAGAGTTACAGGATATGCATGAAGGCCTATAGATATATTTATTTAAACGTGTATATTTAAATGTGTGTATATTTAATATGATCTCCTTTTTAGCTGCACTTGCCTTTATTAATTAACATTTTCTGTCTCTTTTTCTATTCCTATCTATAATTATCAATCGGACCAAATGTCCTAATTTTTCCTGTTTTTGTTTTCCTTCTTTCTTTAATCTCTTAGCATTTCTCTTCCTCTATCACCTCCTCCTTTGCTTACACATTATAAGTCTTCCTTCCACTGCCATCAATATCTTGTCTCACTTGACATTCTACCTAGGGATTTATTTACAAAGTTGCAGTTACAAAACTACATAACCTAAAACTTGCTGTATAATAGGTGCAGTTCAGGTCAGCTCATTTCTCAATATGGACAGAGTGAACAGGAAATGAATTGCTGCCAAGAAGCTCCTACTTATCGTAGTTAAGCTTTCAATAACCTAAATAGGAACTCAGCTAAGGAATTGGAAGGGACTTTTTCAGATTTAGTGACAGTGTGTTGAGTGGCTCAAGAATATTTCTGGTGGGTTTACCTGAAACCCTGCACGTCTAAGCACCACTCAAGCCAGTGCCGGTTTTAGTAAATTAAACCACTTATCCTTTTCAATACCCATGTTCTATGATATGTTCAGTAAAAATACCTAAAGGGACACTATAGTCATCAAAATAACGTTAGCTTAATGAAGCAGTTTGCATATCAGACTGATCCCTCCCAAAATGGTGGTCAAGAACCGTAACGCATGAAAGGTATAGAAACCCCAGATGATTATTTTAGCCTTGTTAGGCCTTTTCAGTGAGGTACAGCTGATACCCCTTTAGGCACTGTGAACACCGGGTACCCATTCAGATTACCCTTTAACCATGTTGAGAGCAAAAAAAAAAAAGGTAAAAAAACATGAGAACGGGCAACAGATTGAGAAGCCTGCCCTTCGGTGGGTCCCCGTTTAGATCTCAAGCTAGTTTTAGCTCATTTTGTGCCATTAACAAAAAGAACCCGTGCCATTTGTATGTCAGACAGATCCCATCCAAAAGTGTGGTCCAGATGCCAAATGCAGGCTCGACTGCCCTTTTGGGTGGAACTGGTTCTCTCTTAAATGGCACAAGTGAGCAAAAACTATTCTGAGACCTCAGCAGGGACTTGCCAAAGGGCAAGCTACTGTGTTCTTCTAAGCTTGTATCCATTCTCAGAGTTCTCATATTCTCTGTTTTTGTTACAATGCATTAACTTGTCTCTCCCCAAGTTCAAAAGAGTAATCCAGATGTGGACCCTGTGCTCACTGTGCCTAGAGGGGTGTCAGCTACACCTCACTGATGAGGCCCAAAGAAGACCAAAACAATCATCCGGGTTTGCTGTATCTCTAGCGCAGAGAGAACTTGACGGCTTTTCAATTCCATGATTGTCCTACGGGTGGGATTAGTCCGATATACAAATGGTATAGGTTCTATTTGTAAGGATTCAAGTGAGCAAAAATGTATTTGAGACCTGAGCATGGATTTACCGAAGGGCGAGCTACTGAGTTACTCTAAGATTTCCTCTCATATTCTCTGTTTTTGTATCACAAGTAGATTTTTTTTTATATACTATACCTAATTTTATATTATGTCCATTACTAGCATCTTTCCCTTGTTTTGTCCCTCTTGACAATTGTTTTTTTTTTCAATATACCGTATATACTCGAGTATAAGCCGACCCGAATATAAGCCGAGGCCCCTAATTTTACCCCCAAAAACTGGGAAAACTTATTGACTCGAGTAGAAGACTAGGGTGGGAAATGCAGCAGCTACTGGTAAATTTCTAAATAAAATTAGATCCTAAAAAAAAATATTAATTGAATATTTATTTACAGTGTGTGTATAATGAATGCACTGTGTGTGTATGAATGCAGTGTGTGCGTATGAGTGCAGTGTGTGTATGAATGCAGTGTGTGTATGAGTGCAGTGTGTGTATATGAGTGCAGTGTGTGTGTGTATGAATGCAGTGTTTGTGTATGAGTGCAGTGTGTGTATGAGTGCAGTGTGTGTATGTGTATGTGTGCAGTGTGTGTGTATGTGTGCAGTGTGTGTGTATGAGTGCAGTGTGTGTATGAGTGCAGTGTGTGTATGTGTATGAGTGCAGTGTGTGTATGTGTGCAGTGTGTGTGTATGAGTGCAGTGTGTGTATGTGTGCAGTGTGTGTGTGTGTGTGTGTTGCAGAGCCTTGGTGGGGGGTGAACAATTTTAATGTAATTTTTTTAATTATTTAAATATTTTTTTATTATTATTTTAATTTAATTTAATTATGTTATTATTTTATTATTATTATATATTTTTTTCGTCCCCCCTCCCTGCTTGATATATGGCAGGGAGGGGGGCTCTCCTTCCCTGGTTGTCCAGTGGCATTGGCAGTTCAGTGGGGGGGGGGGAGGAGGGCTGGCAGAGCTGTTACTTAACTCTCCTGCAGCTCCTGTCAGCTCCCTCCTCCTCCGCGCCGGTCCGTGCAGCTCTTCTGTCAGCTCCCACTGTAAGTCTCGTGAGAGCCGCGGCTCTCGCGAGATTTACACTGGGAGCTGACCGAGGTGCTGAACGGACGGCGCGGAGGAGGAGGGAGCTGACAGGAGCTGCAGGAGAGGTAAGTAACAGCTCTGCCAGCCCCCACAGCCCCCAATCTGTATTATGGCAATGCAAATTGCCATAATACAGACATTGACTCGAGTATAAGCCGAGTTGGGGTTTTTCAGCACAAAAAATGTGCTGAAAAACTCGGCTTATACTCAAGTATATACGGTAGTTTTTATTGGTCATGAGTTTTAACACAAAAAAGGGGAAAACAACAATACGGGTAGTTCAGTAAGGTAGCATGACATGTGATACACTGTTTACATGCGGTAACAATCGTCTCAGACAATTTAATACGTTCTACAGAATAGTGCAAGATATCAATATAATATCAATATAGTATAACATCTGTAATATGACCTGCTGTGAGATATACTCCAATAACGCATTCCATTGTTGTCTCTTCGATTAATAAAATGAAAAGAAGAGGAAGAAGAAAGAGGGGGGGGGGATGTGGGAGTACTTTTCGGTGGATAACAATCTTTCCTGTTTTCGGTTTGTAGGTAAAGTTTTCAGGTTTTTGTTTTTTTTTGTTTTGTTTTTTAATTGTGTGTGGGGGGTACCTGCCCCCTATAATGCTTCACTCGTTCTATGCGGTAGGGCCGCTCGTGTGGGCTTGGGGAGGGCATGAGGGTACTGGAGTATGGCACTAGCGGGGAAATAGGTTTATTGTTTACCGGAATTCAACCTTACCCACTGCGACCAGGTTGTGTGGAATATTTGTGTCTCTTTACTGTTGGATAAGGCCATACGTTCAAAAGTGTAGAATTGCTATAGTTTGTCCCACAGTTGGGATCTCGTTGGGCATAGAGTGGATTTCCAATTGAGAGCTAATAGGTTGCGGGCTGCTAGTATGGTGATCGCGCTTAGTTGCTTGTGTGCTTTGTCAAATAGTTGTGGGAATCGTAGGAGTAGATAAGCCTCTGGGGTTTTTGAGATGTCAGGCACCTGTAGTGCGTGAAGCATGTGTTGTACTTCCTCCCATAAGGGTTGGATGGTAGGACATGTCCACCATATATGTATTAGTGTTCCCTCTGCTGCGTTGAATCACCAACAGAGTGGGGATGTGTTTGGGTATATTTTGTGGAGCTTGTGTGGAGTCAAGTACCACCTGTATAGTAGTTTCCTGTGTGCTTCTATGAGTGTATAACAACGTGTCCATTTGGATAGGTCATTGAGTGTGTGAATCCAATCTTCTTCCGTGAGTTGTATGGAGCAGTCAGTTTCCCATAGTGTTTTACAGTGTGGTGTAACTGTGGTGAGTGTGTCTTCACATGCTTTATAGCAAAGGGAGATAGCTTTGGGTTTCATGGGATTACCCCAACAATGCTCTATGATTGCGTTTGCCGGGAGGGATATTGGGTTGGGGTTGGAGTGTTATCTTTTTACATGTGATGTGAGGATGCCCTTCATTTGTAGATACGTGAATATGGCGCTAGTAGGTAAGTCCCATGTCTTTTGTAGATCAGGGAATGGCAGGACACCTTGGGGTTGGAGTAGTTGGTGAATGTGTGTAATTCCGGCCTTCAACCATGTCAGGATATGCATGTCCGGCGATATAGCTTTTAAGGCTGTTATTGGGGCTTTGGTATGGAACATATGTTTGTGTCCAAGGGACTCCAAGAATGTTGTCCAATGATGGAGCATAAGTTTTGTAGTGGGGAGTATCCCAGGTTTGGGTGGCCTGAGTTTTTTTGGGGTCCACATGTAATCTATTGCTGTGTTTTCCCGAAATTGAGCTTTCTCCAAGTCGACCCATTGGATAATCCCTTCTGGGGCGTGCATCAATATCCCTGCCATTAAGAGTGAGGCTCTGTAATAGAGGCCTATGTTTGGTAACCCAACACCTCCCTGTTTCGTGTGTTTCTGTAACACTGCGCGTGATATGCGTGGTCTTTTATTACCCCAAATAAACTCGCTGCATATATTTTGCAGCGACTTTATGAGTGTTTGTGGTATCTGAATTGGGAGCATTCTAAAAACATACAGTAGTTTTGGTAACATCATCATTTTAAATGCATTAATTTTCCCCATCCACAAGATCTTTGTCTGTGACCACTTATGGCTCTCCTTCTTGCATTGTTGCGGGAGGGTGTGGTGGTTGAGTTTTGCTACTTCAGCTAGTGAGGGTGCGATTTTAACACCTAAGTATGTTAGGAACGATGCAATCAAAGGCGTATGTTTGTTTCAGGGAGGTTTTAGCATTCTGAGGGAGGTTAATTGGCAAGGCTTGGGTTTTGTCCTGGTTTAGTCGGTAGTACGATATGTCGCCAAACCTTGACAGTGTCCCCATAAGGTGTGATATTGATTCTTGTGGGTTTCCTAGTGTCACTAAAATATCATCGGCGAATAACGCTAATTTGTATTCCTTTCCCAGGGTTGTAATGCCTTGTATATCTGGATGTGTGCGTATTTTCTGGGCAAGGGGTTCAAGTGATAGGATGTACAGCAAAGGGGAAAGGGGGCAGCCTTGCCGAGTTCCATTTGTTATAGGGAATGAGTTGGAGAGGAACCCTCCATGAGAAACTTTGGCCACCGGTGCCGCATACAGTGCCATAATACCTGTGATAATCTCTGGGGGTAGCCCAAATTTCTTGAGTACTTGTTGCATATATAACCAGTTTAGTCTGTCGAATGCCTTCTCCGCATCGAGTGCAAGGAGAAGGCCTTCGACCGAATCGCCTTCCATTGAGGCCAGTATCTCAAGGACTTTTCTGGTGTTATCTGAGCCTTGGCGGCCCCTGACGAACCCCGATTGATCATTATGCACTAAATCGGCCAACATGGGAGCAAGTCGGTTGCTAATTATTTTTGCATAGAGTTTGGCATCGCTATTCAGAAGTGAAATTGGTCTGAAATTTTTGCAAGTTGTGGGGGGTTTGCCAGGCTTGGGTAAGGTAAGGTAAGGAGATATGTGCTAAAAGCATTTCTGTTGGTAGGGTGCCTTGCTTGAAACTTTGTTGGTACAAGTTTTCAAGGTGGGGTATTACTAGCTTGGCGAACTCTTTGTAATACCTGATGTGACGAGACCAATCTCGCCACATTGCATTGGAGGAGCCTGGTTGCCCGCCTGCTGCCTTTGGATTATGGACCGGCAGCTAAAGGGTTAATTTTACTGTGCAGAAGGATTTATTTCTCCCTTTCTGCACAGCCGTTCGGTAGATTCTATCTACCGAACAAACAGCCTGTTTGCAACCGCCCCAGAGCCGTGGGAAGCCGGCCGGCGCAGTTAATGGGCCACCCAGAAGCTGGCGTGTGCCCACCATTTACCTCACTAAAGCCGCGGTTAACCGCGGCTTAACGAGCGTGTGCCGGCAATTGACCACCCAGTAGCTGCGGTTAACCGCAGCTTAATTGATTGTTACTGGGTGGTCGCGGTTACACCTAACCGCCACACGATGGCGGTGTTCTGGAGCACCCCGGGCAGCAAGCGCTTTTCTGCCCGGCTTTCTTGCACTAAACCCGGACACTTTTACGTGCAGGCACCGCTGAACCTCCAGCCCCTGGTTCTTATTCGTGTATATTTAACCGAATACATGTTAATTCGGTAGTTTGTATATGTGAATGTTAACCCAGATAGCTATGCCATGGAACCAATTCGTGTAATTAAAGACTCTGGCTCCATGGCAATTAAACTGTATTTGTGTGGTCTGAGTCTGTTTTTGTGTCCCCACGTGTGTAATGGAGTTTTGCCTTTGTCCTGGGAGATAATTGAATTACTTCTCCAGGGCATAGGGGAGGAAGCCAGGATGCATTGTGGGGATGTTTTACTGCTGTATGTCTGTAATTGGTACTTGTCTGTCTGTTGTTACAGTCTTCAATCTGGTCCCCTAGGGGAGTGTCCACCAGGTGGGAGACCTGCATAAAAACAGGGGCAGGTAGCCCTCAATAAACAGACCACTGCTTGAACCTCAACACAGAGCCTTGTCTCGTTCTTGGGGTGATTCACTGTATGCTGATAGGGACTGACTGCCAGGAGTGTAAGCCGCTTGGGAGCTTTTCCTGTTCATCTGCTAGCAGCTATTCGTGAGGTTCCAGTTCGGGAGTTTGGAGTGCTACCTTATTCCCTTGTATGCAGTTTGGGAGTTTGGTGCATTCACTTATATCCAATTCGTGAGTTTTGGTGTTCTGCAGTAGCTGTGCCTGTCTCTCAGAAAGGGGCATATCGCCTAAACAGATTTTAACCCCTAGTCTGCTGAAACGGTCCGTAACATCAGGCCATCAGGTCCGGGGGATTTGTTCGAGGGGAGGTCTGCTATGGCTTTTACTATCTCTTCATGAGATATCGGTTGCCTAAGTTTTTGTGTTCTTTCTGGTGACAGGGTCGGCAGGTTGACATCTGCTAAGTAATTGTTTATGTCCTTATGGGTAGGAATTTTTACCTCTCCCCCTTCACTAAGGTTGTACAGTTTCTGGTAGTATACTGCAAATGTATTTACCATGTTTTTAGGGTCTATGATTTTTTTACCTTGGGAGTCGTTTAGGAAGGCAATCCTGGAGGCGGCCGATCTTTGTTTAAGTTGCGACGCTAATTTCGCACCTGCTTTATTACCATAGGCAAAGAATTTCTGTTTAGCTTTTTGCAGTATGTTGTCTTAGCTAGTTCAAAATCTCGTAGTTTTGCTTGTGCTTGAAGTAGAGCGGTTCGTGTAGTAGGTGAAGGTGAGAGTTTATTTTCATGAGTGAGTGAGGTTATGTCAGTCATTATTTGTAGGTATTGTGCTTGGCACTGTTTTTTGGCTAAACTCGCATGTTTTATGAAACTCCCTTTGATCACTGCTTTATGAGCTAGCCAGACAGAAGCTAGTGAAATGTCATTTTGAGTGTTTTCTGCAAAGTAATGTTGTAGATCCGATGTGATTTGGGAAGTCACCTCTGGGTTATTGAGTAGGGGTTCGTTTAGTCTCCAGGAGGTGTGACCATTCGAGGGGAATTGTTCCGTCATAGTCAATGTGATAGGGGCGTGATCAGACCAGGATATAATTCCAATGTCTGTGTGTACCACTCTTTCTAGAGATGTGGATTTAATTAGGAACCTATCGATCCTGGAATAGCTATTGTGTGCTGCGGTATAGCAGGTGTAATCAATTTCTGTGGGGTGCGATATCCTCCATGGGTCTACAAAGTTAGTTCTTAGTGTTTGGCAAATGTTGTTTGTCTGTGTGTATCTTCTTTTTGAAGTTGTCGCGGTTACCGTTTCCGCAGCTGATGAATCCATAGTAATGTCTAGGTGGAAGTTAGTGTCGCCTCCAACGATTACCTCCCCAAAGCTATAGATTGATAAGAGAGAAAAGACATTAGCAATGAACATAGTTTGGTCTTCATTAGGGCTATAAACATTCATCAGCGTATATGGTTGATTATTTAAACGACATTGTAGAATGAGATATCTGCCTTTCCTATTGCCAATCTTTCGGACTAATTCAAAAGCGACATTTTTGTTTATTAGGATCGACACTCCTCTCTTCTTTTTACAATAACAGGTATGATAATCAACAGGAAACCAAGGAGAGTTGAATCTGGGTTTAGATCCCCACTTAAAGTGGGTTTCCTGGAAATATGCCACCTGTGCTCCCTGTCGCCTGGCCTCCTGCAGAGCCAGCCTGCATTTATTAGGGGAGTTCAATCCCTTGGTGTTGAGAGAGAAGATCTTTAACGTCATTCTAGTTATTAAGTGGTTGGGAGGATGTTGGGGATTGGTGTAGGTTGTTGCTAGTTAAAGGTACGTTCGTCTCTAAATGCTACCTTGACTTCAGGTATCGGTAGTTGGGGAGGGGCAGGGTGGGATGAGCTATGTACACTTGTCCGTTAGCCTCTAGGGCTGAATGCAGTAGTGTGCAAACGGGAATTCGTAGGCTTAGCTTGTAAGCCGTGTGGGGGTTAGTGGTACTTTCTGAATTATATCAGATGACAATAGTCAGGTTACAAGGTTTAAAGTAAATAGATGTAACATTAACTCGCTATCGACTGTGGACCTTTGCTGTAGTCGCATTTGGTATAGACATATATCATAATAATAGAAGACATTTAACAGATTGTAACAATAAAACAAGTAGTGGATGAACATGTTATGTGTCCCAGTGTGGACGTAGCGGGACTTCAGGTGCGGGAGTTCCTGCGGGACCGCGGGGGCACCGTGTTCCACGGCACTTGTTGCCATTCTTTTGCCATTTTCCGTGGCGGTGGTGTGCCTGGTCTACGCATGACATTTTTCGGAACGGGTACGTTCCAGTCGCTCAGTATTTTGTAGTCCATCTTCTGGTGAAAGGATCGCTCAGTTTACTCCATTTTTGTTAATTATCAGTTTGGCTAGGAAGCCCCATTTATATAAGATGTTGGCGTTACGTAGAGATGTTGTAATGGGTGAAAATGATCGTCTCTTGTACATGGTGGCAGCTGATAGATCAATAGTTTTATGTCTGCATATTCTCCCGGAAGGGTAACTTCGGATCTGGATGCCTGCATTAATTGGTCTTTAACTGTAAAATAATGGATTCTGGTAATGACATCTCTAGGTGTGGCTGCTGGCAGGTGTCTGGGTTTGGGTAGCCTGTGAATTCTGTCCAAACGAAGGTCTTCTGCTACCAGTGTTGGAAGTAAGGCTTTAAATAGGTTCTGTGCGTATTGGGCTAGGTCACGTGGCCCTATAGTTTCAGGTATTCCTCGAAGTCTAATGTTGTTCCTTAGGTCCCTATCTTCATTGTCAGCTATCTTCCCTTCCAGATATTTGACCTTGTCTTCTAATGCTGTATGTGCATCTTCTAGGTCGTTGTGAGCCTCCAGGATACCTTCTGTCCTTTCTTCAAGGTGGGAGGTTCTGACTCTTAGGGCCTGTATGTCAGCTCTTATGTCTGCCGCTATTTTTTGGAAGTCTGTGCGTAACGCAGATTTCAGGTCATTTAACATGCTGCTTACCGAGGCATCTGTGGCAGTGAGTATAGTGGAGCTGTGCAATCTGCTCTGGCTGTCTCTGGCTTCATTTTCAGATGGGGGAGATCGCGGGTCGTCGGCGCCATCTTGATCCGGTACGCCCGCTGTCTGTTGCACGCTTCAATGTACATCTATGGTTCTTTGCTTAATTTTTTTGCCCGATTTAGTCGCCATGATATTGAGGGGGTCATGGGTGGTAGATTGGGCAGATTGGTTTTGCGATCTGTGCTGTTTAACTCGCTGTAGGGCCCACAAGTCGACGGAGCTCTTGCACTATGCGACTGCTTCCATGTGGTCCGTGGCCACGCCCCCCCTCTTGACAATTTTAACCTCTTAAGGACCAATTATATTTTATGCTATAATCATTATAGAATCGCTGTAATGACTGCATGGAATGTCCTCTTTACATGGATTTTTAAGCTCTCTACAGTCCTTCTACTGTTAAATAAAATAGGGTGTTTTATATTGATATAGTATCTTTAAAGGAATGATTGTTATTAAGGAATTATGTAATTTGCTATTATAACATGATAACTGGTCACATAGCAAAATGGTCAAATGATTGAAAAGTCACCAACCTAATTCATTACATTGTTTCTGGTTTCTGTATTAAGTTTTGCAAGTCAATTCTCTTCTCATCTCATACATAGTTTAGTGAATATACCCCTTTGTTTTTTTTTTTTATTCCTTTATATTTACATTATCAAATCACCCTTTCCAGTGACTCACTCTTTCTTCTTTCTTTTATTCTTCCTCTCCCCCTCACCTTTTTCTCCCCTGAGTTCTGTACTGATGGCCTGATGACCTCAATTTTCTCAACAGAAAAAAGAACAGGTCAAGTAGAAAGTGCTTAAAGAACTAGACATGTCTTACGATAGATTGATGAGTTTGTCAGTTGTTTGCTTTCAAACAATTGTAATGAGTAAATGAATTTGACATGGTGTTGGCAATCCGGAATAAAAAAAATGCTCAGTAAAGGTAGACAGATAAGCTGTTTGTTGTATAAACAAATCCTAAGAAAATATTAAATAACTGCTCCAATACCTGCTGCATGCACATTTTTTTTTCCCAAGGTCGCCAGCCGGATATACAAACAACATGCTCTGCTATGTGTAGGAGTATGCAAATGTGTCTACATAATAATACTCTACCTACAGACTGCGGGATTACTTATGATCTAGTATACTAGGTGAAGAATTGTCTGATTTAACTACTTGTGGACCATTTTGAGAAATGCATTGCTCTATCAATCGTAGAACACAGCTCTGGCATCAAAATGATCAGTTGGCCAAAAAATATTTCTATTGAGATATTTCTATGATGCCTAATATTATTATACAGGAATGCGGTGTGGACAGAACCATGTCATTTTTTGTTAAATAACTGTATATTACTATTATTCATTTTAATGAATCCGAGATGGAGTGTTTAGCTTTTGTTATTGTTACAGTACATTCTAGGGTCATGCTTGTATTACTCAGCTGAATGGTACTCATTTTGTTGATGTCCTTGGAAGGATGAAGGGCTTCGTTGCCCCTGCTGGAAAATTATGTTCAGAAATTACACAATAGGTTTCATCTTTATTTTTTAATTTATTTTTTTACCTAATATTGCTAGTTTTAGCAGGATTATGTCCATTCATTGGAAATTATTTAGCATAATATTGCAACACTGTGGTTTTTATAATTTCCTGCAAGTGTGTGTTTGGGGGGTTAACTTAAAAATATATTTATCTAGTGTTCAAGTAGGGATTGTAGCCGTATTAGTCCAGTGATGTAGATGTGTAAAAATAGATAACATGTGTAACCTCCCTTTCTCAATCATTTCTGAGCAAGACAACACATAGAATTCAAAGTTGAGTTGTGATACAGGGGTTAAAGCGACAGGAGTGCAGATAAGACACAGGTTTTATAGAAAATAGACACCATTCTTGCAGAGGGTCGTACATATCTTTCTGAAGATCAGAGTGAGGGGGGAGAGGGAGAAAAAGAACAAGCAGACAGTGGAGAAGATGGTAAACTTTATACATACACACAAATAAATATATATGCAAACACATACGCACATATACATACATGCATGTACACAAACCTATATACACACATATAAATGCACAGTCACATATATAGGCATACATGCATAAGAGTATGGGAAAGCATCAGTCTACACCTAGTACTTTGTATATTGATAGAATAAACATATTGGAATGCGTTTTAAAGTGTTGATACATATGACAGAACAGTACGATAATGTGGGGGAGTGTTCATGTAAAGTGTTGGCAGTGGGACAGGAAACTCAAATCAATATTTAGTCTTCTATTCTTGCTGTTAAACAATTTGATAATTCTGACTTCAAAAGTGTTTTCTTTCTTGGGTATTTTTAAAACCCTCTCTTTCCATGGACTTGCACTTCTGTCAGCTATCAAAGGGGAGGAAATCTATGACTAATGGGTTAATCCTATTGTAAAATTAATATTTCCCCTGTACTGTTTACATATATAGCCAATTAAATCCTTATTTTCCCAATCTATTGACCAATAAAAATGAATGTTCTCACTTCATTTGACCATAGACATATTTTACAGGTTGACTTGGCCACCAATGCACGCTACAATCAACATATGCAGCAATGATGACTAAAGGTTGGTATTGCACATTAACTAGTGTGGGAAACCGTTATCAAGGGAAAAAAATCAGGTGACGACCCATAAATCCCTTGTTTTAGCAGTAGCACTTCTTTTAAAATAATAAAATCGGGTAGGTTTCACAATAGCTAACTAGTAATTGGGTTAATATCCAAGAAGGACTTCATCATTGCTCCTCCCTGACACTCCAAGCCCCATTGGAAAGAAATATGATGGCTGAATGGTTGTAAAGCTTGTATGCTTTATTTTAGAATCCTCTTTCCACAGACAGTATATGAGGGTTCCAAGACCTTGATTGAGACCTCTTGATACAAACATTTTCTCTTGTTGATGGATTTTAACATTTTGGAAGATCCACTTCCCCACCATTTTAATAATCATTTGTGGTAATGAATACTAGTTGGGGGAAACATTAAAGAGGCATTGGGTATTTAGCAATTTGGAGAGCAGAGACTTGGGGATCATTCACCCCATAGAACAATTGTGGTGCAGGCAGGTATATGAAAATTCTTGTTTTTTCATCAGGGACTCACAATTTAAAAACACTATCCCCAGTGGCAACATGATATTTGGGACTAGATTTTTTTTAATTCAGTAATATGTGGGCTATATCATCCTTGCCATCCAGAGGCACACCATCCAGAGGCACACATGGGAAGAAGGACACAGGTGTCCTCATTGGACATTACTCAGTCTAATTTCCCTTTCTACGTATGCTGGGTTGAAAAGATGGCCCACCCCATATTATAAATATTGGACATTTACAACTTTTATCCAATATGGGCTATTGTGCATCTGTAAATTACCACTGAGCATGTAACACGGACATTAATGTATTAGCATGAAGTACAGGAACTGCTCGACTGTTAATGTTGTAAGGAATCACATAGAATCTATTGTTTGTAAGTGTGTTTGCCTTTATATCATGCTGTGAGAGACGTAGTCATTTTTCTCTTTTACTTATTTCTATTTATGTAGTATGACGTTTTATCCATTTTCACAGGGTGATTCCAGAAAACACATCTCCTATAAGCAGACACAGAATGTAACAGATGCCTGTGGACAGAATTTATCATCGCACTGTGTGGTTTATAAAAAAAAAAAACTCAAACTGATTTGTAAAGAACTGTACATTTTTTGAAAACTGATCACCATATTAAAATGTGGCATGTTCTTTTAAGACATGAATTGTTGTAATTTAAAGTGAATTACAGATTTAAGGTGAAAATAGCCAAACGGAAAGCATTGTCTAGGTCAGGGGTAGGCAACCTTTGGCACCCCAGATGTTGTAGACTAAATCCCCCATAATGCTCTTACACTCATAATGCCAAAAAAGCATTGTGGGAGGTGTAGTCCAAAACATTTGGAGTGCCAAAGGTTGCCTATGCCTGCTCTTTGGAGCAAAGGTCACCTATAATTACAGTACAGCTACTCTGGCTTTAAATTTGTAATTTCCCTTGAATTCTCACTTTAGTAAATAACCCTGATAGTGCTAAATATGGACTATACAAGGATCCACTTTTCTCTTTTATTGTCTTTCATCCACCCTTCTCTCCTCGAGCCTTCTTTTTCCTCTATTCTCACGTTTTGCTTTGTTTTCTCTTCTCCCTGATGATCTGACCGCTGCAGCAGAGACTTCCCCAAGAGAAGCGGAATTAAATGGAGTTATGGAATGTGTTTTCATCTTCATTTTTTTTTTTTTAATATAACAACACAATAAAAAGCAGACAACTGTTTCAAGTCTCAGAGCCAGCTTGGCTTGTAAGAGGCTGTTGTTTATTGTAATATCGAGAAGGCTTACACATGCTGTAGGTAAAATATTGCATTATTATTTTATTAAATGAAACTACCGAGCTGTACCAAGGGAGCACAGAGCAGGTAGAGTAAATTACACAGATATCTCTCTCTCACAAGCTGCCTGAAAACACAGCGGATAACTCATGGCAGCTGAGTGTAAGCCAAAGGTACGCCTGATTGTTCCCAGTGTGAAAATCGTTCCTTTGGGATGCATTGCAAAATTTAGATATGGTAAGACCTTCCAGTCTAAAATTGTATCCAATCACATGCATGACATTTGTAGAGTGATTTAAAAATACTTTCTTGGCAAAACATTCACTAGTGTTTTGAGAATCTTGTAATAGGTATCCATAATTTGTTTTATATGCTAGTACATTGTGTTAGAATGAGAGAAAAACATTCTCCTTCCTTAAGGCTTAAGCCAGCTTTCCTGACATGTCATTATCAGAGAGGCAAACAGGAGTACGGTATTACAGCCCCTGAGATCAGTGGAGTCTTTGCATATGTACATAATAGCTGCAATTAACCATGTTCAGCATGTGCAAGTGGCATTCAATAACCATCTATATTGTGGCAACTCATTAGCTTTTCCACCTGATATTAATGGCAGGAACAGGATTGGCTTTGATAGCTCAGCCATTACCCGGCTATTTAAAGTTGGTGTAAGATCCTGGAGATTACTCCCTTTTTAATGCACAATACAAATAATTAACAAAAATGTGCACACAAAGATAAATAAAATGTATAATTGGACTTTTTCTTAGCCAGTTTTGTGAATGGTGAGTCACTGATTGGCTGAAAGCATTGGTTGACCACTCTCAGCCAATCAGCAGTGCCCCTGCCCAGCAGCACTCTTCACTTCCTGAATCTAAAATATCTATCTATCTATCTACACACGTGTGTGTGTAATGGCATCCTATCCACATGATATAGTATACCTTATAATGTAAACATTAACCATGAGGAATCAGGAAAGAAATAAAGCATTAGAAGTGGAAGGAGTAAAAAAAAATTTGAAGTGAAAACTATAATAACTATAAAAATTTGCCATTTGAGGATTTTTATTTATTTAGTGCGTAACCTCTAAATTGTTTGCTACAAATCTGTGTATTCAGGTTCAGATTTGAATGGCTGACTCTGAATGTTCTCTCAGTTGGATAGATAATACAAGGCAAAGTATAAAGAAAACACACAAAGTACAGTTTTTCTAAGATGCTACATTTGGTAACAAAAACTGAATTCAAAGTAAGAGGCTATACCTTTTAAAACTCTGCAGATCGCATCACATCTATCCAATCTAATGATATAACCCATCTATCCAATCTAATGAAATAACCGAGGACTGGCATTTGTCCCCCAGTGATTCCTTGTTTAGTGATACTACAATGTTTGCAAGCCCGCAATGTCTTTTTGACATACCGTAATAAAGTAGGAAAGATCTGAGCTATGGATTTCAAATCCGATCACTGAAGATAATTAATCATCATTCAGAGGCTCCATTTTTCCTTCCTATTGATCCCTTTGCAGTTACAAGGCTCTAATTATAATTAGTTGCTGTTCTTGATGTATGGGGGAATAATGTTAGAAATTCCAGCATTGCTTTTTAGAACACACCAAAATATGCACCTGTTGTCACACTCCAGAATTTACTTTACGTTCCAATAGCAATTTGACTGCATATCATGCATTATTGTGTTTAGAAGGCTTTGTGAGCAATAAGGTAAAAAATAAAATAAATAAATAACCTATAGTAAAAACGTATAGTCAATGGTTTTACTGTGAAATGTAAAGAAAAATAATTACTGTTTAATGGCACATTTAGTCCGTATATTAAACCCTTTAGATAGCAATGATTAATTGGTTTGGTAACTTTTAATGCCAACATAATGACTTAAAACAGTATAACAAATGCAACCAATGGCATTTTGATTGCTCCGGGTATCTATAGAACAGGAGGTTGAGACCTACATTCGGAGTAGGATTTTAGAAAAGGGTCCGTTACCCAAATATATGGTTGCTGTCATTATTCATTAGGACAAGAAGCAGCTAGGAATGGGGGAGAAGTTATATAATTACTGTTATCAAGAGCCCTTGTTGGCAGGTAGAACAAAGACAAAACATAGTGAAGGAGGAATTCGGAGCTTTAGCACACTGTGAGAGCATGCACCAAAGATATTGTTAAACAAAAAAACCTCATAGTGGATATAAATCATAGGGAGCACACACGGTAACTATACAAGACATGCTTGTCTCAAAGGAAATAAGCCAACTGTAAGTCATGGAGGGCAACCCATGCAATCTTAATATTCAGTTCAGATATGAGTTGCACTGGTGTGACACTGTGCCCTGGCAGGCCCTGAAACGCACACGTGTGAAGGAAACTGACTGCTATTATTTCACAGTCAAATTTCAAGTTTTTTTTTAAATGTACACTACTGTTACACCATATATGAGTTGCACTGGTGTGACACTGTGCCCAGGCAGGCCCTGAAACGCACACGTGTGAAGGAAACTGACTGCTATTATTTCAGTCAAATTTCTAGTTTTTTTTTTTTTTTTTTAAATGTACACTACTGTTACACCAGATATGAGTTGCACTGGTGTGACACTGTGCCCTGGCAGTCCCTGAAACGCACACGCGTGAAGGAAACTGACTGCTATTATTTCACAGTCAAAAAAGTTTTTTGTTTTTTTTTAAATGTACACTACTGTTACACCAGATATGAGTTGCACTGGTGTGACACTGTGCCCTGGCAGGCCCTGAAACGCACACGTGTGAAGGAAACTGACTGCTATTATTTCACAGTAAAATTTCTATTTTTTTTTTTTTAATGTACACTACTGTTACACCAGATATGAGTTGCACTGGTGTGACACTGTGCCCTGGCAGGCCCTGAAACTCACACGTGTGAAGGAAACTGACTGCTGTTATATTACAGTCAAAAAAGTTTGTTTGTTTTTTAAATGCAAGCTATTGTGACACCAGATATGAGTGGTGGCACTGGGCAAGTGGGCACAGTATCCAATGTGAGCCTGACACAGAAGCTGGCAGGCAGGCAACTGTAATTAGATTACACAGGGAAAAAAAGGGCTTTTTGGGGCGCTGTCCTTACAGCAGAGATCAGATGAGTCCTTCAGGACTGTAGTGGATACAATACAAGAAAATATATATATATATATATATATATATATATATATATATATATATATATATATATATATATATATATATATATATATATATATAACACACGTGCGCCCCAGTGGGTAAAACAAATATAAAATAAGATTTACCCTAAATAAGATTGTAAGAAGATCCCTTCAGTCTTCTACTTCAGTATACATACAAATACAATAGAATGGAGTTAAATTGCAGACGGAAAAAGGTTTCTTTAAAATTCAATGAAGGTCAAAATCTTCTTTTAAACCTTAAATATAAAGGAGAGACACAAGGACATAGTGCACCAATCTGACAGATGACTAAATAATTTACCGTATATACTCTAGTATAAGCCGAGTTTTTCAGCACATTTTTTGTGCTGAAAAACCCCAACTCGGCTTATACTCGAGTCAATAGTCTGTATTATGGCAATTTACATTGCCATAATACAGACTGGGGCTGCAGAGATGTAACTTACCTCTCCTGCAGCTCCTGTCAGCTCTCTCCTCCTCCGCGCCGTCCGTTCAGCACCTCGGTCAGCTCCCAGTGTAAGTCTCGCGAGAGCCGCGGCTCTCGCGAGATTTACAGTGTGAGCTGACAGAAGAGCTGACCGGACGGCGCGGAGGAGGAGGGAGCTGACAGGAGCTGCAGGAGAGGTAAGTTACATCTCTGCCAGCCCCCCTTCTCCCCCCCACTGAACTGCCAATGCCACTGGACCACCAGGGAAGGAGAGACCCCCTCCCTGCCATATATCAAGCAGGGAGGGGGGACGAAAAATATATATATAATAATAATAAAAAAAAAATAATAATTAAATGTAATAATAAGAAATAATAATAAAAAAAATACATTAAAATAATTAAAAATAAAAATAAAATTGCCCATCCCCCACCAAGGCTCTGCAACACACACACACACTGCACTCATACACACACTGCACTCATACACACACACTGCACTCATACACACACTGCACACATACACACACTGCACTCATACACACACTGCATTCATACACACACTGCACTCATACACACACTGCACTCATACACACACTGCATTCATACACACACACTGCATTCATACACAGACAATGCATTCATACACAGACACTGCACTCATACACACACTGCACTCATACACACACTGCACTCATACACACACTGCACTCATTCACACACTGCATTCATACACACACTGCATTCATACACACTGCACTCATACACACACTGCATTCATACACACACACTGCATTCATACAGACACACTGCATTCATACACACACACTGCATTCATACCGACACTGCATTCATACCGACACTGCATTCATACACACACTGCACTCATACACACGCTGCACTCATACACACGCTGCACTCATACACACGCTGCACTCATACACACACTGCACTCATACACACACTGCACTCATACACACGCTGCACTCATACACACACAATGCACTCATACACACACAATGCACTCATACACACACAATGCACTCATACACACACAATGCACTCATACACACCGTTGTTTTGGGGTAAAATTAGGGGCCTCGGCTTATATTCGGGTCGGCTTATACTCGAGTATATACGGTATTCAAGTTTCCACTCACAAGATACAAAGTAAAATGCCAGCATGTCACAAATCTCAAAAGAAGTTCAGCTCCAAAGGTGATCTATTTGATTTTGCCCCTGAGGAAGTCCTTATTCAGGACGAAACGCGTTGGGCGGAGAGACCAAGGCTGTAAAGACTATTGTATTGTTTTTTTTTTTATAGTTTATGTTTATATGTATGGTTTTCGTTTTTTATTTTTTATTTATTTTGATTGCTGCATCCAATCTGCATATCCAGGAGGTCGCCTTTGGAGCTGAACTTCTTTTGAGATTTGTGACATGCTGGCATTTTACTTCGTATCTTGTGAGTGGAAACTTGAATAAATTATTTTGTCATATGTCAGATTGGTGCACTATGTCCTTGTGTCTCTCCTTTATATTTAAGGTTTAAAAGAAGATTTTGACCTTCATTGAATTTTAAAGAAACCTTTTTACGTCTGCAATTTAACTCCATTCTATTGTATGAGGACTGTAGTGGACAGTCCTCATACATTGCCGGGAACTATTCACCAGGCGAACTATTCGGGACATCTCTACATGAGATTATGGACGGATACAAATCTGTAATTCATATAATCTCCAAACTAGTCTAAGAATTGTAGATATTGTAGATATTATTTACCAAATACCTGATTTTCATACATTATTATAAGATGTATCCAAAAAAAAAAAAAAAACAGAATGGTTTACAATTCTCAACGGCACGAGACAGGGCTGTCCACTCTCTCCGCTGCTATAGGTCATTTCTGTGGAACCCCTGGCATGCAGTATTAGAAAAAATACAGGCATAATAGGAATTAAAATTCCCGATGAACAACTCAAAATATGTCTCTACGCAGACGACGTAATCTTGACCATTACAGACCCAGAAAACTCGTTAGCACAGTTGTTGTATGAGAACGCAATATGGAGAGGTCTCTAATTTTAAAATGAACATCAACAAAACCTCAGCTCTAACCACAAACATAAATAAAACACAGCTACAAAGATTAAGACAAAACTATCAGTTTAACTGGTCAATTACAAAGTTACCATATTTAGGTATTCTGTTAACATCAGACGTAGAAAGTCTAATGGAAATTAATTTTATGAATCAATTAAAAGAAATGAATAGACTTTTGAGGGAATGGAGACGCTACGAAATCTCATGGTGGGGCCGGATAAACACGATTAGAGCCTATATAGTCCCAAAATGGATTTACCTGTTCCGTATGATACCTCTCAAGATCTCAATTCACTGGCTAAATATAATACAAAAATGCTTCACAGACTTCATATGGAGGGGCAAGAAACCCAGAATCAATTCATTAACATTAGCGAACAAAACTCACCGGGGGGGCCTGGGGTATCCATTAATAATTAATACCTATCAGGCAATTATGACAACACATGCCCTAAATTTACAAGCTAAAGATTGCAAAGAACAAGCATGGTACAAAAGAGGAGGTTACAAATTTAGAAACATTACTTTGGGCCAACATAAACAAAAGGGTATGCTTACCAGAAACCAAAAGTAAAATTATTTCACAAACAATAAATGAATGGTATGTAATAAAAAAAAAATGGGAATAGCGGATCAAATCCCAGATACTTTATCTATAAATATGGTAGAAAAAACTATGGAGGATATAAATATGGAAAACTGGTATAAAAATTGCGACATATGTATCAAGGATTTATATAGAAATGATCAGATAGAAGATTACCCGACCATAAAAACAAGACTAGACCTACCATCTAGGGAAATTTTTAGCTATTTACGCATCAAAAGCTTCTTAAAGAAACACCTGATAAAATACAATGGGGATACAGGAAAATTAACTAGAAAGATCTTAACTAAAGACACCATGAATAAAAAATACTCCACAATAATAGAGCTACTTAATCTCATAAATCAACCAAATACTCCTGTGATCTTTAAAAAATGGGAAAGAGAATTTGACAGCAAAATCGACTTTATTTCTTGGTGCAAAGCTTTCCAAAAAATAAAAAAAAATCTCCATTCCCTAAATATATTGGAAAACTTTATAAAAGTCTGCTATAGATGGTATATGGTTCCAAAGAGACTAAACAAAATTTGCCATACTAACCCTCCAAATTGTTGGAGATGCTTTAATTTAGACGGCTCTATGCTACATATATGGTGGAGCTGTCCAAGAATTCAACCAATATGGGAGCTTATATATAATATAATAACACAGATAAGTAATATACAGTTAAACTTTACACCAGAAACTGCCTTACTACATATATATAATAACGAATTAAACAAAAAAATGAAATATTAGTCATTCACTGTTTTATGGCTCTAAAGCTGTTGATCGCAAGATCATGGAAAAATACGGATATCCCTGACCTACAACATATAAAAGAACAAATTCTGAACCAACTAGAGATGGAAAAAGGAACAACCTGGTATAACGATAACAAAAAACAAAACCTACTAAGAGAAACATATAACTCTCTTATAACAGACATAAAACGAATAGAATAGACGTGGCCCATTGTCATAATGAAATAGAGATTACCCATTGTACACGGGAGATAATAAGATATTTAAATATATGCTGGATGGTATGAATGTAGATAAACTAACCATAGCTAAGAAACTACAAAGATAATTAACAATAACTTCTTTTTTTTTTTCAACATTTTCTTTTATAGTCTTTTTTTTTGTGTATATAGATAAAAAAATTCTATGGCTAGGATATAATTGTATGGTAATGTAATGTATGTTGGATTCTTAACAGAATCATGTTTTATTGATTAAGTATAATTGTTAATACTTAATGTTTTGTAAAAATAAGAAAAACTTAATAAAAAGGAATGAAAAAAAAAGAGAGAGAAAAAGGAAAAAAAAAAAGATGTATCCAAAAAAAGACCCGTACTCACGGAAATCCAGATATCCTATGCATGGTGCTTACGTTATGAGCAACCTGCAGTAATCCCATACAAACTTCCAAGGATGGTCAGCACTCAGAAGACTTATTTTCTGTTAAAAAAATGTATTGCACTGTATGTCAATATTTCAGTTTAAAAACATAAACATAAACATTCACCAGGACCTGTATCTTTATTATAAGATATAATGTATTGTTTGTATGTTAATAAGCAACTTTTTAATTTTAATAATAAAATCACAAAAAAGAAAATGTTACATAGTTCATATCTTTACAGATGTAAATCCTCTGGGGGAATTATAGAGCAATATACGTCATAATTCTATGTGCTCCAACCTGTTATGGACAACATCTGCATTAATAGTACATTCAGGCTTTGAAACAAAATCAATATCCCCATCACATAATAAGAATCCTATCAACTGCTTAACTTACAAAGTAAGAAAAAATATTTATAATATTGCAGCCACCATATATGTTTCCATATCTAGATAAAAAAAAAAACAATGTGATCTCATTGCAGATCATATAAAACAGTCACATCCTGAAGAACAAAAATAGTCACCAACAAGCAAAAACTATTTCACATAGGAAAAATAGGTGAATGCTTTTGAAATTAAAGGGACACTATAGGTACCCAGACCACTTGATCTCATTGAGGTGTTCTGGGTGCAGTGCCACTGTCCCCTTAACCCTGCCATTGTAATTACTGCAGTTATTGAGAAACTGCAATAATTACCTTGCAAGTGCTTCTGGGTCCTTAGCGGACTTTTGCTCTGCTAAATGGTGCTTTAGGTCCTCACGCTTTGTATTCCTAGCAGTATACCTTCCCTTTAAACCTCTTCGGTGAATTATTATATTTCATTATTCCACAATAAAATTCTAGCCCTTTAATATAGCAAGAATTCATTTATGATTCTGTTATATACACAAACAGAGGGCTCACATTGTGCAGTTATCAAGACTTGGTTTCAACACAACATTCCAACTCAGTTAGTCTACTAATCTAGAACTTAGTCCATATGTAGTGTAATATTTTAGGTGTGTACCCTGATATTCTGATAGCTCCTAAGGTATTGAGATAACAATCACATATAATTGGTTAAAAGGACTCTGTAGGCACTGTATCTGCAACATCTAATTGAAGTGGTTATAGTGGCCAGAGTCCCCTGGTGCTGTCCATCCATGTAGAATTAAACAATTTTTTATGTTTTAATGCTAACAAGAGTCCCAAGTAACCCATCCCCTCTGTGTTGCCTAGGCTAATGAGGAAGCATTAGCCTAAGCAGCAATAGGCAGCTGTAATTGGCTAATAGTGTCATCTGACTGCTTTCAGTCTATCAGAGTGCTCATTGCAGAAATTAATGAATAATGACTACAAGGAAGTGTGCAAACTTGGAATATGTCATACCTCATGAAGGGGCTGGGCTCTGGGGGCCAGGGACCCTTATTTAGTGATAAACTGATCAAAAATGGTTTGAATAATGTATGGTGGGACAGAGTCATATTGCCTACGGTGTCCCTTTAAGATGGATTACCATTACAGGTGTAAACACAATGCTATACATATAAGAGAATGATAGCAGAGGTTACAACTTCTAAATGGTCAGTTTGAGGTCCATTCTGTGTCTTCTGTCATCTTCCATTCCCTAATAATCTAGCTTTCATGTGCAGGTCCACCAGTGCAAATATCATTGAAGTAATGTGATGAGCGCACTTCAACATGAAGAATATTCTGATCTGGTAAAGAACAGAAACCATTGGAGACAGCAGTAATAAAAAAACTCTTATTTCCAGGATTTCCAATATTATCTTTACTTATCCATTATGTCTGATGTACGTTTGTTAGGTGTAAAAATAAAAGGAAGTAAAGTAGTCAACACATATTTATCATGCAACTGGATGCTTCCATATTGGCTAACTGTTAATCATTGTTATAAGCTCTGTCTTTATCTGAACTAGGTTGTGATGCAGTTTACTAAATCATTAAGGAAAAGGGAAATGGGATATCACTTAAATAATAATAACATGTAGGTGTAGGTGATTTTGATTGTTATATACAATAGTGTAAATTCTAGAGAAGAGACAGTCTCTCTTTAAATGAGCACTAAAGTTTTAAAAATACAGATCTGTGTTCTCATTCCTCTGCCCCCCGCCCCCCCCCCCCCCCTCCACCCGGGTACATTACAATTTCAAAAAAGAGCACAGAGGCTCCCTGTCAGGATCGGGACAGGGATCCAACACGCAGAGTACAGACAGTAGAAAGGTACGTATACCGGACCTTAGAATGGCCGGACTAACGTACGGAGATATAGAGAATGGTCAAAGGCAAGCCGAGGTCAAGGGAACGAGAAGACAGGTAAGCGAGGAACAAGCCGAGTCAAAGGGTAACAGAGATAAGCAGAGTAAAACAAACAAGCCGGGTCGGAACCAAAAGGATAACTGGAATACAAGAGCGCTGGGTGACTAGACAGGCTAGAACCACGACAGGGCAATGAGCAAATGGAAGAAGCACTGTTAAATACCCTGGCTCAGGAGAGTAGACACGCCTCCGACGAGTCCTGATTAGTCTCCAGACAATTGAGTGACAGGTCGGTCAGGGTTGGCGTCATGACGTCGACTGCTGGGCGTCGTGTTACAAAAGGAAGTGGATCCCTCGCGGCCGGCGTGTAAAAGACCGGAAGGACCGCGAGGTACGGAGGAAACAGCCCTTCTGGACGGATAAACTTCTAAGTCTCTACCTCTCTCAGAGGCTTCAGGTACCCTGACACTCCCTTAGCTCTGCTTATCATCCCGTGATGGGCATGGCCTCCTCTGCCAATCTCTAATATAATGCTGGGGACTTAATGTGTATGCATGCCAAGAGCCACACTCACATCCAAGCTTCCCCGAGCTTTTACTGAGTCAGTACAACAAAAGTGATTCTAGTTGTTGTCTTACTGAGAGCCACTAGAGGTGGATTTAACCTCCAATGTAAACACTGCAATTTCTCAAAAACTTAAGAGTATAGTGTCCCTTTGAATCCAAATGGTACATTGTATTAGCTGGAATAGTTAATACTCTCCTAAGGTGTAAAACCTATGAGAATGCTTTCCCTTTATAAGAGAAGCACTGAAACGTTTTGCTTAAATATTCTGGAGAAAAGACTCATGGGAAAATTCTTGTCTCCAGATAAAGGAAAAGCAAAAAAATTATTTAATACTCGAGGATTAGCTCCAATTACTGTCAGAAAAATAATGTCTACACTGCCTAAGAGATTTATTTGATTACTGTAGTAGTATTAGTGCAGTTGAAAAAAAATGCACAAAGCAATAAAATATTAATTTTACATTTTAAACCTGTATAATGGAACAGACAGTAAAATAAATTCTTAACACAGAATGTCAGGTTGCCAAATGCATTCTAAAGACACATATATCATGCATAGATGATGTATGATGTTTTAGTGTATATTATGGGAAAATAATGTAATTCTGAGGTTCTGGGTGAATTAACTATGAGGTTGAGGTGGAGTGGTTCAGATATCTCTGTATACTTCACCAAAACATATATTTCACTTCCCATTTCACTGAATACATTTTATTACTTAACACATGTATTAGTTTAGCCTTTGTGCTAGAGGATGATCCAATAAAAATAATTATTGCCCCTGCGGGCCCTCGGCTACTTGTATAATGAAGAAGGGGCCCAGCACATGTGACATTTTGCTTCTAGAAGCTCTCTCCAACTCTCACAAGCCTCGGCGATCACAGAGTGTTGCAGTGGGTTACCATGACAGAATGGACTCACAAGAGTTAGAGAGAGGAGCTCCGGAAGCTGAAGATCATGTTGGCTGGACCCAATCTTCTCTACAGACCACCAGGAAGTGTAATGTACCCCCTCACTGGCCACAAATAATAGGTATGGAGAGGGGAATAAAATGTATACATTTTTGATAGAAAAATATATATATAAATTTCCACAGAATGCTCCTATCCTACCCACATATATACTCACACACTCTGCACACACACACATTCCATCCACTGCACATACACACACTCCATCCACTGCACACACAATGGATCCTCTACACCAGCGGGGGCCAAAAGGAAGATCCCCATATGTTTTAAAACTACAGCTTACATGATGCTTTGTTATTCTAAAGGCATGCAATGCATCATGAAAGTTGTTGTTCCACAATATCTGGGGATTTACCTTTTGGTAACCCCTGCTCTACACAAACACATACATGTAATTTGCTACACATACACACTCTACATCCACTCTACACACATTCTCCATCTTTCTGGACGGACTTGGGGGTGGGCACCAGGGTCTAGACCTTGTGGGTCTAGATCTGTGTTATGGGCTCCAACGTTTCTGATGGCAGCCCTGAGTCTCAGGCAGTTTGGGACATGTGCATGCTCTACTGAGATTTAGTCGCTGCGATGCATGGTGAAGCATAATACTGTGCAATAATGTTAATGTTTAATGCACAGAGTTAGGTCACACTCTATAATATGCCATTTAAAGACGGATCTGCCCATCTATAGATCTATATATACACTATTGCAGGGATGCCCAAAAGATAGATCACCAGATGTTTTAAAAGTACAGCTTTTTAATTCTAAAAACATGCAGAGCATCATGGGGGTTGTAGTTCTATAACATCTGGGGATCTACCATTTGGGCACCCTTTCTCTACCCTATATACATTATCTATATGCATGCATACATCAGAGCAATTTCTTAGAGAATGTTGGGATGTAAGAGGGCAGATTGAAGGGACAGAAAAGAAAGACTGATAAAAATGGTTGGAATAACATTTTTGGGAGATAAATTAAAATATTTTAAAAAATACTATATAAAAAGACATACCAGTAAATGGAGGAAAATAGAAATTGTTAGAGACAGAAAGAAGATGCAAATGTGTGAAGTCAATTGTTATGGCTCAGTAAATGGAGATAATAATATTAATTCTACATGTAAAAGTGATTTCATGTGAGAAACTGGGGAGAGAGAGCATAGACACAATAAACATGAGTAAATATTACATAACATTTCAAAGCTCTGTTAAACAGGTCTTGTATTACACCAGGAATTAGATGTAGAAATACTGTGTGTTAGCGGAGATTCAGCAAGAAGTATGAATAGGAATGAGGTTGACTGCTGCCTTAGAGAGGAAGAAATGGCTTTTTTTATATCACATTCCTTTATTTAAAAATGAATTATTTATTACTGTAGTTTTGTATCATTGCTGCTTTATTACATCGTGCTTCTAAAGCATTTATCAAACATTTGCTCTGTAAAAGAACAGGATTCCATTTATACATATTGGTTTTATTTTACTATGTGTTATTTTTTCATTTTTTTTTTCCATTCATGAATCCCTGCTGTTCCTGACCACTCAGCCAGTCCAAATCCCGTCCTACATGTTAGAAAATTGCATGCGTAAAAAATTACATGTAGCTTCATACATTTAACATGCCTTATTATTTATCATAGTTAAAGATCAAATTAGATACTAAATATTATCCATATTTAGTGTATACAAAATAAGTGTACACACACACATACATACACACACACACACACACACACACACACACACACACATATATGTACATTTAGAAACTGCTTCTACAAAGGCATAAGGTAATAATTTGAGGAGTTGTCTATGCAATAAATTAGTCTTCAGGGTGCACTAACAACAGCAGGGGCCTACTATGGCTATGCTGTCCATTCAAGTCATGTGCAGGGAATTTAGGGTTAATACAATGGACAGACAAAGATTCTCCGTCCCCCTGGTTGAATGTAGGAAAGGCTAGGGTTACCAAATCTTCTGACCTATAAAATGCCCATAGGCAAAATAAATGGGCAGTAACTGTAAAAAAGTTCATCTATTCATTGAATGGACTAGCAACAAATTAACTCAATTATCTCTACCGTTCAAATCAACACAAGTAACAATCAATAAACTTTGAAGTGACGATAGACATTTAATGGTATTCTAGAAGTAAGCAGGGCTGCCTGAATGTTTCCACTAACACGTATGTACAGGACCAAATACAGAATGCTGGGAGCCTCTCTAATTAATCACATCAGCTAAGAGATGAGCTACGAGGAATAGATGCCCTGGCTAACAGCTTTCAGGAAAATCTATCTCTGTGACAAATGAGAGTTCGCCTTTTGGAGCACAGAGTTCTGCCTCAGCAGTACATTACATTAGGCATGAGCAGCCATACCTTGGAAACAGTCACGCAAACGGAGACATAATTATTCATGTTACACAGACCAAAAGCTGTTTGATGAAGTCAAATCAACCACTGCCATTGGCAGCATTACCCAAGTAGTGTAGCATGATATGTGAGGCTTTCCACATTGTCATCTGCTCATTGAATAGGATTTCCCTAGTTAATGTCACTGTTTAAAGATGCCATGTGATCATTTAAAATCACTCACAGATATACTCAATGTCATAATATTTGTATCTTTAACTAGAAAGTGTATTATTTAATAATTTGATAATGCAAATCTTTACAGACTATTTAAAAGGGAACATTGAATGTCAAATCTGAGATGGCCTATCTTAAAAAAGAAAGAAAACAACTTTATTATACATTGTTTTGTAGCTTTTAAAATTCCCATAGCCAGAAACTGGAAAACTAAAACAGTCCCAGTATGGAAAAACATAATCAACTAATTAGTGTTTTAATTACGAATGGAACTGGCAAATAATAAATATTTGAATGTTAATGAACATAATATAGAGATGAAGGATCTTATTAATAAATTAACATAATTGGAGTGCTCTGTACAAGAATTCATACTACTTAGATAGATTAAAGGATAATAGCCACCGGAACCCGCCGATCCAGACCATTTTACACTTTTAATTCGATATTTCTGATTTGTATGTGTTTTATTAAATAGACATACTCTTATTTAAAGGGAAACTCCAGTGCCAGGAAAACGATCTGTTTTCCTGGCACTGGAGGGTCCCTCTCCCTCCCACCCCCCAATCCCCAGTTGCTGAAGGGGTGAAAACCCCTTCAGTGACTTACCAGAGGCAGCGACAGGTCCCACGTCGCTGCTTCCTCCTCCCATTAGCATTAGCGCACCCCATAGGAAAGCATTGAAAATGAATTTCAATGCTTCCCTATGGGGAATAGAGCGATGCTGGAGGTCCTCACACAGTGTGAGGACGCCCAGCGATGCTCTAGCACAGAAAATCTGTGCTATAGAGCAGGAAGTGTCCTCTAGTGGCTGTCTAATAGACAGCCACTAGGGGAGGACTTAACCCTGCAAGGTAATTATTGCAGTTTTTAAAAAAACTGCAATAATTACACTTGCAGGGTTAAGGGTAGTGGGAGTTGGCACCCAGACCACTCCAATGAGCAGAAGTGGTCTGGGTGCCTGGAGTGTCCCTTTAAATAAATTGAAATGTATGTTATATGTATAATGTCATATGAAGAAAATAATTTAATAAGAAAGAAAAAAAAAATTAATGTCAAATCTGCAAAGAGGCCAGATTTAGGTTATACAGAAAACCCTAATACAAGCTATTTTTAGTGGTTATGGTACCAGGGGTAACCTATTGCATTGCAGGGTTAGTAGTCAATCTGTTTAAAAAATATCTCTGGTCATGCATAAATTATCTTGCTGACACTCACACTGTATAGTTGCCTTCAGATAGTTTGCATCTAGTTTGTGGGAACAAAATTACCGAACAGTGCTATCCTGGCTGTTCGGGAAATGGAAGCAGGCGTTCGTACAGTTTCACCGGTGCTTGGGAAGTCGAGTGTCCGATTTAATTCCAGACACTCGATGACCAAGTCCCGCTGCCTTCTTTCGTACAAACAAGATGATTGCGTTTTCTCTTGCACGTCGCTATATGAAAGGTGACTACACAGGGAGAGCACTTAATTCACTGTTTTCTTTGAAGTTAATGAGCCGGGGGGGTGGTCGGTGTTCGGTAGTTTCAACTACCGAACCAAAAAAAAAGTCAAAGTCCCAAATACATAGGGTAGTTTCATCACACTGACCACATTTCAAATCTTGACTAAGAGAATGCAGAAATCTTGCCTTTGTAATATGGTGCATTGGTAAACCTACCCTCACCTACCCTAATCTCAGTGTTTTCTAAATGCTTGAATTTCTTTTCAGGACTTTTTAACAGACTATCGCCTGAATGAAAAGAGTATGATAATACCAACTTGTCTAATGTGGTAACATCTTAAATATGTACCATTTGATAAGCACAACATTGCCTACAACGCTTTACTGTGACTGTTGTCTGATATGATTATTGGAAAATTAACTTAACTACTGTGCTGATATGTGATATGTGGTTAAAATGGGAAATATTTTTATTCAATATGTACAAAATCAATGTACTTTAAAAGGTGTTTTGTGTGTATTTAGTGTGTGAAACTGCAAGAAATAAATGACTTCTGATATTGGTATTTTCCGGGACACACAATTTATTGATTCCACATTGGAGCATTGATAATTCCGAAGGGGACTGAACAGTGGAGGTTAAATCTGAGCTAGATATTTTTTAGTTCCAGTTCAAGATATGTTAACTTGAACTTTTCATGATATAAAACAAGATGTTACCTGTGCACTATCCCAAATCCATTAAAGTGTAATCTCACCCGCCATGTGAATGCAAAACCTTTTAGGTGAGTCCTACACTAACAGTTCACCGTGCTGCTTTCCGCTAAAAGCCAAAATCTGTTATAAGACGGAGAGTGGTATTTTTCTAAACCCCTATACACTTATTGACTCTTAATAGGGAACACACGGGGTGGACGGTAACACTGTGACATGGCTGGTGTACTTTTACACTTTAATGGCCATTAGATTGATATTAAAAAGCCTCCAGGTATTTAAATGTGCATAGGGATCTGGAATAGTGTGTAATTAACAGTTTTTCTATGGTTTTGTTCTATGTATTAGGACTCATGTGTACTATACTCTTAGCTACTGCCCAGGAGTAGTGGGAGTTTGAGCACAAGGATTAATGTTGTATGTTTGAACTTTTCATTGCCATAAATGCTCCAACACAGAGTTTGAAAAGATACCGCAAGCATCTTGACATAGGCACTGTCGTTATTCGGCAGGTGTTAGTTTAAATTACCTTTAATAAGACTCGGACACCAGTTATTCTGTTGGAGTATAACGTCCACAGCTTTATTAAATCTCAAACAAATTAACAAATTTAGGGTCATTGTCATTTCTGACATTTCGTTACTATCCCCCCATACAATACCCCTGACAATGACCCTAGCACTTAAACAATAAATAACATTTCAATAACATTTAACTTATAACACACGGCCTACCAAAGAGGCCCCAACCAAACGTTACTGTAGGGGTGTACCCAGACACCCCTACCCCCTAGGTTCGTAGCCACCGAAGAGCTTGAACCTACCAACACTCTTATCCACCTGGCCTACTCCGGCCTAGGCCTTGGCCTATCCACTTCCAATTCCAGCCAACTTCCGACTTTACCAAGCCCTGTTCCCGCTGCTGTGACCAAACGGGAACACAACCAAACCTAAAGGGAGGGTGGGTGGGACAAAGAACAGGTGAGTGAAATTCTGTTAAAATGGCTCCTCTCTAAGATGGCCGCTATTTAACTTACTCTTAGACCACCCCCACGCTGCATTACCCTAAGCCCACCCCCAAATCTTTACCCTGCCCACTCTCTGGCCCTGTCAAGGCCCACTCCCCCTCTGCGTTGTTCCGTGGGCTTCATGACATAGGCACTGTCGTTATTCGGCAGGTGTTAGTTTAAATTACCTTTAATAAGACTCGGACACCAGTTATTCTGTTGGAGTATAACGTCCACAGCTTTATTAAATCTCAAACATATTAACAAATTTAGGGTCATTGTCATTTCTGACATTTCGTTACTATCCCCCCATACAATACCCCTGACAATGACCCTAGCACTTAAACAATAAATAACATTTCAATAACATTTAACTTATAACACACGGCCTACCAAAGAGGCCCCAACCAAACGTTACTGTAGGGGTGTACCCAGACACCCCTACCCCCTAGGTTCGTAGCCACCGAAGAGCTTGAACCTACCAACACTCTTATCCACCTGGCCTACTCCGGCCTAGGCCTTGGCCTATCCACTTCCAATTCCAGCCAACTTCCGACTTTACCAAGCCCTGTTCCGCCATAGCACATGCCTTGACCCCTTAAGGACATGCGCGACCCCCACTACACAAAAACAGGGCCCTATCAATACCTTCCTGAAAGCCCAAGTTCAGTATGTCAATCCCTACATCTGACAAATGAACTCCGTCCCTCCTGAAATACCCGGGCAACATGTCCTCCAACTCCTTGTGTCGGACAACTACACCCCCCAAACGCCTAATAAATGCGGACATTGCCCTATTCACCTTGCCCCTGCAGCGGGCTACCGCAGCCAGGTCCCTAGCGTGCCTCCACGCAAATCGGGGAACCATCTCTGACCACACCACTACAATGCCAGGGACCAGCCCCACCAGCCGATCCATGTCCCTCTTCATTCGCCTCACTAACTCCCTCTGAGGGACGAGCCCTAAATCGTTCCCCCCGCCATGCAACACTACCACATCAGGCTTTGCCCCCCCCATACAATTTCCTGAACAAAACACTGCTCAAATCTTGCCAGTTAAACCCCCTAAAACCAAACCATGAGATCGCCACCCGCTCCCGAGGAAAGCCCAGCTGTGGGCTCCTTCTAGCTGCAGCTCTCTTCTGTGCCCAATACACAAACGAATGGCCGATCACCCACACTGTCCAACCTGAAACGAAACAAAAGTTAATACCACGTCCACCAACTCACAGTCCCATTACCAACACCCACACCACTCAGTTTACTTATCTTTCCCTTTTTTTTTTAATTTCACACCAACCTGTCGGGTCTCACATACGATCGGAAACGCAAGGATTCCCATCTACCAATCCTCTTAATCCTATCGTCACCCAAACCTAACCTCGCCGCCTCCGTTGCGGCCCCAATACGAAACGAATGAGTACCGAACTGCATGGGCTCCAGGCCCAACCTCCCCAGACCTATCCGGAAGACCCTGGTAAACTGGAAACGTGAAAACGCCGACCCGTCAGCGTGTATGAAAAAACAGCCCTTACCCTCTGGTCGGAGCGCCAAATAACTTGCTCCCCGTAGCACCGGGCACACCTGGCAACCCATACAAGACCACCGTGCAGCCCTTTCCAAAAACGTCCGTTTTTGACCTGCACAGTCTGATACTCACCCTGTCAGCATAGATCACCACATCTTCTTGTTGCAGACCCCCAACCCCCGCCTTGTTCCCACTCACCAGTTCACTGACCCGAAAAGCCCCGAAAAAGGCCCACACAAATGCACCTGCGAATAAATCAACCTCAAAGGGCGAGCGGCATATCGAGGGCAGCAGCTCCACCAACCCTTGAAGTATCGCAAAAGACACCGGCCGCCTCGAGTCCGCCGTTTTCTTCCCTCTCCTGAAGCCCTTGATAGCCTGCCGAACCAAGAAATGTTTAGTAACATCCTCCCATCCATTGAACTTAAATAAAAACGCCAGGGCCGACATGTGTCTGTCGACGATGGCCGGAGAAGCCTGCCTAACGAATAACTGGCAAAGAATCCACAACAGAACATCCAGTCTCCGCTCCACGGAAAGCTCCCCCCCTACCTGATTCACTGTCTCCTCCCACACCTTCCAGACCTTAACATATGCCGACCAGGTGCTTGGCGCCAGCGACTTCCTTATGCACTCCCCAAGCAGGCCATCCCGAGTTGCCACATATCGACTGGGCACGCCCGCCCCACCTTCGCTGCACCAGGAGCCGCTTCCCAAAAACGTTCCCACTGCAAACGAGATAGAGCGTCAGCCACCACATTCTTACACCCCTGAATGTGCCTAGCCTTAAACACAATGTTAGATGACATACAGAGCAAAACCAACCGCCTCAACAAGCGCACCACCGGTGGCGAGCTAGCAGACAGGCTATTAATCGCCTGCACTACTGCCATGTTGTCTGAATGAAACGTGACCCTCTTGTTGGCAAGTTCCTCTCCCCAGAGCGATACCGCGACCACCACGGGAAACAGTTCCAGAAACGCCAGGTTTCTGATAAGCGGAGATGACAACCACGTTTCTGGCCACCCCTCCGCGCACCATTCTCCCGCCAAATAAGCACCAAAACCAATACTGCCCGACGCGTCCGTAAACAACCCTATAGCCTCAGACGACACAGACAGCTCCCTAAAAAACACCGTTCCATTAAAGTTGGTCAGAAAATGATCCCACACCTCTAGATCCTCTCTCATGTCGGCGGACACTCTAATATAGTGAGACGGCCGCCGCGCCCCGCTCGTTGCCTGAGCTAACCTCCTACAGAATATCCTCCCCATAGGAATGACCCTGCATGCAAAGTTAAGGCTCCCTAGAAGAGATTGCAGGCCCCGTAACGTAACCTTCCTTGCCCCTTTGGCCGTGCCTACCACATGTCGCAAAGTCTGCAGCTTATCTACTGGCAACCTGCACTCCCCAGCACACGAGTCAATTTCCAGACCTAAAAAACAAATGCACGTAGTGGGGCCCACCGTTTTATCCTCAGCTAAAGGCACCCCAAATGTATGCGCCACCCACTGCAGAGTCCCCAACAGCTGACCGCACCTACCCGAATTTCGAGGGCCGACACATAGAAAATAATCTAGATAGTGCACCACCGATCCCCCCGCCGACTCTTTGCGCACCACCCATTCCAAGAACGTGCTAAACTTCTCGAAATAGGCACATGACACAGAGCAACCCATAGGCAGGCACAAATCTACAAAGAACCCGTCCTCGAAATGACAACCTAAGAGGTGATGACAATCCGGATGAATGGGGAGCAGCCGAAACGCTGCTTCCACATCCACCTTCGCCATTAACGCCCCCCGACCCGCTCTCCTTACCAGCTCGACGGCTTTGTCGAATGATGTATAGGAGACCGAGCACAGGTCCGCGTCAATGTAATCATTTACCGAACCCCCTTTTGGGTGCGACAAATGATGAATCATACAGAATTTACCTGGTTCCTTTTTGGGAACCACACCCAATGGGGATATCCGCAGATCCGCCAACGGCGGGGCCGCAAACGGTTCCGCCATCCTACCCAAGGAAACTTCCTTCAACAACTTTTCCCCAACCACCCCCGGGTGTTCCTGCACAGACTTAAGATTTGCGCTTACCCCACTCGGACCTTTAGCTTTGAAGGGGATCCTGAAGCCCTCCGTGAAACCCTTCCACAAAAACTCTGCATCCTGCTGACTATCGTATTGCCTTAGCCATGGCAACATCGCGCCGACCTTCACCGGGGACCGCCCCAGCGGTAGTCGCTGTAGCAGCTGATCCAGCCGTACCTCCCCCTGTGCTACTCTTCCCTTATTTAAATTGACCCCGTGGCTCCCGCCGCAACCGGAACACTCGTGTCTAAACCTACACGAAGCCCCCCATTTAAACTGGCCTTCGTTATACGCCCAGCAAAAACCTTTTTTCGGACCCGCCGACACAGCGCTCCCAGTGGCCGCGCCGGCTGTCCCTGGAAAGGGAGCAGATTTCTGCGCCATCATCAGCCGCATCCATAGCGGCAAGTCCATCTGGTCCCACCGCATGGATGCATTCGCTGCCAGCCGCTGACGAAACTGTTCGTCGTACTTCCACCACGCCAGCCCCCCATAAGTCCGGTACGCATCTCCTATCCCGTCGAGATAGCAAAATAGCTGAGAGCAGCAATCCGGACGCTTTTCGCCTATAACGCTGGCCAAAATACAAAATGCCCTCAGCCAATTCCCAAAAGTCTTCGGGATCTTCCTATACTTACGCCTCTTTTCTTCCTCTTCTTTCTTGGCGTCTTTTTTGTCCTCTTCCTTGAGGTCTAGGAACTCCTCTAGGGGAAGAAGGGAAAAGATTTCTACGAACTCACCTTTCCATATCTTCTCCTTCACCTCCCCTTTTAAATGACAACCCAGGGGCCCCGCGAAGGACACGTGCACGTTTTGCCGTGCGGCCTCCGAAATGTCCCCGAACCCTGTTGCCTGCTCCGATGCCCCTACAGTCGATTCTACAGGCGGAAGCGCGTCACCCGCGTCCACACTAGCAACCCCTCCCGATATCGAACCCTTACCAGTATTTACCTTACCTTGGTCCCCGTCCGCGGCCCATACTCTACCAAACTGCTGTGACTCCCTACCTTCCTCCCACGTGTCCAATAAAGATTTCAAACAGCCCATGAGTGTTCCTGGATGTAATGCAGAGCTCGACTCACCACTGTTGCCCCCGGCCGCCACAGGCCCAGGGGATGCCGTCCTTCCACCAGCACTGTCAGGCACCGGAGCTTCCGTAAATCGCTGACTCCCGATCTCCTGGTCTCTCCTCGGAACCGCAGGCGTGTGACTCCGTGACCTGTAAGGAGACGACAACCTGGGCAGTCTGTTGGATCGGTCCCCTGCCCGCCTGTTCTCCCTACGCTCTTCTCTACTGTCCCAATCCCGGCTCTTCCTTGCCGCCCTACCGTCCCTGCTGACAGACATCCGCCTCCGATCCCGGCCACTCCTGTCAGAAGAACCGGATGCACTCAGCCGACTATTCCCCCTCCAATTCCTAGAAACGGACCTCCGCTGCCTAACTCCGCAACTGTACCTGGAGTCGCTACGCCTGTCCCGCGACGGGCTCCTGCCTTCACTCATCCGACCCCTGTCCACACACCTGCTTCTGCTGTGCCTGGCGCTAGTGCTGCGCCGCTCTTCGCTCCTTCCCCTCCAATCGCTAGGCCTCCTATTCGCACCCCCCTGGGAGCTGCCTGCCGGGCCCTCCCGCTCCTCTCTGCCTTGCCTGCTTCCGCCAGCCGCCATGGCCCCCCGCCCATCCCAGCCCGGCCGGCCACTACACGACGTCTCCTGTCCTCCGCTGACCACTACCGTCTGACTACCAGAAGCATCCCTGGCTGTTGCCGCTTTCTTCGTATTGTGGCTGACCTTGCTGCGCCCCTTCTCTCCTCCCTCCGTCATGCTCCCCGACCTGGCCCTCGATAAGACCGCCCTCTGTCCACTGCCAACCAGACCCCCCCTGCTCCTGAGGCGGGACCGCTAGATAGGAACCAGCAGCAAGACCTTCGCCCTGACTCCCCGAACCCCCCCTGGTGCTCGACTCACCGCATCCCGATAATCCGGCCTCCCTGGCCTCCTGGCCGCTTCCTGACCCAATCCTATCGACAGCAGTCCTGGACATCGGCTCCGCTCCCGCCTTCCTGCCAACCGCAGATCCGCGGGGCGCCATCTTCCCACGCGCTCCTTTCGCCGTTGCCTTCCTCGCCTGGCCAGCCGTCCCAGTGACCGGCGCCGCCTGCCTCGACAAACTGCTGCTGGAACCAGTCGCCATCACCCTGTCATCGACCGATGGGCTCCTCCGACGACGAGTTGCGGGCGCCAAACCCGGGCTTAGACGCTGAGGCGGCCTTGTCCTCCACGTAGGCCTCCGCTCCGACTCTTGGGATGTTGCAGCAGCGCCGAGCTGCTGATGCAGCCACGCCATGCCTCGGTCTCTGACAGCTGCTCGGACTCCCTCCAGGATCTCTTCCAACGATGCCATACCTGCAGAAACGAGAAAAAAGAAGAATCCCACAGACCTGACAAAGAACAGGTGAGTGAAATTCTGTTAAAATGGCTCCTCTCTAAGATGGCCGCTATTTAACTTACTCTTAGACCACCCCCACGCTGCATTACCCTAAGCCCATCCCCAAATCTTTACCCTGCCCACTCTCTGGCCCTGTCAAGGCCCACTCCCCCTCTGCGTTGTTCCGTGGGCTTCATAAATGTCTATGAAAGTTGCTTCTTTCTACAGGCTCCTATTACTTAAAGGGATAGTCTGAGTAAAGACTTCTTCCTTACTTCAGAAATGCTCCAGACTTTGATGGAATTCCCCCCCTCACTGTTTTGTATCATGGCTCTTATTATCCCATAGCTGCTCATCTATCTTGTGGTGAGTATATCTTGCTGTGCTTTCTACGTTTATGCTGTTTTGTTGCTTCTCTTAGCTACAATTATTGCACTGCGATACTTTATAATAATATAAAGACTGATAGCTGGCTTTAGCTGTGTATAGTGGGCACTATCTATTTTATATATCTTATGTATGTATCTATACGTTAAGAAATATATTCATTTTTAAAGCCGAAGCCTTATGTGTCACTGAAGGAATCACAGCATTTTGTATTTATTTCAAATAGTGCCCTCCTGATTATTGTTTTTTTTTTTTTAAGTACACTTAGCAATTTAGCTCATCTTTTATAGAAGTGTCAGCTTTATTTTATTTTTTATGTTCCTTAATGGGACACTATAGTCACCACAATAACTATAGCTTAATGAAGCAGTTTTGGTATAGATCATGCCTCTGAAGTGTCAATGCTCAATTTTCTGAATTTAGGAGTTAAATCACTTTTGTTTCTGTCTGTGCAGCCCCAGTGACACCTCTCTGTGATTCGCACAGTCTGCATGAAAAAAAATTGTTTCATTTTCAATCAAATGTTAACTTGCTTTAAACTTTTTTATCTCCTGCTCTGTAAATTGCACTTTAATTACATAGAGGAGGCTTCTGCAAGGTCTAGCAAGCTATTAACAGTGCAGGAGGTAAGAAATTCAAAATCAAATAGAATTTGAAATAAAGGAAGTACAAGCATCAGATCTCACTTTACATGAAGTGTTTAGGAAAACTGTATAAATAACATACTGGGAGGTGTGGCTAGGAATATAAACAAAATGGCAGATAATTGAGCACTGAGACTGCAGGGGCATTCCCTTTCAGTTGTATAATTTTCAAAATATCAAGGATCAACTTGACAAACTCTGGGTTCCCCTTGACACCCATGTCAGATCCCCTCTTGATCATGAGAAATGTACACTTCTGTGTTTTGAATAATAATTCTGTTCCAATTTAGATAACAAAGACAGGCTGAGAGTGTTGAGCTTGGCTGAGGCAAAATGGGGTTTTGCCCACATTCTCTTTGTTCCATAACCTCTACATTGTATTGTGGTGCTTAGTGTGCCCCATTTAAAAGGACACTCCACGCACATGTTTGGCAAAAATACAATTTAAGTGCATTTGATAAGTTTTGGTCTCATTCATGCTATATTTTCCTTCATAGTCAAATCTCTTTAGTTTTGTTAGAAAAGAAGACCATTGCAACTGTAACTCTGTTCACAATAGGTGCTATTTTAGGTGCAAGGTGTTACATGCTGAGAGACATTTTATTGGTTCCTATGGCGATTGCTCATTATTTAGCTCTTTTAATCTATTGTCCCAATCTCTCTAAAGTATGGTATCCACGTTTTACCTTTATTTATTTGGACAACTAGTCACATTGTTATACTGGGTTTGAAATGTGTGGGTTAGTAAGTTGGTGGGTTACAAGAACACTCCAAGCACTATAAACACTACATTGTTCTGTAGTGGCTATGGTACAGGGCCAGACTGGCCCACCGGGACACCGGGAAATTTCCCGGTGGGCCGCATTAAGCAGGGGCTGGGCTGACAGCCCTGATGATCATTATGATTAATCCTCCCCTCGGACTGTGCCAGCCTGTCAGTCCAAGGGGAGGGAGGATGGAGGGGCTGGGGGCAGGGCCGGCGCTACCATTAAGGCGACTAAGGCCTGGGGGCGCCGGCCTCTGGGGGGCGCCCACCGAGTGGTTTCCTGGTGGGCGGCCCTGCTGCTGTCTGGGGATGCTGTGCTGGGCGAGCAGCTCCTTAGCCACCCTCCAGCACAGCCATTCAGCTGCTGGGCTCCCTCTGCAGCCGATTACCTGCTCAGGGAGTGGGGTTTACCTTAACCCCATCCCCCGAGCACAACACTGTGCTTCCTGCAGGCAGGGGAAGCCGGGATATGAACTGGTATCCCGGCTGCCCCCTGTCTGTGAGCACAGGAAGCACTTGGAGGAGAACAGGAAGCAGCCTGTGCTCACAGTGCACGGCTCCCCTGCTCCCCCAGCAGCAAGAAAAACAACATCCTGGATCCTGCTGCCTGTGATTTTGTGTTTGACTGACAGTGTGTGTGTTTTAATGAGAGTGTGCAAGTGACAGTGTGTGTGTGTGTTCAAGAGACTGTGTGTTAGGGAGAGTGTGCAAGAGACTCTGTGTGTTAGGGAGAGTGTGCAAGAGACTGTGTTAGTATGTGCAAATGACACTGTGTGTGTGTGTGTGTGTGTGTGTGAGAGTGTGCAAGAGACTGTGTTAGGGAGAGTGTGCAAGAGACTCTGTGTGTGTGTGAGAGTGTGCAAGTGACACTGTGTGTGTGTGTGTGTGTGTGTGTGTGTGTGTGAGAGAGAGTGTGCAAATGACACTGTGTTGTGTTAGTAAGAGTGTAACTGGCAATGTGTGTTGGTGAGAGTGTAGGTGACACTGTATGTAAGTGAGAGGGTGTGTGTGTGTGTTAGTAAGAGTGTGTAAGTGACATTGTGTATGTCAGTGAGAGTGTGTGTGTGTGTGTGTGTGTTAGTGAGAGTGTGTAAGTGACACTGTGTATGTCAGTGAGAGTGTGTAAGTGACTTTGTGTATGTCAGTGGGAGTGCTTGTGTGTGTTAGTGAGAGTGTGTAAGTGATACGGTGTATGTCAGTGAGAGTGTGCAAGTGACAACGTGCATGTCAGTGAGAGTGTGCAAGTGACAATGTGTAGGTCAGTGAGAATGTGTATGTGTTAGAGTGTGCAAGTTAGTTAGAATGTGTAAGTGTGTATGCCAGTGAGAGAGTGTGTGTATTAGTGAGATTGTGTGACACTGCAAAGGTAATTATTGCAATTTTTAAGAAACTGAAATAATTACTGTCCTGGGTTAACGTTAACTCGTCTAGTGGCTATGCATTGAGACATCCAGCGTCATGCAAAACCTAGTGTCTTGGAAATACCACTGCGAGCGCGGCCATTAAGGAGCGAAGGCAGACCCAAGCCAGCACGAAAGACATGCTGGACCCAGGTAAGTGACAGAAGGGGTTTTAACCCCTTCTGCACCACAAGGGGGGTGCGTTTGACAGAGGGGAAGCTATAGTGCCAGGATAACAAGTTTTTTTCCTGGCACTATAGTTTCCCTTTAATGCCTACTCTGTGCGTCTCTTTCCCTAAATGTCTCTTCACTGTAATTCAGAGTTTAGTGAATAAACATCTAAAGGGAATGTAGTTGCATTCATGAGGGGGCGGCAAAATGGATTGTTGCATGATCTCCCTGAAGTAAACCCATGTTGTCTCTGATCTTGAAATCCATGTGATTTTAGATGTTCAACAATCCTATCCTTCAACATGGTTTCCATTACTTTCCTCACTTCTGAAGTAAGGCTTACAGGCCTATAGTTACCTGACTCCTCCCTATTACCTTTCTTGTGAATGGGCACAACATTTGCTAACTTCCAATCTTCTGGGACTATGATTGGTTAAAGAAATCTGTTAATGGTTTTGCTTGTACACCACTAAGCTCTTTTAATAACTTTGGGTGTATTCTGTCAGGTCCCATTGACTTATTTGTCTTTACTTTTGATAGCTGAAATAGAACCTCTTTCTCTGTAAACTCATATGTAACAAATTATTAATTTGTCCTTTTTCCCTAACTGTGGCCCCTTTTCTTAATTTTCATCTGTAAATACTGTACAAAAATATTCATTTAGGCAGTCAGCTAGACCTATATCCTCTTCTACATACCTTCCTTCCTTTGTTTTTAATCTAACTAATCCTTGTTTTACTTTCCTTTTCTCATTTATGTATCTAAAACATGTTTTGTCCCCTTTTTTTTTTTTTACTGACCATGCTCTTTTCTTTTCGTTGTGTGATTTGGAAGCTCTTATAACTCGCTTAGCCTCTTTCTGCCCAATCTTATAGATCATTCTGTCTTCCTCACTCTGTTTTTTTTTTAATATAATTACTAAATGCTAACTTTTTGGTTTTTACTATTTTGGCAACATCTGCGGAGTACCACAGTGGTTTCTTGATATTTTTGCTTTTACTGACAAGCCTAATGCAATTTTCTGTTGCCTTCAGCAGTGCAACTTTTAAATAATCCCATTTCTCTTGGACTCCATTTAGATTGTTCCAGTCTGATAATGACTCCTTTACAGATATTCTAATTTTTAAAAAGTCTGTTTTTTTAAGTCTTAAACATTTGTTTTTGTGTGGTGTTACTCAGTCACTGTTCTTATATTAAACCACACTGACTGATGATCACTGGATCCTAAACTTTCACCTACAGTAATATGTGATACCAAATCTCCATTTGTTAACACTAAATCTAGTATGGCCTCTTTATGAGTTGGCTCCTCAACGACTTGTTTTAAAGACAATACCAGTAGGGAGTTTAGAATGTGTGTGCTCCTGGTACAAGCAGCTATTTTGGTTTTCCAATTCACATCAAGAAGATTAAAGTCACCCATGATGATAACTTCCACCTTCATTATCATTTTAGCTATTTCCTCAACTAGTAGATTATCTAACTCTTCTATTTGTCCTGGGGGCCTATAAATCACACCTACATGAGTTACTGTGTGATTACCAAATTCTAACGTGACCCAAACGGACTCTATGTTCACCTCACTAATCTTTATTAGACTAGATTTTATGCTATCCTTCACATACAGGGCCACCCCTCCCCTTTCTTGCCTTCCCTGTCTTTTCTATATAAAGAGTGCCCTTGTATTGCTATGTCCCAGTCATTTTTCTCATTATACCATGTCTCAGTAACTGCAATTAAATCTACATTGTCATTTGCCATTATTGCCACAAGTTCATGGATCTTATTGCCTACACTGTGAGCATTTGTAGACATGACTCTAAGGCTTTCATTTTGCAACACACTTGCTACAGGAACCTTCTATCCTTGTTTTGGGTGGCAATTGGATTGATGTTTTTATCACCCTTTTGGCCCCCCTCCTAGTTTAAATACATCCTAGCAAAACCTCTGAACTGCTCACTGAGGAGATTTGTTCCCTTTTGAGAAAGATGCAAACCATCTTTTTTTGTACAGTTTATTTCCATTCTAAACAGAGCTACTATGAGAAATAAAGCCAAATCCTTGCTCCCGACACCATTCACCAAGCCACAAGTTAAAGTCCCTAATATGCATCCGCCTGTCATTCTGAATGTTATGCACAGGCAGAACTTCAGAGAATGACAGTGTGGAAGCAACCTGCCGTATATCATTGACAAAAACACTAAAAACTTACTTAACCTCTGAAACCTCATTGCAAGCCAAGTCATTTGTCCCTAGATGGACAAGTACATCCAAGTCCCCTTCCTGCTTTGCTAGCTTAACAATATTACAAATATGTCTCCTGTCTCTGTGAGACATCTCACAAGAACTCTATTGTCCAGCTCCACACCTCTTATGATAGAATCCCCCAACAACAACTGCTTTCTATTAGGCCTCATCATAGTCTCCAACCCTGTATCCACAACACCACTACACTTGGTGTCTGAGCCTGTCTCTACAACACCACTACCCTCAGTGCGTGAGCCTGTCTTCACAACACCACGACCCTCAGTGCCTGAGCCTGTCTCCACAACACCACTACCCTCAGTGCCTGAGCCTGTCTCCACAAGACCACTACCTTCAGTTGACTTAGAGTTTCAAGCTCTCTGGCTGAGGTACTGTAGATAGGGAACAAACCTTGTGGGACCCTAAGAAAGAGGTCAATCCATTGTAAATTATTTGAGTAGGGGGTTGTATAGTGGGTAGGGGGGCTGTGAGGTGGGTAGAGGGGCTGTGAGGTGGGAAGGGGGGCTGAATAGTGGGTAGGGAGGCTGTATAGTGGGTAGGGGGGCTGTGAGGTGGGTAGGGGAGGCCGTATAGTGATTAGGGACGCTGCATAGTGAGTGGGGGGCTGTATAGTGAGTAGGGGGCTGTGAGGTGGTTAGGGGACTGTATAGTGGGTAGGGGGGCTGTGAGGTGGGTAGGGGGCTGTATAGTGAGTAGGGGGCTGAATAATGAGTAGGGGGCTGTATAGTGGGTAGGGGGGCTGTATATTGGGTAGGAGGGCTGTGAGGTGGGTAGGGTGCTGTATTGTGAATAGGGGGCTGTATAGTGAGTAGGGGGCTGTATAATGAGTAGGGGGGCTGTGAGGTGGGTAGGGGGGCTGTGAGGTGGGTAGGGGGCTGTATAGTGAGTAGGGGGCTGTATAGTCAACACAGTAAAGGAGGAGACCATATTTAAAAGAAGAAAATCTACCACAACAAGAGGACATGGTCTTAAATTAGGAGGGGCAAAGGTTTAAAAATAACACCAGGAAGTTTTACTTCACTTAGAGGGTAGTGGATGTATGTAATAGCCTTCCAGCTGAAGTGGTAGAGGTTAACACAGTAAAAGAGTTTAAACATGCGTGGGATATGCATAAAGCTATCCTAACTATAAGATAAGGCCAGGGACTAATGAAAGTATTTAGAAAATTGGGCAGACTAGATAGGCCGAATGGTTCTTATCTGCCATGACATTCTATGTTTCTATGTTTCTATAAGTCTATGCTAAACCTGCCTTTGCAGTGTCAGGTGACACTCTCAGTCAATGAGCTAGCCCAACATTGTAGAGCTTAAATGAGGAGGGCTAATAAAAGCTACTAAGCAGGCCTGAGGTAGTAGAGGCAGGGAATGTCACCCAGTGGACCCCAAGTAATTTGTCAAATCATTCTAAAACAATTTGACATTTTACAATAGAGGTGTCAGACACTATAACGACTACACCATACTAAAGTTTGTTTTTTTTCCATTCACCATTTATTGCCTATCACAAGAACATCAGCGGACATATGACCAAATCCTAGACATACTTTAAAAAATAGGATCAAAGATCTTAATATATTGATGTAAAACAACAATTACTTTCACGGCATCACTTCAGCAATAAAATTGCCTAGTTACACGGCAGTCTGTATTCACAATCTCTCTACAGCAGAAGCGATTGTGGAAAGTAATTTGTTTTATGCCCCTAAAGATTAAAGGGTGACATATCACCAAAGTGATTATGCATTTTTCATCCCTTATTCAAAATCTCTAGAACACATCTTCCTTTGGACAATTTTGTTACTGAAGGAGCAATAACTACGATATCAAAGCTGTTGCAGACTGTAAGCCATAAAACAAAACTGATTTGTTCTTACACAGAAAATTCCCTGGATATTGTGCTATAAAAAGATTTCATTTAAGCTAATTTGTGGTTGATAAATATGTTTAATGTTTACACAGCGAACATGAAATAAAATGGAGAGGCATTCAGTTGTGCTTGAAATACACTTGAGTTGAGTTATGCTTGGTCATTTTCAGCCAACGACTATAAAAATTCCCATTTCTGCTGCAATTTTATTGTCTGTATTGTTTATGAAATGTTTATGAGTTATAAGTTAAAAAGACTAATCAATTATTCCATGTGTCGCTCAAATTGATTAACAATCTCTGACAAACAGCATGTTCGGAATACCTGGGCAGAATGTGTGATGTGTTTGAATAGTACAGATTCATCTTCAAGCGTTATCGTGGATTAAGAAGTATGAATGAAAAGTTTACAGAATGTGTTGTGGAATAATTATATACTGGCTTCTCAACACGTTTCAATTCCTTATCTGAAATTAAATGAAATAGCAGAGCACCATCAACACATGCCTTCCTGGCTCGTAACTCAAATTGACATTCAATTTTGTTTAATTAAAACTAAACATTAAACAAAGTTCCAGTGGTTGATGCTAGATTTTGCTGAAGAAGGAATTTGTGGCTATAGATTTTCTGGGCTTCTGATCACTGAATCTCTGATTAAAGCAGCAGCAGAGAATGCTGCAAGAGACAAGAAATCATAACCACCCCCCATCGTACATTAACCTACCATTTCCACCACGGTTATTATTCAATATCCAGTTAAAAAATCTTAAGGGAATACTCAGGGCACCATAAAAACGTAATCAAAATAAAGCTGTCATGTTGCCAGGAGGTTACTAGCATTGGTTTATCTTCTGGGGTTAAATTGTTAACAAACGGTTTAACCTAAAGTCTTCAGTCCAGCGCCTGTTACCTCTGCCCCCCAACTTCCATTGCAGTCCAAGACTTCAATTAGAAAGCCTCAGACAGTGATGTTGCTGATAGGCTGAGAGAATCTAATTAGCTGCCTATTCACACAGTGGAGTAAGAAACATATGTATATTTCTCACTCGGTTGTGCTAATAGGGAGCTAATGATAGGCTGAGTGTGGCAGCTGAGGCTCTCAGTCTATCAGTGGTACCCCTGGCCAAAGTTTCCTGTTCACTCATTGTGATTAAGTTGTTATGGTGCTTGGAGTGTCCCTGTAAGGGAGACATTTAGTACAAAGCAAAGTCAGTATAATGGCCTGAGCTCATGGCATCCTCTAAGTAGATTTGCTAAATCTAAGTTTCTTTTGATTTATTGTTTTGCAAAAGTAGTAAAAAAGACATTACAGCTTGAACAAAATGCATGATAAAATACATTAACAGGTATTTATAGAAAACAAATAAAGAATCGCAGACTGATGAAATTAAGAAAGCAGTGAAGCTTTACAATCTATAAGTAAGATGAAGAACAGTTGGTAATTATTCACAAATGAAATGAAGAAGACATAAAAAAAAAAAAAAAAATTGAAGAGTGTGAAAAGAAAGAAATTAGAAATTTGACTTGGGCGGTATACCAGCTGAATTGGATTAAGCCTAAAAAGGGGTGATATGAGTGATATAGGTGAGGGGGTGTTTGTGGAATTGGTTACCTGTTCCATTCCCAGCGGTTACATGTGCAAGTGTAAATGGGATACATATGTACAAGTTATGATATATGGTCTCATTGATCTTTGGTGAAAATGCCTATTGGTGGAATTTAGTTAAATGTGTGATACATGGATCCTAGATGTGAGATATTCTGGTATTTGCTATATTCTTTCTCCGGAGCCCAAGTAATTATCTCCAGTTTTCTGATCTGTTTCATGGAGGAATACTACTTGGCCAGATTTGGAGAGTATGATGATTTCCAATTCAATGGAATAAGAGATCTAGCCATGGTCTATAAGTGAAATAAAAGTGAATGTTTACATTTAAATTTTGAGATAACGTTATGATGGAATAATAGAGATTCTGGGGAGAATGAAATCTGTATATTGGTGTCAGTGGCAGCTCTAGATGTTGTGAGGCCTTGGACGAAACCCAAACATGAGGCAACCCACTAACACCCAAAGTGAAAATAAAAAGTGGTTGATTGTGTAAAAGGTGCTGTAATCATATTGAAGGACCAGCTTGCAGCACTGGACACAGAGAGCTAGTCTCTGTATTAATTGTTCAGAGGCATGCAGTGTCGCGACTCTCTTTGCCGCTGCATTGTGAGTTATGGCATAATTTGCAATAAATTTAATTAGCAATTATGCTAATAGTTTATACACGACTGTGGCTTAGGGTTACATAGCCTGTCAGTCGTGTTTACATACATGCCGGTATGTGTATCGGCTTTGTCTAACTGTGTATGTGCTTGAAAGTGTGTATCTAACAAAGTATCCTTGTGTGTGAATGTTTGTCTTTGTTTAGCAAAGTTGGGGAGCGGGGGGGGGGGGGGGTGAATTTGCCATGATTGGAGGAGTGAGACTGAGCGTGACAGAACAAGGGGAGGTGAGTGTGACAAAATTAAGGGGGGTTAATGTGAAAGGGTGAGTGTGGCAGGTTTAGGATGAGTGTGGCACAGTTGGAGGACAGGATTGGAGGGGTTTATGTAGTAGGGTGAGTGTCAGTGCTGGGGAATGAGTGTGACAGTGTGAGAGAAGGTGAGTCTGACAGGATCGTGGGGTTTATGTGATAGTCTAAGTGTGGAAAAGTGAGGGCGGGTGAATTTGGTATGGTTGGAGGGGTTGAGAGTGACAGGAATAAGGAGGGTAAATGTGAATGTGGCTGGGTGAAGGGGGTAACAGTGTGTGAGGGATGAAAGTGTTTGGGGATGGTAAAAGTGTATGTGTAGGGGTGACAGTATATGTGGGTGGGGTTGACAGTTTGTGTGTGTAGGGGTGTCAGTGGAGTGGCTGTGACAAGGTGTGAGGGGGGCTGTGACAGGGTCGGGAAGGGGCTATGACAGGGTGTGGGGAGCTCTGACAGGGTTTGGAGGGAGTGAGCGGGTGGGGGTGGTTGTGACAGTGTGTGAGGGCTATGACAAGGTATTTGTGGGGTAACTAGGTGTGTGTGGGATGGCTGTGAGGGTGTGGGGAGCTGTGACAGGGTCTGTGGGGAGGGCTATGATAAGGTGTGGGGGATGACAGGGTGGCTGCGACATTGTGTGTGGGTGGCTGTGAAAGGGTCTGTGAGGAGGCTGTGACAGGGTGTGGTGGGGCTGTGAAGGGTAGGAGTATCTGTGACAGGGGCGTTTTAGCCGCGAGGCAAACAAGTAATTTGCCTTGGGCGGCATTTTCCAGGGGGCAGCAAAAAAAAAGCCGCCCCAAATGCCCAGGGCAAATGTCTCGTTAGCCTCGTGGCTAACTGACATCCTGGTCGGGCTGCTGGGCGGTCGGGGGGCACGTGCAGGCGGCTGGCGAGGGAGCACTTCCTCTGGGCTGTCTGCTCAGCTCCCTCGCGCGCTGCAGAGTGAGGCTGGGAGACGGAAGATGACGTCATATTCCGGCTCCCAGCCTCACTCTGTGGCGCGCGAGGGGGCTGAGCAGACAGCTCAGAGGAAGTGCTCCCTCACCAGCTGCCCGCCCGCCAGCGCTGCCCAGCAGCCCAACCGGCAGCCCCACTAGACCCAAGGGAGATAGAGACCACCACCCCCAGCATTCCCAAAGGTAAGGAGGCTGAGGGGGTAAATAAAAAAAAATAAAAAAAAGTTTTATTATGAGTGAGTGTGAGTGTGTCTGCTAGTGAGTGTGTGTCTGTTAGTGAGTGTGTGTCTGTTAGTGAGTGTGTGTCTGACTGTGTGTGTCTGACTGTGTGTGTCTGACTGTGTGTGTGTCTGACTGTGTGTGTGTCTGACTGTGTGTGTGTGTGTGTGTGTGTCTGACTGTGTGTGTGTTTGTTAGTGAGTGTGTGTGTGTTTATGTTAGCTAATGTATGCGTATCTGTCAGTGAATAAATGTGTGTGTATTTAGCAGGGGGGAAGGGTTGGGTGGGAGTGGCGGGGGGCGCCTGAGTTTTGTCCTGCCTAGGGCAGCACAAAACCAGGATACACCACTGGAGCAGGGACTGTGAGAGGGTAGTGGGCTGTGAGAGAGTGGTGGCATATGACAGGGTAGAGAGGCTGTGACAGGGTAGGGGTCTGTGAAAGGGAAGGGTGCTCTGAGAGGGTAGGGGGACTATGAGAGGGTAGGGGGGCTGGTACAGAGTGTGGAGTGGATTATAAATACCTATTTATCCCTAATTGACTCCCTGGTGGTCCAGTGGGCTGGCTCTTCGGTCTGCAGCTCTGCCGGGTACTGAGCTGCAGACCCCTTTGGTCAGTGTCTCGCAATCTCCAGTTTCAGAGACAGATCGCGAGACACTTCAGTCTGTAGCTCTGCACCCGGCAGAGATGCAGACTGGAGGCAGTACTCAGCTCTCCCCTGGGGCAGACTAAGTGGAGGGGCCTTGCACCTGGCGGCATAATGGGCAAGTCGCCGGGCCCCCTCCTGGTGTCGGGCCCTTGGTCATAGACCGAAGACCCGACACGTGAGTCTGCACCAAGGTGATTTAGGCCCTTTTTGGCACGAGGCCTTAGGCGGCCGCCTAAATTGCCTAATTAGAGAGCTGTCTCTGATTGGTGGTGGTCATAAAAGTAGCATATAATAATTTCCAATGTTCAGTAATAGCTGGGTATGTCCACCAAAGATGCACAAATGAGCCCTTGTGGGATTTACAATGCCAACAAGTGGCCAGTGTAGCAGGAAACATGGCATGCAAGACCATTGGGGTGTTTCCTGTAAGTGAACACTGTGTGTAGCTCTGGTTGTAATATACATATATTTTTACAGTCCTTGGCAGTAAGATATAAGTGAAATGTGTTTACTTTTCCACATAGCAGGGCTCTGCATGTTGGTGGAAGCATGTATTAATTTGTTAAAGGTAGATAGCATTCTAATGCGTACCGATTCATTGGCAAACATGGATTCACACACACTGTAAGGGTCCTTTTGATGCCTACATTAGTCTACAATTAGCTCAGTTTGTTTAACAGTCCTTGGAGTGTTCTTTGAAAAATAGGTATGCATATACATGGCAAATTAAAGAATTAAAACATGAAAACGTGTGTAATATATGCAAAACTTGTGTTAATAAACTAAAACACTATATTGGGTGAGAGTATGCATGATCAAGAGGGTAGATATAGCTGAACACTTAAAGAACTTGCACAAGCAATTTACACCCCAAATGGTAGTGAATTAGGGATAACCACACACGAGAAGGATTTGGGAATTGATATAGACAACAAATTAGGCAGCAATATGCAATTTCAATCTGCATTTGCTAAGGCCAGTAAGGTTTTGTCATGTATAAATAGGAGCATAAATTCTCAGTATGAAAATATAATTTTTCCTCTTTATAAATCGCTGGTAAGACCACACCTTGAAAATGCTGTGCAATGTTGGGCACCTGTTCTAAAAAATAAAATAATGACACTAGAAAAGTACAGAGACGGGCTACAAAATTGATAAATGGAATGGAGCATTTTAGTTACGAAGAAAGGTTAAAAGATTTAAATCTCTTTAGTTTGGAAAAATGGCACCTTAGAGGGGATATGATAACTTTATACAAATATATTCAGGTCCAGTACAAACCATTATCTGGAAATCTATTCATAAACAGGGCTATACATAGGACACACATTTAGGCTGGAAGAAAGGAGATTTCATCTAAGGCAAAGAAAAGGTTTTTTACAGTAAGTGCAATAAGGATATGGAATTCTCTGCCTGAAGAGGTGGTTTTATCAGAGTCCATACAGATGTTTAAACTGCAATTAGATAAAAACTTGCAAAAATATAACATACAGGGATATAATTTCTAATTAGTGGGGTAATAGCTGCTTGATCCAAGGAGACATCTGACTGCTATGAATGAATGAATTTTTTCCTAGTTTGTTGCAAAATTGGAAGCGCTTCAGACTAGTTTTTTGCCTTCTTTAGGATCAACAGCAAAAACATATGTGAGGAAGGCTGAACTTGATGGACGCAAGTCTCTTTTCAGCTATGTAACTATGGAACTATGTAACTACTCCACCCCCATAAAGCACTTCAGCTGAGGAGTAACCCATTCAACAGGCACTTTATGAAAGTTCAGATTTCTATGAGAAATCAGCACTTTTATTATAAATAAATTAAACAAGGCATGTGCACATGCACGGAGGGAGAGCTTCAAAGGATTTTAAGATTTACCCCCCAATGAATACATGCATGAAAAATGCATGCAGGGGGGGCTAGCCTTCCCTGACTTTAAAAGATACTTTTATGCCTCGCATATTCAACGAGTAGTGGAATGGACCAAAACAGGTGTGCCCAAACCCTGGAAAGACATAGAATCGGCACAGATAGGCAAACCCATCTCGATCCTCCCCTGGCTAGACCACCCACAGGGCAGACGACTGGCGGCTCCACACCCCCTAATCAAAGCCACAATGCAAGTTTGGCACAGAATAGCCATACCACTAACACTCACCACCACACCATCCCCACTACTTCCACTGACCCACAATGAGAACTTCCCTCCGGGGATGGAACCGAAGACGCTAACTAGACTCTTAACACAGGAGACACCGAGACTCCTCCACGCGACCACCAGTGGACAACTTAAAACCCTCGAAGCAATGACAGGGAACGCACACAACTCATTCATGTTACAGTTTAGGTACCGCCAACTACACATGTTCACGCACACACTATTCCATACACATAACGCCGCCAGACCATTGACGGAATTCGAAGGTATCTGCATGGACCCCGATCCCCTAGCGAAGGGCATCTCCGTTCTCTATGGTATGCTTATGCAACTGAGGAGAAGGCCACCCCCAAGTTTCATGGGAAAATGGGAAGCAGCACTTAACACCACCTTCACAACAGCCCAATGGGACAAGATGTGCACACTCACACTCCACTGCGCTCCGTCGAGTGGGACACAGGAGACAGCCTACAAAACATTGAGCCTATGGTACCGCACCCCGCTCCAAACACACACATACGACCCCACAACAGACGATACATGCTGGAGGTGCACAAGTCACACAGGAACCTACATCCACATCTGGTGGGAATGCCCAATTATCCAACCCTATTGGGAACACATACACAAAATCATTCAGAGATTTACAGACACCCCACCACCGAAGGACCCTGCAGCACTCCTCCTACACCACACCAAAACCAAAGCATCCGTATACAAGAAATCCCTTACGGTTAGAATCCTCAATGTGGCTAAAAGCCTGATTCCAGTATTCTGGAAAAAACAACACGCTCCCCCGATGGCAACCTGGTTCCAACGTATGGAGGAACTCAGAACGCTTGAGGAGCTCACCCTACAGGCAGAGGGGAAATCACAGACATACCAGACGATCTGGACCCATTGGATCCTAACGACCGGTAAACCAGACTTCCAAGACTTGATACGCTAACAATCACAGACACGGATGACACTTCTGACACACACCCGGAGACACGACCCCCCCCTCCCTCCTCCAACATACCTGACCCCCTGCTCCCCTCCTCCCCCCCCCCCTCCCCCTCCCGGGAAACGGGGGACGAAGACGCGTGCACTAACTAAGTAAAAGAAATATGCTAGATCGCAGGGTCAGACAGGGACGAGCATAAGAAACCAGGCTCTCCAGGCAGAGGTTGACTACCAAGAGGGGAAAAGGGTTACGTACCAAATCGGTTTAGGGGGAGGCAGATACACTGAAGAGATACACTGAGCCCACATAGCAGAGAGATAATGGGGAAGGGGGACTGACTGAAGATGTAAGACAGGGACGACATCCCGAGATACCTTTAGTCATCAGCCGATCCCGACAAACAGAACCCCCCTCGACCCCCTCTCCCCCATATCACGAAGAGAGGGGCTCCCACCCATGAACCGGGAGACCCCGGCTGCACATCCCTGAAATCCCCGAGTCGGCCAATACCATAATCACGGCACACGCAAGGGGAAGCCGGAGACATGCCCAGCCCTGTACCCATGCAAGCTAAAGGGACCTGCGAGTCCATTAATGTAGAGATAAGTATAGTTGACAGGGGTAATGTGTACCCCCAGTATATATACGTTGCATATTTTTTACTGACTGGACCTGCGAGTCCAACAATGTTGAATCTTGACATCTCGGAAGGGACCCATTATACCCCGGAATATATATACATGCAAATGATACCCTGATACCGGGACCTGCGTGTCCACACTGTTATGTATGTTTCATGAAACTACATGCAATTCCGATATACAAATAAAAAGATATTTACAAAAAAGAAAAATGCATGCATGTATTGTTTGAGGGTAAATCTACTAAACAGTGATTTCTAGTTGTTTGCCCATTTGGGTAGTGGAGTGTCTCTTTAATATAGTGAAGCGAGCCCATTGTGTTGTGTTACACAAATCCCAACTAAAATAATTCAATCCTGTATTTCAACTACAAGATTCTTAATTAGCAACCTCTGTTTATCTGATCGTTTCATTTTGCCACATCTGTCAGTTCGATTATATTACACACGTTTTCAAATGATACTATCATTTCAGTTACAGCGGGTTATTTGCAGGAACACTCTTATACATTTCCCCCATAGAATAAAGGGTGAGGAACGTGTGTAATAAAGTATATAAACGCCATAGTTAGCACTTCTCTGAGCAAATCTCTACAGATCCGTTTTGTACTGAATTATTGCAAATAATTCGAGTTTCAGTGATCTCCAGTGTTGATGGAAAATAAGGAAAAAAAATCTCCCCCCTACCATTTGGTCTGTAGTATCAATATCCCATAATTAAACTCAATCCCAAATTATCCTGCAGTCTCCTGTCAATAGCAAAAGACCTGAGTCTCATTTCCATTGGGCTCTGCGTTTCTCCAGCAGATGTTTCACTGTGACACAGCTGTTCCAGGGACTAATTACAGCGACATGTAGAATGTAATCTGTAACAGCTCTATCTGCAGAATAGCTGTTAGTGACTAAATCTGTCTGGATTTTGTAGGCAGTTCTGTCTGGTTTTCTAGCTTGAAGAAATAGAGGAATTATCTGTAAAGGTGCAAACCTAAACAGACTCTTAAGTCTGCCTTCACAATTAACATAATGTTTAGCTCATTGGAAGCAAATGCTTGTAAAAATGTAGGATTGATTTTTATGGCTAGTTTATGGGATATATAAAAAAAAAAAAAGAAATGGTTAAATGATGTTTGAATTGTTCTGCTGTTATGGGATAGAGGTATATTTTAGGGTTTATTCACTAAACAGGTAAATGTGGAGACTTGATAAGGGAATTGCAAATAGGCAAGCTAAAAAACTACTAAATTGGATAAATTAAGAATACAGTTGCCAATTGCATACCAGCTCTGTACAAGCCCCAATTTAGTGAAGAACATTTTTTTCTCCATGAGAATTTAAACTAGAAATTAATTCATTCATTCATAGATGAAAGCAGGGTAGGCAAACTTTGGCACTCCAGAGTTTATGCACTACATCTTGTCTGGTGCTTTGCCAGCATTATGGCTGTAAAAGCATTATGGGAGATGCAGTCCGCAACATCTGGAGTGCAAAATGCTGTGCAAGATGCAGAATCTGGATGCATGATTGTGTGTGTTTCTTTTTTTTATACGAGGAAACCATAATTTAATGGTCAGTGGTGCATTAATACATGACCTTGTAATGAAACAATATACTGATAGATGTTTAAATACGCAGTATATATAAAAAATACAGACTTGTCTTCTCTCATGCTATGGGTAGAGCATCTGCAGGTAATTGGTATTGCAAGGAAAAAAAGTTAACGGACAAAATTAATTCCTTAAATGTATTCTAATCCAAAGTGTGTTCTAACAAGCTGCTTGATATCTTCAACCAATCAGAACACAGTTCAAAACTAAAGGAGCATTCCAAGTTCAATATATTATACAGTTTATTGTAGTGGACATGATGCAAAAACTCTGTGAGTGTAATCTGACAAAAATGAGGTTCTACATACTCATATCCTAGCCTCGCTGCTGTTACTGAGAAAATGTGGAAGTTTTGCACCTGTGTTATCCTTAAAATTCTTCCATATCTGAACGGCAATGTTAAACAGTGCATGACTTAGATCAGCACTAACAATTTATCATTCATCATTAAATTTGGATGTTTTGGGAATCCTACTTACTATCTCTAGTGGCAGTAGAAGGGATTTGGATGCAGGAAAAACAATTTTCTTTTTTAAACTGTCTAAAACGTATGTTGCTAAAAATGTAGGACTCCACCTAAAAATCCTTGCACCAAAATTACTTCAATTAGCTGAAGATTTTCAGCAGCCCTGTTTGAATGTACTAGGCGCTAGCCGTGGTGCTGAATTCTGATCATGGTGATATTTGCAGTAAGAAGCCTGACTCAAATTTACAATGTTGAGATTAGTTTAACTTGACAAATACAGTACACCCTGATATAAAAAGATTTATATATTATAATCCCCCATAAATAAGGCAAAAAATGAGACTAGACCAGAAATCCAGAAAGCTAAAACTAGGCAAATCTTACATTTTAAAAATAAAAGGAGATAGAGGATATGTTACTGTCATGTACCTATGTGAGCCAAAAATAGCATGGATATAAAATATTGGGGCAGTACCACATGAAATTCAAGTGGACCCTGTCTCTAATATTATGTATGCCGACATAGCAAAGCCAAATGAAATATTACTATTTATCGCTAACATCATTATTCCTAATACATTGAATACATTTATTTTTATTATATGTTATATTTTTCCTTTGCATAATAACACATTGAATAATAATTGCAATAATAACACTTTTTCTATTCTCACTACAAAACTTTGTTTCAGAATAATTAAAGTAACAATGTCTCGGCTGCTTACTAGGTAGTGAGTTTTATGTTTGAGCAAGGATATCCAGCTAACCACTGACTTAAGATCATGGGAGGTTTAGTTCAGCAGCTGTTAGAAATCTCCTGATTGTTTTTTCCCAGTGATACGAGGTTAAGCAAATGATAAACAATCTGAATGCTAATAGTAGGTGACATGGTATGTTTTGAGTGTCGATACTAAATGTCATGACTCTAGCAGTAAACCAGTTTATGCTTTCTAATTAATGTCTTTTCTAGCTTATACTGTGCTGTGACATGTGTCACCAGCTCTTCCCAGATATAAAAAAAAAAAAACACAGCCCTTTAGTTATATTTTGTTCTGCCCATAGCAATAAAAACACTGTTTCATTTTAATTGTGAATTCAAGTGTTTTGAACTAAACAGGACAATTTCTGATCTAGGAAGATAATGCTGAATATGCTCTTAGATTCTTTAACGTTGAGTGGGAGTGCAGTGTTTAGACCTCCTCCTTAATGATAGAAATGGGATAATTTTCTATAATATTTACCATGAAATAAGTGAGATGTATTATTTACCATGAAATAAGTGAGATGTATTATATTCCTCAAATATAGGAGTATGTAACAGACACACAGTGTTTGTACATCATGTTTGTTTGACACTACCATGACTGATGGGGTCAGAATAGAATATTGATTCTGTATAACTCATGGAAAATTCTTCATCCTGTTAAAATAAATAACAAAACATATATTAAGTGCTGACAATTTAACGTATCTTCTTTTAAGATGACAACTGTTTATATATTAATTGTATGCTAAAAGATGAGGCAAATGAAAACAATGCAATGGATCTTCTTCTGATCCTCAGTTGGTCCATTGGTAACTGATATTCGAAGATTCGTACAATAAAAATGTAGCATTCTCTGTGTGAAGAGATGTTTATCAGATTATGTACAGATTATGTAATTGTAAAACTGAAAAATAAAATGTAAAGAAATATCACAGCCCCTACAGTCTCCCAGTAAATTCACATATTAGAGAGCCCCTACAGTCTCCCAGTGTATGAGACCGTACACTGGCTCCAGTGTTTGAGGCCAATATTACACAATGTGGAAATTAGGGTACAAATACAGCAGATTTAGGACTTTGTAACATGTGAGTTTATTGGAGGCTGGAGACTGCTTTATAATTTTCTTTTACACTATATATATATATATATATAATATAATATATATATATATATATATATATATATATATATATATATATATATATATATATTATATTTATATTTCCTTTTCATGTACAGCAGGGAATCATTCATTGATGTATAAATGTTCCAAATTTTAAAGTAAATTCATATTGAATTTCAATAGTTTAGTTACAACTTTGATTTAGATTTCACAAAAAGTATATCAATGTCTTGGTCCTCAACAGGGACTTTTGTCAAGATAATTGAGGACCAGGAAGTTGATATCCTTTTTGTGATAACTATATAAAAGATGTTCTTCTTTTCCTGTTTAATAACATGCCTGAGTGCTCTCCATCTGTGGAATATATAAATAAATAAGATGATTGTTTTTTTTTTACTTTTGTGTTTTTTTTTTGTCCAGTGTCACCGCTAGGTTTGGTGAGAGTTCACCGCAGAAGCTGCTAGTCTAGGAATTTGCAGCTAATGTAGAAACTTCATATGCACATATTTTTCTCTGTCTCTTCGATACATTGTTTTTGAACATATTTTAATGCATTAGACATGTAATGCATTAAATAGAATGGCTCTCCTCCAGTTTGGAGTGTCCTTTCAATCCAATTTGTATGCATAACAAATCACTTCAAAGGTTGAATTTTAGTTAAGAAGGGCACTAGAAGAGAGGGACAACCTATAGATCAGACAAACTGACTGCAGTCAGAGATAAAATCAAATTTCCTGATTAACATGAGATAATCTTATGATGTGAATTGATAGCTGGGGTGGGTATCTACTCTTTTTAACATATCTCCATTTATTTCTGAAACTTGTTTACAACATTTGGTTCTGTGTTATCATATCAGAGAAATGCACACAATCAAAACATACTCAACAGTGACCAGTGCACATGAGTTGGACTCTTCTATCATATCAATATGATTTGTTATGTCACCTGAGATTGTCTTACCAAAGTTTCTCCCATTGAGTGGATTTATTGAGTGGATCTTAAAGGAACACTATAGATATCTAGACCATGTCATGTCAATGAAGTGGTCTGGGTGTCATTTGATTCCTCTTTTAACCCTGAAACTGATAACATTGCAGTTACTAGTCTGTAATAATATATTAGTGTCTGTATGTGTGTATGAATGTGTCTATGAATGAGTGTATGCTTGCGATTGTGTGTGCTTGTGATTGTATGTATGTGATTGTGTGTGCCTGTGCTTATGAGTGTGTATGTCTGTGATTATGTGTGTGATTGTGTGTATGTCTGTGGTTATTTGTGTGTCTGCGATTGTGTATTTGTGGTTGTAATTCTGTGTGTGTGTATATGTCTATGAGTGTGTGTGCATGTATGTGGCTATGTTGTGCATATATCTTTAGTTTTGTGTGTGTGTGTGTGTGATTGTAGGGAATTATCTACTAAATAACTGAAATATTAAAATGAAGAAAATTTTTAGATTTTACTAGATAACTCCTTATATTGGTACCCGTATGTGGAATTTCCAGGATATCAAATTTGGACGCTGTTTAGCACATAGCTCCCTTACCTAGTGTTCTTAAATATGGCAATCCCACTGAATGACAACAAATAAGGGAGCTGTCTAATAAATAACTGAAAGATAAAAATTAAGAAAAGGGCATTTCTTAATTGTGATCATAAAGCTGTTTAGTATGCAACTCTCTAAATTAGATCCTTATGTGCAATGTTCACAAGGAATTTAAGGAGTTTAAATTAGGGTGCTGTTTAGTAGATAACTAACTTATTTGGTGTCCTTAAATATGGCAATACTACAAGATAGCAAATAGGGGAGTTATCTGCTAAACAGTTTAATCATCAAACAGTGTCATTAGCCAGCCCAGAACAAGAATTCCAGGTGGCTAATGTGCGTGGTCATAAGTCCTAAGCTAACCCTCAGCTGAAGCAGACCATTAAAGGAAATCGTCATGACACATATAGGTTGGCAGTTTTCTAACCATCTGGCTTGACACACATTATTCATACAATTAAGTGTTACTATTAAAAGCTGAGAGCATCTTGCATAATTCTTGAAATTAATTATTTTGATTGTTTCTCTCCGTGCTACTGCAGCTGCTCTCACACAGAGTCTGCCCACCCCATCCCTCCTTACCCTTTCAGGCATTGCTCACCCTTAGGCTGAAAACAAGCAGGAGAGACACACAAAGTTGGGGTTCCCTAAAACCAGACATGTAGATCACAGTCTTCTTATATTTGTAATGATTAACGCAGACTGGATTTACTTACAGGAGTGGGGAAAGGCTGTGTGTTAATCTCCGATCCACTATAGCACAATGTACAGATGACATTTGATTCTGAATCATTTACGATTAAAGGGACATACATTACTTTCACACAACTGTCTCATTCAAAAGCATTAGCTTTGAAAGAGACACTACCTCACTCATCTGCAGTCTCCTATCCTTAGGAATGCTGCAAAAGTGCACTGGGCATGCCTGACAGATTTACACATGTGCAGTTGGAAGATCTCTTAACCTTGCATTCTGACAGGGAATTTGATCAGTGTGATTATACAGACAAGACTCGGGGGATTGGGCTTCTATTCACAGATGCTGTACAATGATGCCCTATTTCACTTGTAAGTGGATTGTTCTGAAACTGAGCTGGGTGGGTAAGAAGGAGGAGGGGTGGGTGGCTGAAAAATCTTCCCTAGCCAAGATGTGTGCCAATAATGCAAGTTTATACTAAGCTTATAAACATTTTTTACATTTCAAAGTTTTTTCAAACAATTGTCAAGTGATGCATGACCTCTTAAGTTGCATTTATCATTACAGGTACACTTTAAATGAACATCAGCTTAAGACAGAGCCGTAATACAGAACAATTTACAAGAGAACTAAACAAACAAATTAGACAAGTCGATAGACTGTTCATGGCAAGTTAAATGCACAAGTAAACAAGGAAAGAAGATATATTAAGCAGGATGCATCAGTGACTAAGACTGGCTTGAGCTGGAATCTTATACTAAAGACCAAGGCTGCCATCATACATTTTGGAGCCCTTACACAGCCCCGTTCTAACACCATCTCGCAGGCACTTAGAGCTGAATTAGCGACTGTAGCGTGTTTGTAGGGTATGTAATGTGTGTGTTTTGGCAATGTAATAGAAACATAGAAACATAGAATGTGACGGCAGATAATAACCATTTGGCCCATCTAGTCTGCCCAATTTTCTAAATATTTTCATTAGTCCCTGGCCTTATCGTATAGTTAGGATAGCCTTATGCCTAAAACCAAAGAAAAATGCTAAGACTCTGGGTGTGTACCTGTATACTCTATCCCAAAAGGGATTTGGGAAGCAACATGTACACCCCAGTGCCTTATGTACCGCAAAGAGACTCCAGGAATCTCAGGAGCGGCTTAACCCCAGATTAAGCAAAAGAAAACAAACAAAGAAGTGATGCAGCAGGTCTTCAGATGTAAACATTTCTCAGACCGGTTACATCACCTGGAAATGTGTATAGCAATGTAGTGTGGATAGTAAGTAAACTGGCTACAACATATATGATAAAAAACAATAGAGACCAAAATAATAATAATAACTGATATTAAACAAAGTATATACAAGGAATACTGATACTCCTATGCCACCCGCAGGGATAAATATATTAGGGATATAGTCCAGAAATACAAATATATAGTCTATAGCCAATCCTAAGTAACAGCTTTATTGGAGAAATACTAAATAGGAGTGGATCGATTACTAATAGAAATACCCTAATACTAAGTTCCCTCTGTTCAGTGCCTCACAAATTCCTGTATATTGTCACCCTAGAAATATGTACTGTGTAGATGTACAAAAAATAAATGAGAGCTCCATATTAGGGATTATGAGTACATCTTGAATTAGGTACATCTCAAATCAACCAGCTTCTTGGGTGCTATAAATATCAAACAGGATATTGCCCCTCAAAAGGAGCCACAGGGAGAGATAGAAAATAGTATAGAATGAGAAAGTCAGTTTATAGCAGGCTGACCGTTTAAATTATAAAGCCTCTCTCCCTGGTAAACTAGCAATTTTCGTATTTTTGAACTTCATTTACTTTTTCTTTATTCCTATGCCTGTCATAGGAATAAAGAAAAAGTAAATGAAGTTAAAAAAAAGAAAATTGCATATTTTAAGTGAAAATCATGGTGCTAAAGTGACCAGTGCCCAGTGCTCATATAACATGAGAAGAACGCCCAATGCGCGTTTCGGTGCCCCTGACGAATGTGCATCTCCTAAGGCACCGAAACGCGCATTGGGCGTTCTTCTCATGTTATATGAGCACTGGGCACTGGTCACTTTAGCACCATGATTTTCACTTAAAATATGCAATTTTCTTTTTTTTTGTACTTCATTTACTTTTTAGTTGTGGTAGTTTTTCTTCTTTTAAATATAGTCTCCTCCTTTACTGTGTTGATTCTCTATATGTATTTGAATGTTTCTATCATATCCCTCCTGTCTCGTCTTTCCTCCAAGCTACACATGTTAAGTTCCTTTAACCTTTCCTTGTAAGTTTTATCCGGTTATCCAAGAAACAGTTTAGTAGCCCTTCTCTGAACTCTCTCTAAAGTATCAATATCCTTCTGGAGATACGGTCTCCAGTACTGCGTACAATACTCCAAATGAGGTCTCACCAGTGTTCTGTACAATGGCATGAGCACTAGAGATGTCGCGAACATAACATTTTACGTTCGCGAAAGGGCGAACGCGTATTACCGCAAATGTTCGCGAACGGGCGAAATGGGCAAACCGCCATAGACTTCAATAGGCAGGCGAATTTTAAAACCCACAGGGACTCTTTCTGGCCACAATAGTGATGGAAAAGTTGTTTCAGGGGGACTAACACCTGGACTGTGGCATGCCGGAGGGGGATCCATGGCAAAACTCCCATGGAAAATTACATAGTTGATGCAGAGTCTGGTTTTAATTCATAAAGGGCATAAATCACCTAACATTCCTAAATTGTTTGGAATAACGTGCTTTAAAACATCAGATATGATGTTGTATCGATCAGGTAGTGTAAGGGTTACGCCCTCTTCACAGTGAAAGACCAAACTCCCCGTTTAACGCACCGCAAACAACCGCAAACAGTCCATTTGCACAACCGCAAACTCCCCATTTGCACAAGGTTGGATACCAAGCTAGCCATGTCCCGTTCCTTGTCCTCACTGATGTCATTGAAGGTCTCTCTTCCTCCACTCAGCCACGTACAACACCAAGGGTCCCCAAAAGGTGACAACAAGCCCCCTGGGACGCCTGCTGTGTTTGGTCTTCCACCTCCTCAAAGCCACCTTCCTCCTCTGACTCCTCTTCTTCAGACTCCTCTCTCTGCGTTGCCTCTCTCTGCATTATTATAAGGTGTGTTAAGTAGTACTATTCCTATCAGTTTAATCCCTGTTACGTCCCCTATCAGGGGACATGTATATGGCATCGATTTTAGGAACCGGGAGATGGAAAAAGATGCTTGGTTGGTCCTCCTACTTCAAATTTGGGGCACTGCGCGTGTAATCTAATGTGCCACCAGATAGGAGTGGTGTGTTAAGTAGTACTATTCTTATCAGTTTATTCCCTGTTATGTCCCCCTCATCAGGCCTTTTTTAGTCAAATGTATCGCCCACTGTCAGTCCCTTCGGGATCCATCCCTCATTCATCTTAATAAAGTTGAGGTATTCTAGACTTTTTTGACCTAGGCGACTTCTCTTATCAGTGACAATACCTCCTGCTGCACTGAAGGTCCTTTCTGACAGGACACTTGAAGCGGGGCAGGCCAGAAGTTCTATCGCAAATTGGGATAGCTCAGGCCACAGGTCAAGCCTGCACACCCAGTAGTCAAGGGGTTCATCGCTCCTCAGAGTGCCGATATCTGCAGTTAAGGCGAGGTAGTCTGCTACCTGTCGGTCGAGTCGTTCTCTGAGGGTGGACCCCGAAGGGCTGTGGCGATGCGTAGGACAACACGTCTGTAAAGCGTCCTGTCCTTGCCGGCATGGTAATGGGAGGAGGAGGATTACTTTCACCTCTACCCCTGTTAGATTCCCGTTGTGCTGTGACATCACCCTTATACGCTGTGTAAAGCATACTTTTTAATTTATTTTGGAACTGCTGCATCCTTTCTGACTTGCGGTAATTTGGTAACATTTCAGACACTTTCTGCTTATACCTGGGGTCTAGTAGCGTGGACACCCAGTACAGGTCGTTCTCCCTCAGCCTTTTTATACGATGGTCCCTCAACAGGCACGACAGCATGAAAGACCCCATTTGCACAAGGTTGGATGCCGTGCTACTCATGTCCCGTTCCTCGTCCTCAGTGACGTACAACACCACGGGTACCAGATAGGTGACAACGCGCACCCTGGGATGCCTGTTGTGGTTGGTCTTCCTCCTCAAAGCCACATTCCTCCTCTGACTCCTCTTCCTCACAATCCTCTTCCAGCGTTGCCGCAGGTCCAGCAAGCGATGCTGATAAGGCTGTTTCTGGTGGTGATGGTGACGACAACTCTTCCTCTTCCTCTTCACGCTCATCTCCGGCCTGATCCAGCACTCTTCGCAGGGCACGCTCCAGGAAGAAAACAAATGGTATGATATCGCTGATGGTGCCTTCGGTGTGACTGACTAGGTTTGACACCTCCACAAAAGGACACATGAGCCTACAGGCATTGCGCATGATCGTCCAGTAACGTGGCAAAAAATGCCCAACTCCGCAGAGGCTGTCCTAGCACCCCGGTCATACAAATAGTCGTTAATGGCTTTTTCTTGTTGGAGCAGGCGGTCGAACATTAGGAGTGTTGAATTCCAATGTGTCGGGCTGTCACAGATCAAGCGCCTCACTGGCATGTTGATTCGCCGCTGGATATCTGAAAAGTGCGCCATGGCCGTGTAGGAACACCTGAAATGGCCACACACCTTCCTGGCTTGCTTCAGGACGTCCTGTAAGCCTGGGTACTTATGCACAAAGCGTTGTACGATCAGATTACACACACGTGCCATGCACGGCACATCTGTCAACTTGCCCAAATTCAATGCCGCCAACAAATTTCTTCCGTTGTCACAAACCACTTTGCCGATCTCCAGTTGGTGCGGAGTCAGCCACTGATCCACCTGTGCGTTCAGGGCGGACAGGAGTGCTGGTCCGGTGTGACTCTCTGCTTTCAGGCAAGTCAACCCCAAGACGGCGTGACACTGCCGTATCCGGGATGTTGAATAGTACCTGGGGAGCTGGGTGGGGTGCCGTTGATGTGGAGCAAGACGCAGCAGCAGAAGAGGACTCAGCCGAGGAGGTTATGGAAGAGGATGTAGTAGGAGGAGTAGAGGAGGTGGCAGCAAGCCTGCCTTCAAATCGTGACGGTGTCACCAACTCCTCTGCAGAGCCACGCATTCCATGCTTGGCAGCCGTCAGCAGGTTTACTTGTGCAGTGTAGGTGATATACCTGCCCTGACCATGCTTTGCAGACCAGGTATCAGTGGTCAGATGGACCCTTGCCCCAACACTGTGCCAGATATGCCATTACTTCCTTTTGCACAATCGAGTACAGGTTTGGGATTGCCTTTTGTGCAAAGAAATTTCGGCCGGGTACCTTCCACTGTGGTGTCCCAATAGCTACAAATTTTTGGAACGCCTCAAAAGCTGGCGGGCTAAGAGTTCAGACAAGCCAGCTGTCAGATGCCGGGCAAGGGGGTGACTTTGTGACATTGGCTTCTTACGCTCAAACATGTCCTTGACAGACACCTGACTGTGGGCAGATGAGCAGGAACTGCTCAAGGCGAGAGACGGAGTGGCGGATGGTTGAGAGGGGGCAAGGAGGACAGCAGTGGTTGACGTGGCTGAAGATGCTGGACCAGGAGGAGGATGGCGGCTTTGAGTTTGTGTGCTGCTTGTACTCATGTGTTGATCCCATAGGTGTTTGTGATGTGCGATCATGTGCCTTCACAAAGCAGTTGTACCTAGGTGGGTGTTGGACTTTCCACGACTCAGTTTCTTTTGGCACAGGTTGCAAATGGCAGACACACAAAAAAAAAATGCCACACTGCTGAGCTCTGCAATGACGGCATTCTGGTGGTGGCAACAGCATGCGTTAATTGGTGTGCTGTCTGGCTGACCCCGGGTGCCGATGCATGCTGTCTGACTGTGCCACTAGCTCCTTGCGAAGACCCCCCCCCACTTCCAACTCGTCCCCTCCTCCTCTCTGTCTCCCCGTCTGAACTTTCCCCCTGTTCTTCTTCTCTTCTAGCGGGCACCCACGTGACATCCACGGACGCATCGTCATCATCCGCTTCACTTTATCTGACAACTCAGCAAAGGAAGCAGCAGCGGGTACAACATCATCATCATCACACCATACGTCCATGTGTGTAATGCTGCCTGACTGAGATATATCCCTGTTATCTACATCATCTGGCAATAATGCTTGCGCATCACTCATTTCTTCCAACTGATGTGTAAATAACTCCTCTGACAGATCACGGGAAGTGGCTGTGGTGCTAGTGTTGGTGGTGGCGGCAGGCGGGCGAGTGGTAACTTGAGAGGTGCCCGAAGCTAAGCCTGTGGAGGATGGGGCGTCAAGGTTCCGAGCAGAAGCTGTAGAAGACTGGGTGTCCTGTGTTAGCCAGTCAACTATGTCCTCAGAACTTTTCGAGTTCAGGGTACGTGGCCTCTGAACACTGGGCATTATTCTAGGGCCAAAGGGAATCACAGCACCACGACCACGACGGCCCCTGTGGCACTGTGCACTGGCAGAAGTTGGCAGAGTAGACGCTGTAGGCCTGACACACACGCTTGCAGACAACTAACTGCTATTCAATCTATGATAGTCAAAATTGTATATATTTTTTTTAAATGTACACTACTGTTACACCAGATATGAGTTGCACTGGTGTGACACTGTGCCCTGGCAGGCCCTGAAACGCACACGTGTGAAGGAAACTGACTGGTATTATTTCACAGTCAAAAACTTTTTTTGTTTTTTTTTAAATGCAAGCTATTGTGACACCAGATATGAGTGGTGGCACTGGGCAAGTGGGCACAGTATACTCTGTGAGCCTGACACACATGCTGGCAGGCAGGCAACTGCAATTAGGTTACACAAGAAAAAAAAAAGAAAAAGCAGACTGATGTTCTAGCCCTAAAAAGGGCTTTTGGGGTGCTGTCCTTACAGCAGAGATCAGATGAGTCCTTCAGGACTCACTTGGTGAGGGAGGGGGTGTAAGTAAGAGCCCTGTACAGGTGTTTTAGCTGTATCCCCATGATGATCAGCTTATTCAGCTCCAGCAACTCTATATTGGCTTGCTATCGATAAACAAATTGATATAACATATGATTCATTGAATACATTATAAACAGTATAGACAGAAATACTATGGAGAATGTCCATTTTAAGCTTTTTTTTTTTTTAGACAATTATTTTCTTATGCCATGTGTTCTTTTCTCTATTTTTTTTTTTATGCATAACATAACATAATGAGTGACGTTAATTTGCCACGCTACAATAATGAGAATAAATTATTATTTTGTAAAAGTTACCTCATCTACACTGTTATTTATCCTTAATCCCTCGAGTGGAAACCAGTGCGCAGAGTAACAGGTTGTTTACTATTCTGCCTTCAAAGAGTTAATAAACTAATCTAAAGACAACTCTCCTATTAATGTTAATATTAAAACTCTCCTCCCCCCCCCCCCCATGTTTTAGAGAGACACCTATTAACATATATGGCAATCTATTGATTGACACACACATCATCACATTGCACTCTCCCTCCCCAAAGCAAATTTAGAGGACCTGCGTTGATGTTGAGATTAATTTTTAAAGATGGTTTCTTGCAGATGGCTGCCCATCTGTCTCTGACTATTTGCCACCACGTAGAAGATTTATTGTTTTGATGGATCTGTGTAATTGTTTTGAGAGCTGCAGGTGAAGAACAAGAAGAGACACTTTGTGGCAACATAAACCAAGCATCGCTGAGCTGACACACCATAGGGGAAGAGGTGTTTGTGATGGCAGGCAGGAGGGTGAATTGGACAAACCTTTACAATGTCACACTAAATGCATCAGGGGATGTTTAGCAACATATTAGCAAAACCACATGAACCAAAGACCTAAAGCAACAAAATAGTCCACATGGAAACATTTGGATCAGTTCCTGCAACTTGTGGTCACCTCACCACAGAAACATTAAAAAAAACAGTTACTAACTGTTTATATTGTAAAATTTAGAAAATGTACAGGACGTTGCTGCAAAAATATGCAAAGGTGTTTTTCTCCAGAGTACTTTCACTAAACAAGGACTGAAAAAAGGTTTTGCAAAATGTATCTCAAAAAGACAAACTGAAAATATAGCAGAATTTGAAATTTTTTTACAAAACTTGGCTATTTTATAATAGCAACATATCAGATCAACAATACTTCAGCTAGATGTTAATGATAACTCCAACATGTTTCAACACCTGTATCATATGTTTATGGCTGCAAACATCTAGTTCAGGCCTGTCCAACCTGCGGCCCCCCAAATGTTGCCAAACTACAACTCCCATGATTCTTTCAATTAAACAGATAGCCAGGGAATCATGGGAGTTGTAGTTCGGCAACATCTGGGGGGCCGCAGGTTGGACAGCCCTGATCTAGTTAGTAACCAGAAGTAAAGGTGATGTGCTTAAGTGTGCTAATCCTACAAATTATAAACACTTTCTGTTTACACCTTTATATTAAAAAATGACACCTGTCACCTGTGAACTATGACCCTGATGACTTGGTACCCAGATTAAAAGAACCCTCCAACTCTGGCAAAGATTAATGGGAGTCACAATTTCAAGCCAAGCAGCAGAAGTACAGCTCAACAGCGACATACACTTTCTATCTATCTGCAAGAAAAGACAGCTGACCCCCAAAGGCCTAAAAATCAAAAATCCACTTGCTACTACACACACATCCCGGTATGCTGAAAACCGGTGTAAACGCACTAGTGAGAAATTAAGGAACCATCTCATCCACCAGCTCTAAAACAAGAAATATAGCATACAACATAAAAAACAATATCTACTGCACAATCTACATGAGGATGATATATATATTGATGAACAACTAGAACATGATCTACACTATTTTTACAAAGAGCAACAACAGGACCTTTTTAAGAAGAAAAACAATAAACTCATCAGACTCCAGCAGGATTATCACAAACATCAGGCAGATAAAGAGAAATGGCAAGAGAAATCTGGTATTGTTAACATGTCGTATTATAAACTGACTCAGAAGCATCAGTTCTCTCCAAAGGATTATCATATTGCCCTGGCACAAAACTTGATGACATTGGTCTGTACATTGACATGGAAGAATTTTTCAGAAGGATGCGACTTAAGGAATACTTCCATGGCAAACAAAGCACTGAAACCACAATGGATTACAACAACAGGACAAAGAACACTAATGTCACTCCAGCACCAGGACGAAATGCCAAACTGGACAGTTACATTGAAGTTACATTGAAAGTTTCTGTCTAATAACAGTATCCTTGACAACCAAGCAAAACCAAAAGAAAATATTTCATAATCTCTCAGTACAGGAACAAACGGCTATAAATGACTTGAAAAATAATCATGCTATTACCAACAAACTAGCAGACAAGGGAGGAGCAGTAGTGATAATGAACACCCAGGACTACATAAAAGAGGGGGAGAGGCAATTGTCAGATGACAAATACTATAGAAAACTAAATGAAGACCCCATCAAGTAATATACATTACAACTTAGGGAGCTCAGAATCTTCCCTGATTCCCTGAGAATCTTCCTCTAGAACTGCAATCACTCATACCAACTAGTCCCTACATGGGCACTTTCTATATGCTTCCCACAATCCACAAAGCAGGTAATCCTGGAAGATCCATAATTACAGGAATGGAAACTCTCGCAGAACAGATCTCAGGACTGGTACAAAATACCCTAAAACCTCTTGTCACCAACACCAACAGCTTCATAAAAGACACAACCGACTTCCTCAACAAACTCAGCCAAATCGCCAATCTCCCTGCTAACACCATTCTTGTAACCATGGATGTGAAATCTCTGTACAGGAACATTCCACATACAGATGGCATCAATGCTTGATTTCATTTCCTCTCTTATGCCGACAACCAAGAATACAGCCCCAAAATTATCACAGAACTGGCACTATTCATACTCACACATAATTATTTCAGTTTTAACAATGAGGTTTACCTACAAACCATGGGCACTGCTATGGACACTAAGATGGCACCCCAATATGCTAATCTGCAGATCTTAACCAGTGATTCCAAGAAATACAGGATACCAACCATACAAATATTATCGCTATATAGAGTATATCTTCATAATTTGGACTAAATGCAAAGAAAAACTTATACAGTTCCATGACTCTTTTAACACATTCCACCCATCAATCAAACTCAAAATTGAATATTCCACTAAATCTGTGAATGTTATGGACACCACTGTGACATGTACCAATGGCACAATCCACCCCTCGGTTTACAGAAAACCCACAGACAGGTGCAGTTACCTTCACAGCTCCAGCTTGCACCCCTCCCATACTAAACAGGGCATCATCTACAGCCAAGCCACTAGGTACCATCGCATATGCTCTGATCCTAATGACCATAATTCCCATCTAAATGTACTCTCCCAATCTATGAGACAGAAAGGCTACAAACCAAAGACTATTACCAAACAAATCAACTCTGCTGTAAAAACTCCATGCACGAGCTTGCTTCAGTACAGAGAGAAAAAAATATCTACACGAGTGCCACTTGTTGTCACCTACAACCTAGCTCTGGAGGAAATACGGAAAATCATTAACTACCTACAACCAATGTTAACAGAAGATAACACTCTGAACAACTTTTTCTCTGAAACACCCATTTTGGCCTTCAGACAACCACCAAACCTCCAACAAAAATTAGTCAACATCACTGATAGGAAGAATAAAGTAAACGGGACCAGTCAATGCAAAAAACCTCACTGCAAACTGTGGCAGCACATATGCACAGACAACACAGCCACACACACCAATAAAACCTACAGCATTATAGGATCATACTCCTGCACATACAGCAATGTGGTATACATGATTCAATGCACCAAATGCCACCTAGGATGCTACATTGGGGAAACCACCCAGCCATTAAATGGCAGAATGAATATGCACAGACACTCTATTGAACACCACAAAGAAGAATCCTACTGCACTCCTGTGGGACATCCCTTTACCCAGCCTGGCCACTAAACCTAAATGGGAGTTTTAAAAATACTCAAGAAAGAAAAACGTTTGAAACCAAAATGATCACATTGTTTAACAGCAAGAATAGAGGACTAAATATTGATTTGGATTTCCTGTCCCACAACCAACACTTTACATGAACACTCCCCCACATTATCTTACTGTTCTGTCATATGTATCAACAGTTTAAAATGCATTCCAATATGTTTATTCTATCAATATATAAGTGTAGACCTATGCTTTTCCATATGCTTTTCCATACTCTTATGCATGTATGCTTATATATGTGACTGTGCATTTATATTTCTGTATATGAGTTCATGTGCATGTATGTATATACACCACCACTCACAACACAACCGACTTGCTCTTTTATACTATCCTACGCTTGTACTGGAACTTTACTCCTTATATGGCTATGTGCCCCTAACACAAGTATTAAGGCCGTTTGACCTGTAATTGTGGGAGGGGCTTTTTATACACTTACCTATTTAAGGAACATCCCTTACTGGCTCCATACCGTTCAAGGTCAGTGTTTGCATGACACTCCCAACACTCCACATTCCCCTTCTTTTATTTTTTCTTACTTTTCTTAGCTCTTGGTGGGCCCTCTCTATTTACAGGCCTACAGTACCGTCGGTCCCTGCACACCACAACCGAGTTGCTCTTTTATACTATCCTACGCTTATACTGGAACTTTACTCCTTATATGGCTATGTGCCCCTAACACAAATATTAAAGGAACACTATAGTCACCTAAATTACTTTAGCTAAATAAAGCAGTTTTAGTGTATAGATCATTCCCCTGCAATTTCACTGCTCAATTCACTGTCATTTAGGAGTTAAATCACTTTGTTTCTGTTTATGCAGCCCTAGGCACACCTCCTCTGACTCTGATTGACAGAGCCTGCATGCAAAAAAAAAAACTGGTTTCACTTTCAAACAGATGTAATTTTCCTTAAATAATTGTATCTCATACTCTAAACTGAACTTTAAATCACATACAGGAGGCTTTTGCAGGGTCTAGCAAGCTATTAACATAGCAGGGGATAAGAAAATCTTAATTAAACAGAACTTGCAATAAAGAAAGCCTAAATAGGGCTCTCTTTACAGGAAGTGTTTATGGAAGGCTGTGCAAGTCACATGCAGGGAGGTGTGACTAGGGTTCATAAGCAAAGGGATTTAGCTCCTAAATGGCAGAGGATTGAGCAGTGAGGCTGCAGGGGCATGTTCTATACACCAAAACTGCTTCATTAAGCTAAAGTTGTTCAGGTGACTATAGTGTCCCTTTAACCCCTTAAGGACTGGACTTTTTTTGCGATGTTGTACATTTGCGACCAGGCATCTTTTTACACTTTTGTGGTGTTTGTGTTAAGCTGTAATTTTCCGCTCTCTCATTTACTGTTCCCATACAAATTATATATTGTTTTTTTCAGGACAAAAGGGGCTTTCTTTACATACCATTATTTATATAATCTTATGTAATTTAATTTTAAAAAAATGAAAAAATATGATGAAAAATTGAAAAAAATACATGTTTTTTGACTTTTATGTGAAAAATCTTTTATTCATCTTAAAAGCGAATGAAAAAAACTGCTAAATAGATTCAAAGTTTACATGCTTTTTGCTATTTTTTTGCATGTTATAGGGCTATAAGTACAAGTAGGATATTGCGGTTTCAAAACATACATTTTTAAAATGTATCAATAGTGACATTGTAACACTATTATCTGTCATAAATCGCTGAATAACACCCCACATGTACATATTTTTTTTAAAGTGGGGTATGTCCAGACTTTTTTAGTAGCCACTTAGTCGCAAACACTGGCCAAAGTTAGCGTTCATATTTGTTTGTGTGTGAAAAAAGTAAAAAACTAAATTGAACGCTAATTTTGGCCAGTGTTTGTGACCAAGTGGTTACTAAAAAAGACTGGACATACCCCATTTGCAATACCTTGGGTTGTCTTCTTTCGCAAATGGTATGCCATCATGGGGGTAATTCTCATTCCTGGGCTACCATATGCTCTCAAAGGCAACGCTACCAACCTGCCCATTTTCAATGTAAAAATATTTAACCTATATATTTGACCCTGTAACTTTCAAAAACGCTATAAAACCTGTACATGGGGGGTACTGTTATACTCAGGAGACTTTGCTGAACACAAATATTAGTGTTTCAAAACTGGAAAATGTATCACAACAATTATATCATCAGTAAACGTGCTGTTTATGTGTGAAAAATGCAAAAAAAGTCACTTTCACTGACAATATCATCGCTGTGATATGTTTTACTGTTTTGAATCACTAATATTTGTGTTCAGCAAAGTCTCCCGAGTAAAACAGTACCCCCCATGTACAGGTTTTAGGGTGTCGTAGAACGTTACAGGGTAAAATACAGTGCTAGCAAATTAAATTCTCTGGACTTTCGGCCTGGGTTGGCAGGCAGGTCCCTTAAATTGCAATCAATAAAATAACTTAATTATGTAAAAATATTACATAAATACGCACGTAGAATTTAAATATATGTGCATATTTATATATTTGAAGTCTACGTGTATATTTATATAATTATTTATGTAATTTTGTATATGGACATATGAATAGTTCATATTCTTTTTATTTATTTATATATACATAGATATATATACAATTTCATTCTAAGTGTATTTTGATATAAATATATATATATATATTAATATCAAAATACAGTTAGAATAACATTTCGTATAGATATATAATTTTTTTTAATTTTTATTATTATTTTTAATTTTTTTAATTTAATTTAAATTATTTATTATTCGTATTTTATAATAATATATATATACAATATATATATATATATATATAGTTATTATATATATTATATATATACGTGTGTAAATTAATTATAAGTGTATTTTTATATTAATATATGTACATATTAATATAAAAATACACTTAGCATGACATTATATATATGATATATAGACATATATTACATAGGTATAATATATGTCTATATATCATATATATACACATATATAATAATATTTTTTATTATTAACTTTCACTTTACATTTTTTTATGATTTTACACTGGCAGGGAGACTGCCTGTCAGCACAGACAGTCCCCCTGCAGGCAGAGACTAGGACACCTATTGTGACCATGTGGTCGCCCTGTTGGGCGATCACATGGCCCCAGGGGTCCTAATCCGCCATGGGGAGACTGTCTGGGCTGCAGGCAGTCTCCCCACACAGGGAGCAACGCCGATCGCCGCCGGGGGAACGACGGCGATCGGGTAAGTGCATTTTAAATTTAGGACGGTTCAGGACCGTCGTCGGTCGGCAAGGGAAAAATGCCGATGACGGTCCTGAACCGTCTTGCGTCCTCAAGGGGTTAAGTCCGTTTGGCCTGTAATTGTGGGAGGGGCTTATTATACACTTACCTATTTAAGGAACATCCCTTACTGGCTCCATACCGTTCGAGGTCAGTGTTTGCATGACACTCCCACCACTCCACATTCTCAGCACTTTTCCCTTTCTTTTCTTTTTTCTTACTTTTCTTAGCTCTTGGTGGGCCCTCTCTATTTACAGGCCTACAGTAACGTCGGTCCCTGCACACCACAACCGAGTTGCTCTTTTTTTTTTTAAATTCTTTATTTTTGAGTGCAGTGTTAAATATACATTTCAGCATGATCACATGGCTTTATAGATAGAGTAACAAATGTGTCTTTTAGCGTCATCATGGTATGCTGCACTTTTTTTTGTTTTTAGTACACGAGTAATAGCATATTATAAACAGGCGTGTCAGCAAACATGCTAGACAAAATAATCATGTCCAATCCCAGCTGGACTTACGTGTCTAACTGTGTGCACTTGCTAGAAATGTGAGTGACGGTGTTTAGATTTAGTGTTTGTAGTTTAGATTAAGTTAATAGCTAGATGTTGGTTTTCTGTTAGCGTAGACAATAGTTTGTGTAACATGTGGAGCTGTGCTGGGGTTGAAAGATGTTGTGTCTTCTAGTGAGAAGAATAATGCTGTACAGGCTAAACATGCTATCTGTGTGCATATTCGTTCAGGCATGACGATGGTTAGATAGACATGTGAAAGAAAATAGATAATACTTCTCATTTAAGTGACCATTAAAGTAACTCAGGAGTGAAACAGCAAAAAAACAGCAACAAAACAAGCAATAGGCAGAAGAGAGGCAGTCCAGGAGCCAGGCAATTGACACCAGGGGAGGTTTGGCTGTTAAGCCTGTGAAATGCCCATAAGGATTCAGCCGATGCCCATCGGGTGCTGGATACTGTCCAGGTACGAATGGTGTACTTCCTTATTGGCTGTGCCCTCCCAGCTCCCAGTCCCAACACAGTCCGGTGTTCTGGATTCGCAGGTTTCATTGCTGTGTGCGTCCAGGGCTTGTGCTCGAGTCTTGTGACAGCGTGCTGCTCGTGCTCGCTTACGGTGTCTCTTCCCACGCGGTGTAATGAGCTCTCGGGGGGGAGAGAGAGTTTGGTGGGGTTCGCTCCGTGCGGCCTTCTGCTCTGGGGTGAGGTGGCTGCCCGCCGCTCTGGTTCTGCGGCTCTGAGGCTGTCGTTGGCTCCTTCGCCTACTCCTCCCCACCATCCGTGCAGCACCAATTTTTCGTCCAGGGTCGGTAGGTCCCTGTTTGATAGCATGCGTGGTGGTGTGCTGTGGAGTTGTCTCGATGATGCCTGTGCGGAGAGATAGCTTGGCCCAGAAGGCAGCAAACAGGCGATCTAGACGTTTTGCGAGAGGGGGTAGTGGAGAGCTGGGTGCGGGGCTGCACGTGGCATCCGCCATAGTAGTGAGTGCTGATCCAGCGGTGCAGGTAAAGCTCTGTTTATGCTCTGCTGATGCTTTGTTCAGGCTGTGGTTGCCGGGATGACCCTCACCGGTGGGGGGGGGGAAGAAGAGTTTGTTTGAGATGTCCCCGTGCAGGCGCGCTATAGTCGGTGAAGGGATCGGCCGCCTCCCTTGCGCCTTCCGAGCAGGCCCCTGGGTCTATCTACCGGTAGAAGCCGCCGATTTCAGTCGCGAGACCTACTGCTTGTAGCCACAGCATTAGCCCCCAGTTGTCAGTTTTATAGTTTGGCAAGATATAGGGTTTTAGCTGGAATGTCGGCTAATTATGCTCACTTTTAGCTCGGAGCTCCCATGATGTGCTACCGCTCGGCATGGCTGCCAGGCTCCGCCCCCTGGTAATTTATTTTTAACCCAAAATTCATGAGAATAAGACAAAACCCCCAGGAAGGCATATTGTTTCAGGCATGAATTCAGTTCTCCCGAGTTGCTCTTTTATACTATCCTACGCTTATACTGGAACTTTACTCCTTATATGGCTATGTGCCCCTAACACAAATACATATATATATGTGTGTGCGTGTATTTATAAAGTGTACCATCTTCTGCACCGTCTGCTTGTTCTTTTTCTCACTCTCCCCCCTCACTCTGATCTTCAGAAAAATATTTATGACAATTTATGTTGTCTATTTTCTATCAAACCTGTGTCTTATCTGCACTCATGTCACTTTAACCCCTGTGTCACAACTCAACTCTGAATTCTTTGTGTCGTCTTGCTCAGAAATGCTTCAGACTTGAGAAAGGGAGGTTCTCCCGTTATGCTTGTCATTAAAAAATTATATTAGTCCAATAAAAAAGGTATTACAAGATACAAATGTTATCTACATCACTGTACTAATACGGCTACAATCTCTACTTGAACACTATATATATATATATATATATATATATATATATATATATATATATATATATATATATATATATATATATATATATATATATATGAAACCAGGGGGCTGCATTCACCTGAATATGCATAAATGGGATGCTGCTGGGGGCCAATTTATACAATACACAAGATCCAGCGCACTCTAAACAGCAACTTCAATGTTGGCAGATTGTATTAGTTTTTTTAAAAAAACACATAATCTAGGCAAAAATAATGGGGGTTTAGTTACATTATATGATCATACATTGCATAAGCTTTCTACAACATCAATGAACCCCATCTTTGGCAGGTCCTTAGGTGTTATTAATAAAATCTGTCAACAAGGAAGTTGCTGTTTGTCAGATAAGTCATTGCACTGGATCTTGTGTATAAATTTATTTATTTGTGCACGTTTCGACCAATACACAGTCTTTTTCAAGATCAGATCTTACTATTTTTCTATATTCATATCGCTGGTTTGCACCCTGGTGTGAGTATACTGTATATACTTTATTTAGGTAAGAGAAAATAAAGAAAACATTAACCCAGGGGTAAAAAATATGACCCATATGACTCAGTGTTTAAATAAAAGCCCCAATAACTCTTCCCAACCGGGGAATAACCCTCAAATTATAAACAAAAAGACAAATATGGAACCAAAGGTCCCTAATGGAAGAGTTATGAGAAAGAAGGAGTCCCTACCTTTAATAATCCTAAGGGTATAAGCAGTAAAAATTAGACAGGAGAAAATAAGAAGGCAAGGGTGGGTGGATGTGACTAAGCACCTACAAACCCAGATTACTACTTAGCAGAGAGTTATACCAAAGCCTAATAATGCCTAGGTCAATTGTAGATTATGCTAGCTTTAGTGTACCTATAATCTTAATTGTATTAATGACAGGAGGCGAGAATTTGCTTAAGTCTCTCTTTACTATAACTCCACAGCAGCACAGAAAAAACAACCAATCAGAAAAAAGTTAGGTACTATAAAACGCCCCTCCCCATGCATCATTTCCTCTTTCAAGCTGCGACAAAACAGGATAAAAGGCAGAAAACATCATGGGGAAGAAACGAAGTCCTAGATACGATGAATATAACGATGTCCACCATCCGAGAGTAACCGTCAAACTAGATAGTGTTGATGGACTGTAAACGGAAACGAGAGAAAAACAGAATCGAACAGGTTGATTATCCAATGAAATGTACTCTGAATAAACATGTAGGTACCCAATGTAGCAACCAAAATTAACCTTAATATGTAGATATCCCAACCCTACTTATGAAAATAAACATAGATATAAGAACATACAAAAAAACAGAAAATGAGAGAGAGCCCCCCTCGTATAGAAACGGGCAGCTCTCCTTCAAAGCCACCCCAGAACGAAACGTCTATAGAAAATAAATACATTTTATTAGAAATATTCAAATAAGGAATATATACAATATACACAGCCTAAGGACCCATAAATGAATCTTGCCTTGGGTTACCAGGTTCTGAGATAAGGATAGTATGTATTAATCACTCCTAGATGTAGCAGTTTGAACTTTATAGAAAGTCAGTGCTAAGGGTGATAATAACAATACAGAATACTATCTACTGTAGCAATTGAACTAGGAGCAAATAAGTGTCCAAAGTTATAATTGCAGTACTCATTAAACCTTATACAAGGTCAGGAAATACACAGTCACTAGCAAAGGGTAGAAATCGAAAGGATAGATGAGATGGTGTAGTTTAAGAAGAAAATGAAGAGCTTCTGTGCATCTGGATCTGTGTTACATTGATTCCTACTCTTCATTTTCTTCTTAAACTACACCATCTCATCTATCCTTTCGATTTCTACCCTTTGCTAGTGACTGTGTATTTCCTGACCTTGTATAAGGTTTAATGAGTACTGCAATTATAACTTTGGACACTTATTTGCTCCTAGTTCAATTGCTACAGTAGATAGTATTCTGTATTGTTATTATCACCCTTAGCACTGACTTTCTATAAAGTTCAAACTGCTACATCTAGGAGTGATTAATACATACTATCCTTATCTCAGAACCTGGTAACCCAAGACAAGATTCATTTATGGGTCCTTAGGCTGTGTATATTGTATATATTCCTTATTTGAATATTTCTAATAAAATTTATTTATTTTCTATAGACGTTTCGTTCTGGGGTGGCTTTGAAGGAGAGCTGCCCGTTTCTATACGAGGGGGGCTCTCTCTCATTTTCTGTTTTTTTGTATATTATATGCTTTATGCAGGGTTATGCCCTTGTTGCCACCCCTATAACCCGATTTTTTCTGTACTCCCTACTAGGTTGTCTATTTAGGGAGTACCTTTATTCATAGATATAAGAACAGGCGACAGGTAGCAGAGACAACAAACAAAGTTGCATACGTACCTGATTAATGCAATTTTTTAACATAAAACAAGGGTGGGAAAAGAATGGGTGGGAAATACTCGCCTCCTGTCATTAATAAAATTAAGATTATAGGTACACTAAAGCTAGCATAATCTACAATTTTATAACATGACAGGAGGCTTCGTATTTGCTGTTTTAACGCTCAGTCAACAAATCCAACGCTGTTCGTGTTGGTGGTACCTATTCCAGAAGATAGCAGAGTAATCCTAATTGTACTTACCAACTGCGAAAAAACAACAGTAGACGGATCAATGAAGATGTCAGCCGACGAAGCATCTCAAACACGGAAAGAACACCATCTGCTGATAGATCCATCGAACCTTGTTTTGCGACCCGCTTCCTAGCGGTCGGGACATGAGCTTGCAAGCTGACCTATCAGCTATTTTCTTGTAGTTGTAAAATATCGAAGGCCATTTGCGGACGTAGGGCCGCGAAAAGAAACTGCCATCATGACTCAACTCTTGATCAGTAAGGTAGTTCCTCCGATCGTGTCAGGGTCATCCGGCGACGCGGCCTTGCAGGTAGATCCCCAATCACAAGGATTGCGTCTAAGTCCACCACCAAGACGCAATATAACCGAGTAGGATCTTTCGTTCTCTCCTGGCCTACCTGGTGAGATGTCTCATCCGAGAATAAATCTGTAATGCAGGCGAGAGTGTGGTCAAACTAGCCGTATCCTAAGTGATTCCGATATTCCAAATGGACTGTGTAATCCTCGGACTCTGTAGAGAAAAGATTCCAAAAGGACGTCCATTCATGGTTCTGAACTGAACTCGTGTGGAGGAACAGTGGTCGACTATTTTCTGGAATAGTGAATCCCAGAAATATTCAAAGGGATGGAAAGTGCAAACCTGAGTGCAGATTTCCATCCAGATATGTCCTCGTCTAAGAGTGAAAGGTGTCTGTGAAGTAGCCGGGGTATCCCAGGCACTCTCACAAAGTCTCGTAGGTCTCCTCGACGGTAGTTGAAGAGTAGGTTAGCGCGAATCAAAAAACAAAACGGCTCCCGCGAGGGGTAAATAGCTAATAGACGGAGGACCCAGCATCTCCAAACCCTGTTCACCAGGTATGCGTTCCGAGGAGATGGGGCAGTCCTGCCCCCTTATCCCGAGATCGTAATGACCGGGGAACTCAAGACAACCGGGATGTTCGGTCTTACCATGTGAACCATGTGTACGGTTACCTTCAGACCAGATAACAGGCCTTCCTTAATCTAGGTACCCGAGCAAGACAGTGTCCGTTTGCTCCATGAAGGTTTCCGTAACTCCTGTCATCTTGATATGGGAGAAACTGTCTGCGTGGTTGGTCCGCAATAGTCTGGATATCCAAAACAGAAAGCAGTTCTCCGATTTATATGGTGCAGAATATACCAAAACCTGCACTCTCGTAATACCGGAGGCCATCCGATAGCTGTACCATCTCCAGGAGTGTGCGTACCTAAGTGGTCCGGACCCAGTAGAGCCATTACAGGAGATAGAATAGAGGGACCCAGTCTAAAATGTCTATCTTGCATGACTAGGCAGTCCTCTATAACGAAATCAGTAGCACGGACGTCAGATCTAATTGAATGCAGGAGGGACGCCCCTCTATGTAGTCATTGATGTCTTGCACAGGTACAAGCCTGTGTGATGAGCAAATGGCCGGTCCTGTAGAGTGTTGGGTGTATGAGAGAGCCGTGTTCTCTACTAAAGTGGTCGATTAACGTGATAGCTTCCGGCTGATAGCCTGAGCGGGCCGCGCCCCTTAATAACCAAACAGTAGAGTCTACATCCATGACCGGTTCTCTCTATGAGAATGTGTCCTCCAAACATGTCCTCTGTATCCAGCTCAGTATCTGGCTGAGGTTGAGGGAGGGCTGTGCCCTCTAATAACATATCCATGTCCGGTCCTGTATCTGAGAGGGGTTCGCTCTCTGTTCCTGAAAATAAAGTATTCTTGGATCGAGATGATGGAGGGCCGCACCCTTCCGTGGTCCAAACTAGAGTCCCTAGAGACTCAGGGTGACCAATTGCAGGATACACCAAATACTAATATCAGCATAAGGCTGATGGCAAGCTACGTTAAAAAAAAAAAAAAAAAAACTATGAAAAAATAAAACTACCAACTGACCGCCGGATCCCATGCGCGCGCGCGGGGTCCAGGATGACCGCTGGCAGCCTGAGGAAAGCTGGAGACGTTCTCTGCAATCCACGAGCGCCCCGGAAGTCGGAGGAGGTCAAGTCAGGCCTCTCGACGACCCGAGCGAAAGGAAAAGAAAGTCACGAAAACGAAAAATAGCGTAGATGAGAGAAAATACGTAAATTCTATTTCAGATAGAAGGCAAATAGCAGGCCGGAAGGTAAGACAGGTAAGCCCCACTGAACAGAGCCAGGAGCTAACCTAACACAGGAAAAAACTACTGATTCCTCTATGGATACCCGGAAGCAGATACGGAGGTAGATGTTAAAGACAAGGAAAACGCCGCGTTCTCCTGTAGGTGTCTGAGCACCGATCCTTGCCTGTGCGAAGTTCCCCCTGGAGATGTATGACCGGGGTCCTCATAAGAAAACCTGCCCTCCAGGCATGAGGTTTAGGGCCTTCACCCTACCCACCATATTCAGATGGCCGTACATTGGTGTCCTTTGGATAGTATGGCAATGGCGCTTGTCTGGGTACCTGCCAATTTCCATGTCACTGGTGGGCACTGGGGATATTCCCCCAGGCCTGCGGCCTAAAAGGGTTCGGCACCAATAGAGCAGGCCCGTCAGAAGGGCACAGGCCCAGCAGGCCAAACGAATGGACACAGGATAGTTGGCCAAGCAAATAGGCACGGACATAGCAGGTCATTCAGATAGGCACCGACATAGTAGGCCAACAATGGGGTACCGACATAGCAGGCCGTTTAAATGGGCACAGACATAGCAGGCCGTCTTAATAAGTACAGACATAGCAGGCCGTCTTAATAGGCACAGACATAGCAGGCCGTTTAAATGGGCACAGACATAGCAGGCCGTCTTAATAAGTACAGACATAGCAGGCCGTCTTAATAGGCACAGACATAGCAGGCCGTTTAAATGGGCACAGACATAGCAGGCCGTTTAAATGGGCACAGACATAGCAGGCCGTTTAAATGGGCACAGACATAGCAGGCCGTTCTTATGGGCACAGACATAGCAGGCCGTTCTTATGGGCACAGACATAGCAGGCCGTTCTTATGGGCACAGACATAGCAGGCCGTTTTTATGGGCACAGACATAGCAGGCCATTCTTATGGGCACAGACATAGCAGGCCATTCTTATGGGCACAGACATAGCAGGCCATTCTTATGGGCACAGACATAGCAGGCCGTTCTTATGGGCACAGACATAGCAGGCCGTTCTTATGGGCACAGACGTAGCAGGCCATTCTTATGGGAACAGACATAGCAGGCCGTTCTTATGGGCACAGACATAGCAGGCCATTCATATGGGCACAGACATAGCAGGCCAATCAATGGGGCACAGGCGTAGCAGGCCAATCCTGGGTTGTATATTATATCCGTATGAGTATCTGTTATATATATAGCGCCACCCAATTCCGCAGCGCTTTACCATGGGTCTTGGATGAGTAATGGGGACCTCTGAGCTTGGGTAAAGTTCCCCCAAAAATTGTAGATCCTCAGAGCACCCTGACATAGGGACCCCAGACATCAACCCTTTTAGACAGCGTAATGCTGTGTGAATAACTTGAACCAGGACTGGCAGTCCCTGAATGCCCAGCAGGCAAATAGCGGTATCCCAGCTGTATTGGTATAAGCGGAAGCTGTTTCAGTGATACCATGTCCACGAATGTAAGATACATTGAGCGATACTCTCCTTAAACTGTGAATTGGAATGCACATGCTCACACAGATCTGTTTGATGTTTCCATCCTGAGTATAGATACCATCATCATATCTGAAACTATTGTATAGTATCAGTGCAGACTGGTCCCCCATACCAGTTTGAGCCAGATCCAAGTCTATTAGCTTTATATATATATACCATGGACAGCGAATACATACCAGGGCAGTCTCCTCTGAGACCCCATAGCTGGATCCGAAAAATATATACTGTGAAGCACATGAATCCCAGTCCATAATACCTGTAACCCACAGCAATCCGTGATCTACACTGTCAGCGTGATATACGCTGTCAGTAAAACTCCCAGTAAACTGTGATATACACGGTCAGTAAAACACACAGCAATCTGCGATATACACTGGTAGCAAAACGCACAGCAATCTGTGTGTCATAATAGGTCCTGGTGTACCATGCGAATAATGGGTCAGACGTAGGCCTCTGATACAGTAAATATGGTGTATGCAGGGTACAGGCTCCCACTGGAAGTAAGCGTATGAAGCATGGTGTCAGTGGTAAAAGAAGGTCTGTGTCACAGACAGAGCAGTATATGGTATACTGTCTATAGGCTGTACTCCAGTCCAGTAAAAGTATATCTACATATACACATACATCCCAACAGCTATACACACACACACACACACACACACAAAACTACATACATATATATACAAATACATACACCCACACCTACATACACCTGGATATAGAAAACTCATGTTAAAATTGTCACAATAATGACTCTTGTAGAAGGTGCCAGCCCATAGCTGTATGAGTCTCCTAGTGGAAACAAACTGACATGCAGCAGTTAAAATGAGCTGGTGGAGGCAGACCTCCAACGAGTAATGCACCGACGGGGGAGGGGCCGCGAGCGGTCGCACTCTCTCCTGGTCGGACTCTGCCCCACCCGGTCGGACACACGCGGTGCGCGGGCGGAGGTGGCCGCGGCCACGTGGGGAAGAAGATCCGGCCGCTGGGTACTCGTGCACGCACGCGAGTACCCCCGCCACCGGAAAGCCACATGGGACCGCCGGAGATGAACTCCGCGGTCCTGGAGCTCGGGGTTCGAAGGAGGCAGGAGTAGTCAGCCTCCTGAAGCCCCCGAGCGGCACACACACCGCCAGGCAAAGGCGGAATGCACAAAAACACGAAAAGAACAGGCATACATAAGAAAAGGGAAACGGACAGGGGGTGGGTACCAGTCTAAGGAGAAGACAGCAAGGACCCCAAAGCCCCCACAAACATACACAAATAAAGGAAAAATACAGTGAAAGCCTGAAGTTACAGGCACTAAGAAAAATCCCACAAGGTTATATAACACAGTATATAGGAAATAAAATCCCACAAAGATATATAACCCAGTATATAGGAATACAATCCCACAAAAATATATAACACAGTAATAGGAATACAATCCCACAAAGATATATAACACAGTATATAGAAATAACAGTATAGAATACATAAGAATAAAAACTAACAAGGGTAAAATAAATAACTGAATATAAGATTAAATCCCACAAGGGAAAACTATAATATAGTAAATAAAATACTGAAAATAAGAATAAAACCCAAAGCCACCCACTATTAGCAGGAGGCAGTGGTACTCTGACCTGTACTGTCTGCAGAGCAGCAAAGAAAGAGGAAATGATGCATGGGGAGGGGAGTTTTATAGTACCTAACTTTTTTCTGATTGGTTGTTTTTTCTGTGCTGCTGTGGAGTTCTAGTAAAGAGAGACTTAAGCAAATACGAAGCCTCCTGTCATGTTATAAAATTAACATCAAAAGCTGTAGAATTATCAAGAATGGGTAGATGGAGGAATAAATGGGTGGGTGGGGGAGGAAAAAAGGAGAAAGGAAAACCTCCTAAACAAGGGGATAAAAAACTCCCCCCAAAAAACCAATCCCAATCCCAAGATAAATCCACTCACTAGGAGAGGATCCTATAACTAGATACCTCGGCACTGTGAAGGAACACGAGTGCCTACCTATTACCCTGCTCCCTTCCTGACTAAGTAGCTAAAAAACAAATTTAAATAAAGTAATCCATTAAGTGCTACCTAAGTGAACAAAAATAAGAGAAAAAATCTATGAAAACTCGATGCGCGTTTCGGCGTTCTAACACGCCGTCGTCAGGAGTAGTGATGTCGCGAACATAAAATGTTCCGTTCGCAAATGGCGAACGCGAATTTCCGCAAATATTCGCAAAAGGGCGAACCGGGCGAACCGCCATAGACTCAATAGGAAGGCAAATTTTAAAACCCACAGGGACTCTTTCTGGCCACAATAGTGATGGAAAAGTTGTTTCAAGGGGACTAACACCTGGACTGTGGCATGCCGGAGGGGGATCCATGGCAAAACTCCCATGGAAAATGACATAGTTGATGCAGAGTCTGGTTTTAATCCATAAAGGGCATAAATCACCTAACATTCCTAAATTGTTTGGAATAACGTGCTTTAAAACATCAGGTATGATGTTGTATCGATCAGTAGTGTAAGGGTTACGCCCGCTTCCCTCTGACAGACCAAACTCCCCGTTTAACGTACCGCAAACAACCGCAAACAGTCCATTTGCACAACCGCAAACTCCCCATTTGCACAAGGTTGGATACCAAGCTAGCCATGTCCTGTTCCTTGTCCTCACTGATGTCATTGAAGGTCTCTTCCTCCACCCAGCCACGTACAACACCAAGGGTCCCCGAAAGGTGACAACAAGCCCCCTCGGAGGCCTGCTGTGTTTGGTCTTCCACCTCCTCAAAGCCACCTTCCTCCTCTGACTCCTCTTCTTCAGACTCCTCTCTCTGCATTGCCTCTCTCTGCGTTATTATAAGGTGTGTTAAGTAGTACTATTCCTATGAGTTTAATCCCTATCAGGGGACGTGTATATGGCATTGAGTTTAGGAACCGGGAGATGGAAAAAGATGCTTGGTCGGTCCTCCTACTTCAAATTTGGGGCACTGCGCGTGCAATCTAATGTGCCACCAGATAGGAGTGGTGTGTTAAGTAGTCCCCCTCATCAGGCCTTTTTAGTTGAATGTATCGCCCACTGTCAGTCCCTTCGGGATCCATCCCTCATTCATCTTAATAAAGGTGAGGTAATCTAGACTTTTTTGACCTAGGCGACTTCTCTTCTCAGTGACAATACCTCCTGCTGCACTGAAGGTCCTTTCTGACAGGACACTTGAAGCGGGGCAGGCCAGAAGTTCTATCGCAAATTGGGATAGCTCAGGCCACAGGTCAAGCCTGCACACCCAGTAGTCAAGGGGTTCATCGCTCCTCAGAGTGTTGATATCTGCAGTAAAGGTGAGGTAGTCTGCTACCTGTTGGTCGAGTCGTTCTCTGAGGGTGGACACCGAAGGGCTGTGGCGATGCGTAGGACTTAAAAAGCTCTGCATGTCCTCCATCAACAACACGTCTGTAAAGCGTCCTGTCCTTGCCGGTGTGGTCGTGGGAGGAGGAGGATTACTTTCACCTCTTCCCCTGTTATATTCCCGTTGTGCTGTGACATCACCCTTATACGCTGTGTAAAGCATACTTTTAAAATTTTTGGGGAACTGCTGCATCCTTTCCGACTTGCGGTAATTCGGTAACATTTCAGGCACTTTCTGCTTATACCGGGGGTCTAGTAGCGTGGACACCCAGTACAGGTCGTTCTCCTTCAGCCTTTTTATACGAGGGTCCCTCAACAGGCACGACAGCATGAAAGACCCCTTTTGCACAAGGTTGGATGCTAAGCTACTCATGTCCCGTTCCTTGTCCTCAGTGATCTCACTGAAGGTATGTTCTTCCCCCCAGCCATGTACAACACCATGGGTACCAGATAGGTGACAACGAGCACCCTGGGATGCCTGTTGTGGTTGGTCTTCCTCCTCCTCCTCAAAGCCACATTCCTCCTCTGACTCCTCTTCCTCACAATCCTCTTCCAGCGTTGCCGCAGGTCCGGCAAGCGATGCTGATAAGGCTGTTTCTGGTGGTGATGGTGACCACAACTCTTCCTCTTCACGCTCATCTATGGCCTGATCCAGCACTCTTCGCAGGGCACGCTCCAGGAAGAAAACAAATGGTATGATGTCGCTGATGGTGCCTTCGGTGCGACTGACTAGGTTTGTCACCTCCTCAAAAGGACGCATGAGCCTACAGGCATTGCGCATGAGCGTCCAGTAACGTGGCAAAAAAGTTCCCAGCTCCGCAGAGGCTGTCCTAGCACCCCGGTCATACAAATACTCGTTAACGGCTTTTTCTTGTTGGAGCAGGCGGTCGAACATTAGGAGTGTTGAATTCCAACGTGTTGGGCTGTCGCAAATCAAGCGCCTCACTGGCATGTTGTTTCGCCGCTGGATATCTGAAAAGTGCGCCATGGCCGTGTAGGAACGCCTGAAATGGCCACACACCTTCCTGGCCTGCTTCAGGACGTCCTGTAAGCCTGGGTACTTATGCACAAAGCGTTGTACGATCAGATTACACACATGTGCCATGCACGGCACATGTGTCAACTCGCCCAAATTCAATGCTGCCAACAAATTTCTTCCGTTGTCACAAACCAATTTTCTGATCTCCAGTTTGTGCGGAGTCAGCCACTGATCCACCTGTGCGTTCAGGGCGGACAGGAGTGCTTGTCCGGTGTGACTCTCTGCTTTCAGGCAAGTCAACCCCAAAACGGCGTGACACTGCCGTATCCGGGATGTGGAATAGTACCTGGGGAGCTGGGGGGGTGCCGTTGATGTGGAGCAAGACGCAGCAGCAGCAGAAGAGGACTCAGCCGAAGAGGCTATGGAAGAGGATGTAGTAGGAGGAGTAGAGGAGGTGGCAGCAGGCCTGCCTGCAAGTCGTGGCGGTGTCACCAACTCCTCTGCAGAGCCACGCATTCCATGCTTGGCAGCCGTCAGCAGGTTTACCCAATGCGCAGTGTAGGAGATATACCTGCCCTGACCATGCTTTGCAGACCAGGTATCAGTGGTCAGATGGACCCTTGCCCCAACACTGTGTGCCAGACATGCCATTACTTCCTTTTGCACAATCGAGTACAGGTTGTGGATTGCCTTTTGTGCAAAGACATTTCGGCCGGGTACCTTCCACTGCGGTGTCCCAATAGCTACAAATTTTTGTAACGCCTCAGACTCCACCAGCTTGTATGGTAAAAGCTGGAGGGCTAAGAGTACAGACAAGCCAGCTGTCAGACGCTGGGCAAGGGGGTGACTTTGTGACATTGGCTTCTTACGCTCAAACATGTCCTTGACAGACACCTAACTGTGGACAGATGAGCAGGAACTGCTCAAGGCGAGAGACGGAGTGGCGGATGGTTGACAGGGGGCAAGGAGGACAGCAGTGGTTGACGTGACTGAAGATGCTGGACCAGGAGGAGGATGGCGGCTTTGAGTTTGTGTGCTGCTTGTACTCATGTGTTGATCCCATAGGCGTTTGTGATGTGCGATCATGTGCCTTCGCAAAGCAGTTGTACCTAGGTGGGTGTTGGACTTCCCACGACTCAGTTTCTTTTGGCACAGGTTGCAAATGGCATCGCTGTTGTCAGAGGCAGACACACACAAAAAATACCACACTGCTGAGCTCTGCAATGACGGCATTCTAGTAGTGGCAACAGCATGCGTTGATCGGCGTGCTGTCTGGCTGACCCCGGGTGCCGATGCATACTGTCTGACTGTGCCACTAGCTCCTTGCGACGACCTCCCCCTGCTTCCAACTCTTCTCCACTGTCTCCCCATCTGAACTTTCCCCCTGTTCTTCTCTTCTAGCGGGCACCCATGTGACATCCACGGATGCATCGTCATCATCAACCGCTTCACTTCTATCTGACAACTCAGCAAAGGAAGCAGCAGCGGGTACAGCATCATCATCATCACACCGTACATCCATGTGTGTAATGCTGCCTGACTAAGACATATCCCTGTTATCTACATCCTCTGGCAATAATGCTTGCGCATCAATCATTTCTACCAACTGATGTGTAAATAACTCCTCTGACATATCAAGTGAAGCGGCTGTGGTGCTAGTGTTGGTGGTGGCGTCAGGCGGGCGAGTGGTAACTTGAGAGGTGCCCGAAGCTAAGCTGGAGGAGGATGGTGCGTCAAGGTTCTGAGCGGAAGCTGTAGAAGATTGGGTGTCCTGTGTTAGCCAGTCAACTATGTCCTCAGAACTTTTCGAGTTCAGGGTACGTGGCCTCTGAACACTGGGCATTATTCTAGGGCCAAAGGGAATCACAGCACCACGACGGCCCCTGAGGGGTGGCCTGCCTCTGCCTGTAATTTTTTTTTTTGATTAGTGGTAATATGCGTGCAAGCTACTGTGACAACAGATATGAGTGGCACTGTGCACTGGCAGAAGTTGGCAGAGTAGAAGCTGTAGGCCTGACACACACGCTTGCAGACAACTAACTGCTTTTCAATCTATTACAGTCAAAATTGTATTTTTTTTTTAAATGTACACTACTGTTACACCAGATATGAGTTGCACTGGTGTGACACTGTGCCCTGACAGGCCCTGAAATGCACACGTGTGAAGGAAACTGACTGCTATTATTTCACAGTCAAATTTCAATTTTTTGTTTTTTTAAATGTACACTACTGTTACACTAGATATGAGTTGCACTGGTGTGACACTGTGCCCTGGCAGACCCTGAAACGCACACGTGTGAAGGAAACTGACTGCTATTATTTCACAGTCAAATTTCTATTTTTTTTTTAATGTACACTACTGTTACACCAGATATGAGTTGCACTGGTGTGACACTGTGCCCTGGCAGGCCCTGAAACGCACACGTGTGAAGGAAACTGACTGCTATTATTCCACAGTCAAATTTCAATTTTTTTTTTAATGTACACTACTGTTACACCAGATATGAGTTGCACTGGTGTGACATTGTGCTCTGGCAGGCCCTGAAACGCACACGTGTGAAGGAAACTGACTGCTATTATATTACAGTCAAAAAAGTTTTTTTTTTTTAAATGCAAGCTATTGTGACACCAGATATCGTGGTGGCACTGGCACAGTATACGCTGTGAGCCTGACACACACACTGGCAGGCAGGCAACTGCAATTAGATTACACAGGAAAAAAAAAAAGCAGACTGATGTTCTAGCCCTAAAAAGGGCTTTTTGGGGTGCTGTCCTTACAGCAGAGATGAGATGAGTCCTTCAGGACTGTAGTGGACACTGGATACACTAGCCTAGCTATCAATTTCCCTATTAAGTCAGCAGCAGCACACTGTCCCTCCTCTCACTAAGAATGCAGCTTCAGAATGAATCTAAAATGGATGCTGTCCAGGAGGTGGGAGGGTCTGGGAGGGAGGGTCTGCTGCTGATTGGCTGGAATGTGTCTGCTGACTGTGAGGTACAGGCTCAAAGTTTCCTCAATGATGACGAATAGGGGGCGGACCGAACATCGCATATGTTCGCCGTCCATGGCGAATGCGAACAAGCTATGTTCGCCAGGAACTATTCGCCAGTGAACGTTCGGGACATCACTAGTCAGGAGTAATGACATTAATAAGGGTTTGTAGGTGCTTAGTTACATCCACCCACCCTTGCCTTCTTATTTTCTCCTGTCTAATTTTTACTGCTTATACCCTTAGGATTATTAAAGGTAGGGACTCCTTCTTTCTCATAACTCTTCCATTAGGGACCTTTGGTTCCATATTTCACTTTATTTAGGTAGTTTGCCAAACTCATTTTTTGAATTATATATATAAAACCAAAAGGGCTGCACTCACCTGAACATGCATACTCACAATGGTGCTGCTGGGGCTAATTCAATTCATAAAGTAACAAAAAGTATCCACACCACTGTGGAGCTAGTCCAGGTGTGTGGGTACTAACTGGAAATCTAATCAAATAATATAGAGTATAATAAGTAAGAAATATCAATATGTGATCATATTCATCAGTAAAGGGTCAGAAACAATCAATTTATCTCCACAGCCAAATGCCTGTGCCTCCCTAGCTTGCTATAAACGTCTAAACTGGTTTAGACTCCTGACTTTAAGCATATATGTGCAGCCAATGTCTGAAAACTAAAATTATAAATATCTTAGACTGCAAGCCTGGTCTGAGCAGAATATGTCCTGAGGAGAATATGTGACAGAGTGCCCTGTGTAGTAAGTGAGAAAGAAAAGGTTCTTTTCTTTCTCACTTACTACACAGGGCACTCTGTCACCATGTGCAGGGACCAACATTCTAAGTATGGTCCTGCACATTAGCACGTTTTAACCTGTCCTTTTTGTCTTCCTCCCGTTTTTGGTCTTTTCATATTAGTGGGACAATGTACACACTTATACCTGTTTTTTTTTTTTCATTTAGGCATTACAGACAGCTACTATAGGTCCGTTAGACCGTTTGACAGTGATGTCACAGTTCTCACTGCTTATTATTTTGTTGGTTTTGATTATATAGCAGTGAACTGGATAGCTTGTATTTATTGGGTTATCTATATTGTGAACATTTTTCCCTTTTACAGCTATATCTGTGGCTTGTCTACCTTATAATCCGTAACAGGTTATTTCCACCCCACTTTTTTGTCGGGATAATTTTGTAGTATTTTTACCTATTAGGCAGTAATCTCCTTACAGATTGCTTCCAGACTGCCTAGGTCCCTAATTTACCCATGCTGGACATATTCTCATCAGACCAGACTTGCAGTCTAAGATATTTATAATTTTACTTTTCAGACATTGATCGCACATATATGATTAAAGTCAGGAGTCTGAATCAGTTTAGACGTTTATAGCAAGCTAGGGAGGCACAGCCATTTGGCTGTGGAGATACATTAATTGTTTCTGACCCTTTACTGATGAATATGATCACATATTGATATTTCTTACTTATAATACTCTATATTATTTGAGATATATATATATATATATATATATATATATATATATATATATATATATATATATATATATATATATATATATATATATACACACCATGCCATGATTTCAATGTAGTTGGCCTATGAGCTAATGTATAATACATCTGTAATCAATCAAGAACCTGGTGAGAAATCAAATGATGCCCATGAAATGGAAGCAATCATGGGCTTTTCACAGAGAGAAAGCAAAATGACTGTATCTGTCATCAAATAATGGGCCAGGTATAAAGCTCAGCATTAATCCTTATTAGGTTTGAGGTGATGGGAATGCATAATTTGATTGTCACATTCTTTCGAAATGTTTTTCCCTGTCATTCCAATACCCTCATGTTTATTCTGTTATCTCTCACTTGTCTGTATTTCATTATTTGTTACTCATTTCATTCTCAGTAACTCAATAACCCAGAAGTATAAAGAAGCTTTGTTCAGACGTAACTATGCCTTGTTTTATATTGTGACCTTATTATAAGGGGACACTGTTATCTTTTGTTAGCAGTTGAATGGGAAAAAATCTCATTCATATTTTTTTTTTTTTTCTGCTTTCCATCTCTACAAATTAAGGAGAAATCGTCGCTAGAGAAAGAAGTGCCTTAAAGACTTCTGGTCCATCGAGTTTATCTTGACCTTCAGTCCTATTGTGACAGTAATTGGGGGTGAGTGAACCCATGACCTTTGGATCTTATTACAAGGAGTCTTCTAATAAGAGAGAGAGAAAGAGCTCTGTATAATTGTAATCTCGAGAGTGTAGCTTAATCTAATTCATCTCCTAATACCTTTTAAAAAAAAAACTCAGATATAAGTCTCTTTTAATAGGTTTTGTAAAAGTCAGTTTTCCATGCCAGCAATTTTACCTATATTTTTGGAGTTTGGTTCTCAATCACCATAGTTCACAGCTTAGGGAATAAATATCTTTACGTTTCACTCCCCTTCAACTATAGAAAATCATGTTCATCTTCGTATTTGTGGCATCTTATGTTCATAACAAGATGCATATTTTAGGCATAACCTTATTACATCATTCAAAAAGATGAAATGCAGTATGAATGTTTTATTAAAACGGAAAGTGAAATTTATGTTATAAAACTGAAAACATGTATGACCAGTATAATACATAAGTTGAGACCATTAGGAGAAATTAAACAATTCAAGGGGTTCTAGAGTTATTATAATGGACCTCAAGAGTGCATTATTGTTTACTAATGTGCTTCACCATTTTGTTTCTTTTATAGTATATGATTTTTTTTTAAGGCTTGGATTAGTGTTACTATTGATGATAAGAGAGACATCTAGATCTGCTTGGGAATAGTGAGAGCTACACTTCTGGACAACAGCCACAGCAGCTTTTGCCAATAAACCAGCCTTCTCCCAGGGCTGTCTTTAAAAGGGGGTAAAAGGGGCAGCTGCCAGGGGCCCAGTTACTCCTGGGGGTGCGAAAGTAGCTTCCCCTATGGCCCCCTGCTGGCGTCCAAACCCTGTGGGCCCCCTGTTACTCCTGGGGGTGCGAAAGTAGCTTCCCCTATGGCCCCCTGCTGGCGTCCAAACCCTGTGGGCTTGATGTAATCAGGGACCCCCGGCCCTTTAAGATTACTCCGGACCACCCCCTTTCATGTTGCCTGCTGGGAGGAAGATAGGTGAGATCACTTCCTCCCAAGTAACAGAGTGCCACTGGGGAGGTGGAGGAGGCATACACAGGAGGATAAGAGGGACTGAGGAAGTCAGACTCCCATCAGCCTTGGCCATGCAGCTCCCACTGGACCCCAGGGAAGCCACCCTTCGGTACCCAAAAGGTAAAGAGACAGGAGGGTGGCTAAAATACGATGTAAATGTTATATTTGTGTGTGTACCTGGGTCTGAGTTAGTGCATCTGGCTATATGTGTGTGTTTATCTAGCTATAGGTGTGAGTGTATCTGGCTGTGTGTATGTCAGTGTGTATACATGGCTGTGTGTATGGCAGTGTTTGTGTCTGGTTGTGTCTGTGTGTCTGGCTATGTGTGTGTGTGTATCTGACTGTGTGTGTGTCAGTTTGTGTATATGGCTGTGTGTGTGGGAGTGTGTGTGTATCTGGCTGTATGTGTGTGTGTGTGTACCTGGCTGTGTATGTAACGTGCTGCGGTGTGTACATTTGGCTGTGTGTGTGTGTGTGTGTGTATCTGGCTGTGTGTGTGCCAGTGTGTACCTGGCTGTGTGTGTGTGTGTGTATCTGGTTATATGTCTGTGTGTCTGTGTATGTACATCTGTGTGTATGTGTATCTGTATGAATGTATACCTGTGTACCTGTATGTGTGTGTGTGTTTCTGAACATGTGTGTGTGTGTGTATATATATATATATATATATATATATATATATATATGTGTGTGTGTGTGTCAGTATGTGTAAGTGTGTATATATGCATTCATCCCAGCATCCCAATGCCAACACTGCACACACATGCGCTAACACTGCACACAAATACACTCCTGCATTCCAACAACATTGCACACAAATACACCACTGCATGTGTGTCTGTGTTCATGTGTCTATCTCAGTGTTTGTGTAAGTGTGCATCCGTGTGTATGTAGCAATACATCAAAGTAACTGCACAAAAATGCATCCCTGTATGTGTGTCTGTGTGTATCTGAGTGTGTGTACATATCTGTGACAGTGTGTATCTCTATGTGTGGATGTGCCAGTGTGTGTATCTGTGTGTGTGCACCAGTGTCTGTCTCAATGTGTGTGTATCGAGTGTGCATGTGGTAGTGTGTGTGTATATGCCTGTGTGTTTGTGTTAGTGTGCATTTATGTGTCAAGGTGTGTGCATGTGAACAGGTGTGTGCATCTATCAGTGTGTTTATGTGTGTATCTGCGTGTCAATTTGTATGTATATCTGTGTAAGTATGTATGTGCATACATCCAGTGTATTTGTGTGTCAAGGTGTGTGCATATGTCCAGGTGTGTGCATGTATCAGTGTGTTTATGTGTGTATCTGCGTGTCAATGTGTATGTATATCTGTGTTAGTATGGATGTGCATACATCCATGCAATCAAACACACCACTGCAAACACAATCATTATATACAAACACACCCCTGAAAACAAACTCCAAAATTGTATACAAACACATCCTTCACTCACACCAATACTACACACAAATGTACATCTGTATTTAAAAGACAACACTACATCCAAACACACCCCTGCATGCAATTACAAACATTACATTCAAACACATCCCTTTATTAAAACACTAAAATGATATATAAACACCAACTCTATACGCAAAAGCACACCTGCATTTAAAAGCCAATACTACATACAAACACACACCCCTGCATTCAAACGCAAACACTACACACAAGTACACCACCACGTTTCAATGGTAACAGTACATACAAATACACCCCTACATGTACATATATACTCTATACAAAAACATGCTTACATTCAAAAACACTGTTCACATATACAACCCTACAAGAATGGCCAAATGGTAGATCCCCAACTGGCATAGCATTATTGGAGTTGTACGACAGATGGGTATCTTTTCTCCACTCTTGCACAATAGGGGAGACCCCCCCAAAAATTATTGCACCACAGCCCTCTCTACATTAGTTCCATCACTAGGTTGGGGTGGAGGCCATGATTGCATGCCAGCGAGCTGGGGGTTGGGAGTGGGGGGTGGGGGGGGGGGGCGGGGGGGAGGGCAGGGTCCAGTGGGCCCAAGCAAATGCTTGCCCATCATCCAATCGATATTAATAATGGCCCTGCTTCTCCCAATAGTTATATACTGGTAAAGGAGCACTTCTCTTTACCTCCTCTCCAGATGTTTCATTATTGAGAGGATGACCTAAAATGATTTCCTCTGAATATTAGAGCTGTGGTCTGGGAGCATAATTCCTAATTCCAAGCCAGGGATAGTATTTTCTAGTTCAGTTTTGAGATTAGGATCCCTGCACTGTACAGAAGCACTGAAACTGTGCTTTATGGGAAATAATGCATGGATGACATCAGCCACTGTGCAGTGCAGAGTTTAAACCCAAGATTTGCCTGCAGGGAGAGTTGACACATAGGACACTAGCTGCGGTGAGCTGGCAAAGGGGTTATGGACTGCAGACTCACACTTTGCATGTGAGTAAGACTATCTATATAGTTTAATTTGCTCTCACCCCCAGGCCAAAAGCTGCCAACCTCCTCTGTCTGTTGGTACAATGGGCATGTCATATAACATAAATGTGATATATTTTATTAAATCATTGTTTTGAAATGTATTGTTTCTTTAGGTATTCTACAATTATCTCCCCATCAGGAAATTGATACCAATTCTCTGTTCTTTGCTAAATTTGTATTGAAGTAAATTAAATTGTAATGGTCATGTGATCCACTCTTAATATATAATGTGAATTACTGTTAAGAATATTTGTGTCATGCAACTTTGGATTCCAAAACACATTATTTTAAAGGCTTTTAATCATATGGGAATAAAATTTCCTTGTTTACATCCCCCCCCCCCCTGCCCCCCTTAAATTGGTCAGCATTACTTAAACTACTGGTTCAGAAAATCTGTAATGATTTTTAAATATGATAAAAATGCAATTCCAACACAATATAATACATTTCACATTGTGAATTATCTAAAAATATTTTGTTTAAAGTTAGAAGTAAAGGTTTGACCGTATCATCCCAAGGCATTTACAATTTAAAACACAGTAAAAGATCCTTCCAGAAAAAAACGCTACCTGTTATAAAGAAATTGGCCTTTGTATGTTTCAATGCCATATTATTGATTGACAGGCTTAGTTCAAGCAATCACAAATACATGTATTTCTATACACCTCAGAGAGCGATTAGGCTGGATGTCTGAAGCATGGAGTATAGGTCACAAATCTTAATTCATTCTAATATATTAATGTACACGGTATAGGGGAAGCTGCGGCATGTGTTTCCACCACTTTGAAATATCCAGTATATGCTACACAATAAGAACAAAATAGCCTCTCCCTCAGTTGCAAACCACAGAGGAAACCACATTGGGACCAATGTCTTACGTGTTTCGAGCTTTTAGCATTTCATCCGAGACCAAAGGAGCATGCATGTTTTACTGAGTTGTTTTGAATTGTCTTTGTATTATAAATACAATGGGATTTAAAGTTGCTTTGTGATTGTCTGGAATTAAACAATCAGGGTTGGACGCTTGTTATTTAGAAGAAAATAAGTTAATGTACTGGCAAACGTTCAGTATGCAATAATTATGAATTTGTGTTCTACCATCTTTTCTTTTATTTCAGAACAATAATGTATATCTTTCCTATACAGGAACCCTATACAGAGGCAAATGTGGGCAATCCATTCTTAAGTATACTGCAAGATCTTCTAATATATAAACATGAGCATTTGTATATATATATATATATATATATATATATATATATATATATATAGAGAGAGATGTCCCGAATAGTTCGCTAGCGAATAGTTCCTGGCGAACATAGCTTGTTCGCGTTCGCCACGGATGGCGAACATATGCGATGTTCAGTCCGCCCCCTATTCGTCATCATTGAGTAAACTTTGACCCTGTACCTCACAGTCAGCAGACACATTCTAGCCAATCAGCAACAGACCCTCCCTCCCAGACCCTTTCCACCTCCTGGACAGCATCCGTTTTAGATTAATTCTGAAGCTGCATTCTTTTTTTTTTTTTTTTTTTTAGACAGAAGTGTGTTATATTTGAGCATGCTAGGCTGAACGTGCGTATATCATGGCTAGTTGCACTGAGGGTATGAGTATATAGCAGTACATTGTTGTGAAAGATGGCTGTCATGTTTAGGGTGTAGCTTGCACGTTATCAACTGTGTATTTATATCAGAAGCTCCACCACTAGTTATAAATCAAGTGTGAGTCGCCCCATGAGATGAAACTAGTGAATAACATAATATATGAACGGTTAAGGTAAAGGCATGTAAGGAACTACGACAATAAACTCTTTAGGAGGTGAAATAATTACATGTTTAAACGCTTGCTACTTTACGATTAGTTAATGTGCAGAGAGCAGTTCATGTGATCAAAGGCATGGTGTGGAGGATCGGCTATAGTGGGACATGCTTGACAGGCTGCTGTTTACTGCTTGTGCTCATCCGATCCCTTCTGGGCACCAGGTACAGACCCTGGGAGTCCCTGATACCTGGAACAACAAAGGCAAGTCTCTGGCTGAGTGCCGGGTTCGCGCTTGAGGTGGTGGAAGCTTGTTTTGTCGGGTGGTCGGATCTGTCCCGGTGGTGCTTCACGTCCGGTGCGGGATTGTGGTGGCTTAAGGTGAAGGCGAGTGCTTGACGTGGGGCAGGCTCTGCATTTCTGATTGTGCCTCCGGTCCCGTCTTCGACGCCTTTTGCGTTGGTGGATTTTAATGGGGACTGCTTCGCTTAGCAGTGGTGGAGCTTGTTGGGGCTGTGGTGGAGCTTGTTGGGGCTTCCTGCTTGTTATTTGCTTCCAAAATTGATTAAAGAGTCTGTCCAGCTTAGACTCAATATCCTGCCATGCTTTGCTGGTACCAGGAGGACACGCGGCTGCCGCCATATTGGGAGAGTCGCAGATGAGTATGTCAGCCTGGGCAGCTGTGCTCTGTGCGTCCATTAGCTCCAGACAGCCTCTCAGGGGTGGACTGGGATAACCCCCACCGGTCCGAGGGGGGGGGGGTAACGGAGCTCCTGCCGGGAAGTAGCATCTCCTGGGCATCCCAGGATCGGGAGATCAGACGCCTCTCCCACCCTGTGAGCACCAGGCCACACTTGCCACGCGGAGGTAAGTAAGACTGTCGAGTTGCTGACCGCTATTAAGCATGTCGGGTCGGTCAGGAAGGAGCAACATTGCTGCTTAAAGTGAGATATTGAGGGAGCTCACACGAAGTGCGTCTTTCCTCCATGACAGCTAGGCCCCGCCCCCCGGAAGCTGCATTCTTAGTGAGAGGAGGGACAGTGTAGCTGCTGCTGATTTAATAAGGAAATCGATAGCTAGGCTAGTGTATTTAGTGTCCACTACAGTCCTGAAGGACTCATCTGATCTCTGCTGCTTTTTAGGGCTAGAACATCAGTCTGTTGTTTTGTTTTTTTCCCTGTGTAATCTAATTGCAGTTGCCTGCCTGCCTGCCAGCGTGTGTGTCAGGCTCACAGTGTATACTGTGCCCTCTTGCCCAGGGCCACCACTCATACCTGGTGTCACAATAGCTTGCATTTAAAAAAAATAATAACTTTTTTGACTGTAATATAATAGCAGTCAGTTTCCTTCACACGTGTGCGTTTCAGGGCCTGCCAGGGCACAGTGTCACACCAGTGCAACTCATATCTGATGTAACAGTAGTGTACATTTAAAAAAAAAAAAAAAATTTTGACTGTAAGAGATTGAATAGCAGTTAGTTGTCTGCAAGCGTGTGTCAGGCCTACAGCGTCTACTCTGCCAACTTCTGCCAGTGCACAGTGCCACTCATATCTGTTGTCACAGTAGCTTGCACGCATAGTACCACTAATCGGAAAAAAAATGACAGGCAGAGGCAGGCCACCCCGCAGGGGCCATGTGGTCATGGTGCTGTGATTCCTTTTGGCCCTAGAATAATGCCCAGTGTTCAGAGGCCACGTACCCTGAACTCGAAAAGTTCTGAGAACATAGTTGACTGGCTAACACAGGACACCCAATCTTCTACAGCTCCCGCTCGGAACCTTGACGCACCATCCTCCTCCAGCTTAGCTTCGGCACGTCTCAAGTTACCACTCGCCCGCATGCCGCCCCCACCAACACTAGCACCACAGCCGCTTCACTTGATCTGTCAGAGGAGTTATTTACACATCAGTTGGAAGAAATGAGTGATGCGCAACCATTATTGCCAGAGGATGTAGATAACAGGGATATGTCTCAGTCAGGCAGCATGGACGTACGGTGTGATGATGATGATGATGTTGTACCCGCTGCTGCTTCCTGTGCTGAGTTGTCAGATACAAGTGAAGCGGTTGATGATGACGATGCGTCCGTGGATGTCACGTGGGTGCCCGCTAGAAGAGAAGAAGAACAGGGGGAAAGTTCAGATGGGGAGACAGAGAGGAGGAGGAGGAGACGAGTTGGAAGCAGGGGAAGGTCGTCGCAAGGAGCTAGTGGCACAATCAGACTGCATGCATCGACACCCGTGGTCAACCCGACACCACACCAATCAACGCATGCTGTGTCCACCACCAGAATGCCGTCATTGCAGAGCTCAGCAGTGTGACATTTTTTTGGTGTGTCTGCCTCTGACAACAGTGATTCCATTTGCAACCTGTGCCAAAAGAAACTGAGTCGTGGGAAGTCCAACACCCACCTAGGTACAACTGCTTTGCGAACGCACATGATCGCACATCACAAACACCTATGGGATCAACACATGAGTACAAGCAGCACACCCACTCCTTGCCCCCTCTCAACCATCCGCAACTCTGTCTCTCGCCTTGAGCAGTTCCTTCTCATCTACCCACAGTCAGGTGTCATGTTTGAGCGTAAGAAGCCAATGTCACAAAGTCACCCTCTTGCCCGGCATCTGACAGCTGGCTTGTCTGAACTCTTAGCCCGCCAGCTTTTACCATACAAGCTGGTGGAGTCTGAGGCGTTCCAAAAATTTGTAGGTATTGGGACACCGCAGTGGAAGGTACCCGGCCGAAATTTCTTTGCACAAAAGGCATTCCCCAACCTGTACTCGATTGTGCAAAAGGAAGTAATGGCATGTTTGGCACACAGTGTTGGGGCAAGGGTCCATCTGACCACTGATACCTGGTCTGCAAAACATGGTCAGGTATATCACCTACACTGCGCATTGGGTAAACCTGCTGACGGCTGCCAAGCATGGAATGCATGGCTCTGCAGAGGAGTTGGTGACACCGCCACGACTTGCAGGCAGGCCTGCTGCCACCTCCTCTACTCCTCCTACTCCATCCTCTTCCATAACCTCCTCGACTGAGTCCTCTTCTGCTGCTGCGTCTTGCTCCACATCAACGGCACCCTCCCAGCTCCCGAGGTACTATTACACATCCTGGATGTTGTATGTGGCTGGGGGGAAGAACATACCTTCAGTGAGATCACTGAGGACGAGAAACGGGACATGAGTAGCTTGGCATCCAACCTTGTGCAAATGGGGTCTTTCATGCTGTCGTGCCTGTTGAGGGACCCTCGTATAAAAAGGCTGAAGGAGAACGACCTGTACTGGGTGTCCACGCTACTAGACCCCCGGTATAAGCAGAAAGTGCCTGAAATGTTACTGAATTACCGCAAGTCGGAAAGGATGCAGCAGTTCCAAAATAAATTAAAAAGTATGCTTTACACATCGTATAAGGGTGATGTCACAGCACAACGGGAATCTAACAGGGGAAAGGTGAAAGTAATCCTCCTCCTCCCACGACCACGCCGGCAAGGACAGGATGCTTTACAGACGTGTTGTTGATGGAGGACATGTGGAGCTTTTTAAGTCCTATACAACAACTCGACCGACAGGTAGCAGACTACCTCGCCTTAACTGCAGATATCGACACTCTGAGGAGCGATGAATCCCTTGACTACTGGATGTGCAGGATTGACCTGTGGCCTGAGCTATCCCAATTTGCTATAGAACTTATGGCCTGCCCCGCTTCAAGTGTCCTGTCAGAAAGGACCTTCAGTGCAGCAGGAGGTATTGTCACTGAGAAGAGAAGTCGCCTAGGTCAAAAAAGTCTAAATTACCTCACCTTTATTAAGATGAATGAGGGATGGATCCCAAAGGGACTGACAGTGGGCAATACATTTGACTAAAAAAGGCCTGATGAGGGGAACGTAACAGGGATTAAACTGATAAGAATAGTACTACTTAACACACCACTCTTATCTGGTGGCACATTAGATTGCACACGCAGTGCCCCAAATTTGAAGTAGTAGGACCGACCAAGCATCTTTTTCCATCCCCCGGTTCCTAAAATCGATGCCATATACACGTCCCATGATAGGGGACGTAACAGGAATTAAACTGATAGGAATAGTACTGCTTAACACACATTATAATAACGCAGAGAGAGGGTACGCAGAGAGAGGAGTCTGAAGAAGAGGAGTCAGAGGAGGAAGGTGGCTTTGAGGAGGTGGAAGACCAAACACAGCAGGCGTCCCAGGGGGCTTGTTGTCACCTTTAAGGGACCCTTGGTGTTGTACTTGGCTGGGTGGAGTAAGAGACCTTCAATCAGTGAGGACAAGGAACGGGACATGGCTAGCTTGGTATCCAACCTTGTGCAAATGGGGAGTTTGCGATTGTGCAAATGGACTGTTTGCGGTTGTTTGCGGTGCGTTAAACGGGGAGTTTGGTCTGTCTCTGTGAAGCGGGCGTAACCCTTACACTACCTGATCGATACAACATCATACCTGATGTTTTAAAGCATGTTATTCCAAACAATTTAGGAATGTTAGGTGATTTATGCCCTTTATGGATTAAAACCAGACTCTGCATCAACTATGTAATTTTCCATGGGAGTTTTGCCATGGATCCCCCTCCGGCATGCCAGAGTCCAGGTGTTAGTCCCCTTGAAACAACTTTTCCATCACTATTGTGGCCAGAAAGAGTCCCTGTGGGTTTTAAAACTCGCCTGCCTATTGAAGTCTATGGCGGTTCGCCCGGTTCGCCCCTTCGCGAACATTTGCGGAAATTCGCGTTCGCCACTCGCGATGGAAAATTTTATGTTCGCGATATCTGTCTCTATATAGTGTATATATCTATACACTGAACAAAATTATAAACAAACACTTTTGTTTTTGTCCCCATTTTTCATGAGCTGAACTCAAAGATCTAAGACTTTTTCTATGTATACAAAAGACCTATTTCTCTCAAATATTGTTCACAAATCTGTCTAAATCTGTGTGAGTTAGTGTCAGGATACTGGTTGATCCACCACGCAGAACTGTATCTCACCTAGGACTAAAGCTAACGTCTTACCGGGCCTTAGAATGGCCAGACTTAACGTACCAGAGAATAGTCAGAATACTTGCCGAGGTCGGGGACACAGAAAGAGACACAACGATGAGGGAAAGCCAACAGTCAAGGATACCAGAATACTGGGAAGTCAAATGAAGTCAAAGTAAATAACCAGAAATAAAGTGAGCACTGTGAGCACTTCTCTGTTGCTGAGATAATCTATCCACCTCACAGGTGTGGCATATCATGATTATTGCACAGGTGTGCCTCAATAAAGGCCTCTCTTAAATGTGCAGTTTTACTGTATTAGAAGGGTCCGGGGGGTGTCCGAAAACCAGTCAGTATCTGGTGTGACTACTATTTGCCTCACACAGTGCAACACATCTCCTTCACATAGAGTTGATCAGGTTGTGGCCTGTATAATGTTGGTGCACTCCTCTTCTTTGAGTTTAGCTCATGAAAAATGGGGGCAAAAAATCTAAAGTGTTGTGTTTATAACTTTGTTCAGTGTATATATCTTGATAACGACCCTGGAGGGTCGAAACATTGATTCTTGAATAAATACACGATGGAAAAATTTCCTTGGAGTGCTCCTTTCATTCATCTTCTATTTTGTGGCGCTGGAAGCACCCAGGTACTGCTAATTATATTGATTTATTTATGGTGAGTGCCAGAGTCTGGACTTTATATATATATATATATATATACAGTATCTCACAAAAGTGAGTACACCCCTCACATTGTTGTAAATATTTTATTATATCTTTTCATGTGACAACACTGAAGAAATGACACTCTGCTACAATGTAAAGTAGTAAGTGTACAGCCTGTATAACAGTGTAAATTTGCTGTTCCCTCAAAATAACTCAACACACAGCCATTAATGTCTAAACCTTAGCAACAAAAGTGAGTAGACTCCTAAGTGGAAATGTCCAAATTAGGCCTAATTACCCATTTTCCCTACACGGTTTTATGTGACTCTTAGTGTTACAATGTCTTGGTGTTATCGCTATCACCCTCTCTTATACTGGTCACATGGCACCTCATGGCAAAGAACTCTCTGAGGATCTGAAAAAAAGAATTGTTGCTCTACATAAAGATGGCCTAGGCTATAAGAAGATTGCCAATACCCTGAAACCAAGCTGCAGCACAGTGGGCAAGACCATACAGTGGAATCACAGGACAGGTTCCACTCAGAACAGGCCTTGCCATGGTCGACCGAAGAAGTTAAGTGCACGTGTTCAGCGTCATATCCAGAGGTTGTCTGTGGGAAATAGACGGATGAGTGATGCCAGCATTGCTGCAGAGGTTGAAGGGGTGGGGGTCAGCCTGTCAATGTTCAGCCATACGCCGCACACTACATCAAATTGGTATGCATGTTGTCCCAGAAGGAAGCCTCTTCTAAAGATGATGCACAAGAAAGCCTGCAAACAGTGCTGAAGACAAGCAAACTAAGCACATGGATTACTGGAACCATGTCCTGTGGTCCAATGACACCAAAAGAAACTTATTTGGTTCAGATGGTGTCAACCGTGTTTGACGGCAACCAGGTGAGAAGTACAAAGATAAGTGTGTGTTGCCTACAGTCAAGCATGGGGGTGGGAGTGCCATGGTCTGGGCCTGCATGAGTGCTGTCAGTTCATTCGGGGGAACTATGAGTACCAACTGAAGCAGAGTATGACACCCTCCCTTTGGAGACTGGGCCGCAGGTCAGTATTCCAACATGATAACGACCCCAAACACACCTCCAAGACAATCACTGCCTTGTTAAAGAAGCTGAAGGTAAAGGTGATGGACTGGCCAAGCATGTCTCCAGACCTAAACCTTATTGAGCATCTGTGGTGCATCCTTAAACGGAAGGTGTGGCAGCGCAAGGTCTCTAACATCCACCAGCTCTGTTATGTCATAATGGAGTAGTGGAAGAGGGCCCCAATGGCAGCTTGTGAAGCTCTGGTGAACTCCAAGCTCATGAGGGTTAAGGCAGAGCTGGAAAATAATGGTGGCCGAAACACCGAGCATCCAGAAGTACATGACGAAGATGGCTCCCAAACATGAACTGCTAAGCGAATGCCTGAAACTTTCAAAGATCGAAGATGCAGAAAAAGAGGAGGTCTCTTGGCAAGACAAACCTCTCCGTAGGGTGTACCACTGGCAGATAGTGGATGTGGCTCACATGACAAAATCCTAACAGTGGTTGGAAAAGGCAGGACTGAAAGACAGCACTGAGGCACAGGACAGCACAGGATCAGGCACTCAGCACCAGATCAACAGAAGCTGGAGTCTACCACACCAGGCAAGACCGCAAGGCACAGACTGTGCAAAGTGGCCTCTGAGACATTCCAGCACCTAGTAGCCACATGCAAGATGTTAGCAGGAACAGTATACACAGAGAGACACAACCAAGTTGCTGGGATTGTGTACCGAAACCTCTGCACAGGATATGGATTGGACCTGCCTAAGTCCAGATGGGAGATACCACCATGGGTAGTTGAAAATAACAGGGCTAAGATCTTGTGGGACTTCAAGATCCAGACAGATAAGCAAGTGCTGGCCAACCAACCAGACATCATGGTGGTAGACAAGAAACAAAATACTGCAGTCGTGGTGGATGTGGCAATACCCAGTGACTATAACATCAGGAAGAAGGAACATGAGAAGGTGGACAAATACCAAAGACTGAAAGAAGAACTAGAAAGGATGTGGAAAGTGAAGGCAGTAGTAGTCCCAGTTGTGATAAGAGCACATGGGGCTGTGACTCCCAAGTTGGGGGAATGGCTTCAACAGATTCCAGGTGGGACATCTGAGATCGCTGTCCAGAAGAGTGCAGTTCTAGGAACAGCTAAGATACTGCACAGAACCCTCAAATTCCCAGGCCTCTGGTGGTGGACCTGAGAATGAGGAATAAACATACCAGCCAGGAGGGGTGAGAAAATCAATTTTTATTTTTAAAAATATATTCTTAAATTAAAGCTAAATGCTACTGTGTTGCTGCTATATATATATGTACATACTGTATATCTGTATATATAGCAGCAACACAGCAGCATCAGGCCTTAGTTTGATAGCATGTCTTATTCGTAACAAGTCTACTAAAAATGTTGCTGCTGTGCTTTATCTCTGATGAAATGTGCTATTCATAAGAACAATTTCTCGAAATAATTAAGAATAAACATCCAAACGAGTTTCTTGTATCCAGTGCTTCAACTCAGAATTATTTTATTTTCAAGGTGAAATAAGACTTTAATGTTTTCTTATAAGCCTTCTGCTCTGCCCTGAGTGCTTAGGGAATTCCTCAATTTAGCAGCTCCTGCTCTGTTCCTGCTAATAATTCTACACTCGTAGCATCTTAACACAATCAGTGAGCAATGCAGGAAAGGGACTTAGACAGAACTGAAATTTTGTTGTGAAAAATGAAAATGATTATGATATATATATGAGACAAAGAAAAAAATATACATATATGTATATTTTTTTCTTTGTCATATATATATAAAGCACAGCAACAACATATATATATTAGTCATTTTCCTTTTTCACAACAACATTTCAGTTCTGTCTAAATGTATATTTGTATATATGTATATTTTTTTCCTTTGTCTCATGCTCTTATTTTCTCTCTCTCTTTCTCTCAGACAAGAGACACAAAGCTGACTTAATTATGTCCACATACCATCCCAAAGTACACACACCCATCCCAGATTGTTGTGATGTTTTGTTTCATGATAAAAGACATAGTTAGAATATGTTGTCATGATGAATAATATTCATTGAAGAATAATGAATGGTAAGAATGGTAACTAGAATGGTAAGAATACCCTGCAACCGGGTATGTAAAACAGAAACAGTATGTTAGAATACTGTTTTAATTTTCAAATAATTGTATCTTGAAATTTTAGCAAAAATAATTTTACCATGTGGAGAGGTAACTAGAATGGTAAGAATACCCTGCAACCGGGTATGTAAAACAGAAACAGTATGTTAGAATACTGTTTTAATTTTCAAATAATTGTATCTTGAAATTTTAGCAAAAATAATTTTACCATGTGGAGAGGATACATTTAAAAATTTAGAAAAATGCTGTTATCAAATTATGTAGCTGTCTATAAAACATCCCTGCCAAGAATGGGGTACATTGACGTTGCGGCAGGCGTATGCAATATATGATCGTATAATGTAACTAAAAACCCATTATTTTTGCATAGGTGTGGCCATCCTCTTCTCCTGGGGGGTGGGGGGCAGGAGCTGTCCACCTCAGGGCCCCCGAGTCTGGCCCAGGTGTCACCGGCCGGTCCTGCGCACCGCTAGGAATATGACAGCCGCTAGAGGCTGGATTAACCCTCAGTGAAACATAGCAGTTTCTCTGAAACTGCTATGTTGTCAGCTGCAGGGTAAACACTAGAGGGACCTGGCACCCAGACCACTTAACTTCTCTTCAGACCAGGTGCCCGCCGCCATGTGTTGCGGCCCCGGCTCGCGCAGAGTAAGCGCGGGGGGGGGGGCATGGTTCAATTTCCCCCCCGGGGTCCCATGGGTTGTGTGTACGCCACTCGGTGCAGCAGAACCGATTAAGCAATTTGAGGGGTCAATGCTCCGGCTGTGGTGGGGAGGCAGGTGCACCTGGTCTCATTGTGTTCCGTCTGTCACCCCATTTCAGTAGCCAATATGGTTTGGACCGGAGTAGATCGAGGCTTTGCCGTGCAGGCGTATTTTGAAAACAACTAGTCTGTGATTGCGACGCATATCATGCTGTTGCTTTGGGAATGTCAGACCACAGTCTGAGGAGGATTCTTCATTTAGATTTGCAGTTTCATACCTACAAAATGATATTGGCTAAGGAATTGAGTGTAGCAGATTACGCCAATCACAGAAATCTGAGTGAGCAAATGCTTGCACAGTTCCCTCCCGCAGCATTTTCTTCAGTAGCGACAAGGCATATTTTCATCTCAGTGGAGCTTTGAATAAGCAAAATTTCTGCTACTGGGCTCAAAATAACCCCCAAATGATTCATGAAAGACCGCTACATTCCCTTAAACTTACAGTGTGGTGTGCCATGTCACAATTCGGAGTGATAGGCCTGTACTTTTTTGAGGAGGAAGGCATGACTGAATTCTGAACGTTATGTCTCGATGTTGGAACATTTTCTGCAGCCCAGAATAGAAGAGATTGTTGAAGAAGAAGAATTGGGAGAGTTCTGGTTCCAACAGTATGGAGCTACTGCCCACACAGCCCAAAATTCACTCAAAGTTTTGAAATAAATGTTTCCCGGACATCTGGTCTCTCTAAGGGATGATATGGGGTGGCCGGCACGTTCACCAGATTTGAGCATTTGCAATTTTTCTCTTTGTGGATATCTGAAGAAAAAAGATTGCACTATGTTCAAGTAGGTTGCCAGACCATAGCCTTAACCCAGACCTACCTCTTTGTGATGCCAAAAAAATTCCTGTGCTCATGTTTTAAAGAAGAAAACATCAATCTTTATTAGTCCATCAAAATAAGAAATAAATCAAAAGTTGTTAAAACTGGTGGAATAGTGCTTAACTCACATCTGCCAAAGTATACATCAGCTGACTTAGAGCAAGCAGGCATCATACTTGAATGGCTAATCTATACTGTCTTGAACTTTCTTTAATAATCTGGTGAAAATCTTAAATTCAGGTTCAGCTATGTATTAGTATTGTCTCAACTTTAATTGTCTTTGCCCACTTTCTAGGTTAGTCCTACATACCTTTTCTTTTAAAATAGGACCTAAACCAAAAGGAAGGTGGGCATTTCTGGTACTGTTCCTGAATATGATTATGGCACATTCCTTAATTGCAAGATTGTAGGGCCTAAAACTCCCAGAATTTATTTTAATACACTCAATGGCACGAAAATGGCAAGGGAGTTATAAACTGGTAGTTCAGCAACATCTGAAGAGCCAGAGCTGAGGATGCCTGCCTTAGGATATTTTATACCTACCTAATCATCCTTCATTTAAAGTAAATGGTACTAAGTACCAAGGAATGCCTTTATTTGTTGGATTCCAGGGAAATACTTTTACTAGAATGATGATACACAAACAGATTCCTACATTTAGCACTTGTTTGACAAAAAGGTAACACAACCAGGAAGATTTATTTTTTATACCCTAAAGAGTTAATAAAGCGATAATCAATAACTTTCTGCTAATGTTTTACTTGTACCAGACATTTCTACACTTGATTGCAAAATGTCTATGATTTTCCAACTGCTCTCTTGCTATTCACTTTCCTCAAACTACCTCTGAGACTTTCTCTCTCACGCTCAGCCTTGTTTACTTTCCTCCTTGCAAGAAAAATCAATATCATTTTTGACCATGCTCCAAAAATTTTGTCAAAAGCCAATCTATTAGCCCTTTTCTCCCAGCATGCACCTCATCAGGGGGCCATTGAAAAGAAAAACAATTTTAAGAGATTTATTTTTACAAAACAGAAATACCCTGCACTTTTAGGCTCCATGCTGGTCTATTTCCCTAGATACCTTTTGGGTCTTCACAAGGTCATGCTCATTGTTTGCATGAAATCCAAAGCTGTGCTTGTGTGGGTCTAGCCATTATCACAGACCGACACCATTCAGAATGTCTGTAGTCTTGTTTAACCAAGACACACGCACAAGGGGCAGAGGCAATGAGATTCTCATGAAAGGTTGTCCACTTGGGATTTGCATTGTGTTGTCTGAGATTAAGTGGAGTAACACTTACAAAGTTGATTGAAAAATGAAAACATACTGTTGACTGCCAGTGGAGAGGCTAAAGTGAACATATGGTTTAAATCAGTGCATTTTATGGAGTGGCAAGTAATGGTCAACTTGTATCGTACATCTATTCATCCATGAAACATTTAGCCAGGGAACAGGAACTGTTTATTCATTATGGACAGTAAATTTACTCTCCAAAGTAACACAATGAGTGTTGATATGTTTAGATTCAATTACTCTTTTAATCTAGCCTAAATGTTTTAGATTTATAAAAACTCACATCAACTACAAATGTCTGTTATATACTGAGAAAGGGATAGATAATATGCACCTGCTCTTAAATCTCAAACTTTTCAAGCTCGCATGAGCTAATTCAAGCTGAGGATTATGGGAGTTACACATGCAAGGTGTGAAATGAGGCTCACTAAGTATCAAACATTGAGGTTGTACTTAGTATAATATGCCTAAAGACTTCATTAGCCTATTCACAATGTTCTCAGTCATAAAAAAATACTTAAATAAATGCAAAAAGATATATAAGAAGGAGACACATATACAAATGATCTATTTTAAAGTATAAATATTTTTTTTGACAATCTTTATTTTGGTTTTTATGGTTGTAGTACAGAAAAGAGTAACGTAGTAGAATGAATATACATTTCAACAACTTGTTCGGCATACAATGTGATCTCACGTATAGGTTGCATTTAACATGAGTACATTGCAATATTACAATTTAAGTAGACAGGAGAGGTTGTGACGCCCATGTCTAGATTATTGTGTTCCCATGTGGCTATAGCCACTGTATCATGTGGGGAGTCCCCCCACCACGGGAGGCCATAGTGTTCTAATTTAGCTGTGTCACATGTGGACATTTCAATGCCAGTTGTCCATTTCAGAGGAAGTCTAAGCGTAGGTCAGTCAATGGTTTGAGTATGGAAATGTGGTGGGGGGGAAGGAAAAGTAAGGAAGTGGAAATGTGTGTGGAGGGGGACTCAGGCCAGTGCTGCCGAATGCCATCATCACCCCTGAGCCACAAAACCCTAGGTGTTTTCCGCATCCACAGGTTGGGCTGGCTGGAGGTCCTTAGTCGGGTACAGGAGAGACTCCATCTCGTAGACCTCCTTAACTTTTTCTGTCCATTGTGTGATGGTAGGAATGTCTTTCAATTTCCATCTGGCTGGGATCAAGCTATTGGCGGCATATATGAAATATTGCGTGAGGGATCTTGGTGTGATAAGGCAGCATAAGGAGGGGCTGCATTGGTATGTCCAAGCCTAGGATATCAGTGAGCTTGTTATGTATCAGTGAGCTTGTTATGTATCTAAGCAGTGATTAGTGGACATGACCACCATATGTGGAAGTCTGTGCCCTCCGAGGAGTCGCATTGCCTACACAGGGGGTTCGGCACAGCACCCATGTGATATAGCCGAGCAGGGGTCCTATACCAGCATGTTAGGAGTTTGTAGTTGAGTTCCTGTAGTTTGGAGCTGAGTATCCACTGGTGAGTGAGAACATGTATTTTTTACCACTGTGGTTCAGATAGCACGGTGCCCTGGCTTGTCCCCATATCAATTGATATTTTGCCTGCGGACTCTGGGCAGCCTTCAGCAGCATGGCATAGAGAACTGTTATCCTTCAGAGAAGGTGTCCGCTGTCTGAGTATAATGCTTTAAAAAGTATAAATATTTGTTGCATTTTTGTTTCCTTATTGGATTATACAAATGCTATTAATTTCTATAAATCAAATGTGTTTTGGACAGTTTTAAATGAAAATAAGGCTAATGGAGTACTTAGTTCTAGATCAATAATTGATATAAATATACTGCATATCTTCAGCATTTTCAGATGTTAATTGTTCATTTTTAACTAACTTGGAATTACATCATTGTAAGATACGGATGTCACATATAAAGAAGCTAACTCTTCAATAGCACAATGACGCACATACAAGTCATTAACAAATCAAGAATTCAAAACTGAAGAGTTTCTTGGCAATTTTATCTATCACAGTGGATCCAAAGGACATAAAAATATATGAAGCCTCTCGTTCACATTACCTATGAACTATTAACTTAACTACAGAAGCCGAGCAAAAGAAAAGCAAAGAAAAAAAAACCGGGGGGAAGGAAAGGGGTGTAACTATGAGGGAGGCAGCTAGTCCTATTATGAAAATACCTCTAACCTAAATATGTGGGAAAATATACCGAAAAAAGGGGACTGTGCTTTCCCTAAAATAGGGATATCATCTGTCAATAAATATGTGAACAACTTAGCTGCGTACCACAGCCACCTAGAAAAAACATTGAACTTTTTGGGGAGGCGCCAAGCAGCATGGCAGCAGAACACAGTGGATGGCAGCCCTAAAAACAGCATAAAACTGGCTAACAACCTGCCCCAAGGCCGGATTACATGCTGCAATGCAATGGGGCACTACCCGAGCACCCATATGATACCAGACTACGGCCAAAAATTCACGGGGAATACCGAGACAGATGAACCCGGCCTACACATCTGCATAAGCCTGCTTGAGGACAGCTGCAGACAGAGAACAGATGCCTGATTGCCTGGCCGGCGGACCAACCACACCAGCTATGCGGATGCTGCTGCAGTTTTACACGGGTGAGAACTGCGGCCCCGCTCCGCCCCCCCCCCCAGCCGGTAGGGGTAATCCCGGCCACATGGAGGCTGCACGCCCTGGGATGGACGCAGCCACCCAGGGTGCACGCTGACCTTTTGCACAGGCACTGGCTGCCTAACCACGGCCGCCTGCTATCTAGACCCGAAATCAAGGGACGATTATTGCCTGTACTACGGGATCAACTCGCACCCTGGACTTAACGGCCTACAACAGCCCTGTCTTACCCTCAGAAGCTGTCCCGTGGATGCAACGCCCGCGGGTGAAGCGGGGCCCTGGAGGCGATGCACGTGGGCGGGGGGGCCAGGCGAGATGCTACTGCGATGTTCTTGGGGCCCGCTGGCCGGATGCCGCGATCCTTGGACTGTGCCATGTGGAGGCCGAAGTGCCGTCACCTTTAGGTTTTGAGGAGGGCCTGGAGGCAGCTGTCCCCGATGCTGTGAGCCCTCGTGGAGTGGAGCGCAGCAGCCCCCGGCGGACCGGTGGCTGAGGGGAAGCTGGGGCCTACCCCGAGTGGCCGGAGAAGGGTGAGACACAGGACAGCCTTCACCCCAACCATCTGGGGCTCCAGTAGCGCGGTGGGGATGCAGGGGATGACTGGCAGGCACACAGACTTTAGGTGGGGGGTCCTGTGGACTGGTGGGTCCCCGAGTGCCCGCTGTGCTGCAGATCTCCCGGATGGAGGCTTGGCGCAGCCTGGGGGGAGGCTGCGGAGGACCGGCGCCCCTGGGATCAGCCACGAATGCATCTGCAGCCGGTTCCCCCGCTCGGAAGAATTGTACCCGTGGCCCCCCAATGCTTGTGGACTGAGTTGATACACGCTGTTAATGACAGGAGAATTCACTACACAGCTACGATCACGGGATTGACCATACAAACTGATCTCCCTGCATGTCTGAATGCTTGAGAGGCTCCACAATAATAACCTGTTATGCGGACAGGACACCTGGGAGTCTTCTGCTCTAGTTAGCATATGATGTTGCTTTAATATGCACAAAAAAGTTTTTATTTGCTTTACGTTGCCCTCAGGGGCCTTAGTTACCTGTTGTTGAATGATGCATGTTACAATATTAACTATATCAAGCTTGCCCATTGTGGGGACCTGCTCTGACCGCTGCCTGGGCGTCTAACGGTTAGGCATTTTGAATGCATTGCTATAAATTTTATGACCATTAATGTGGCTTCAACACAGTGCGCTACACACTGGCTGATTTAAACAGCTAAAGCCCTCTCCCCGTGAGCAGCGCCCTATATGAGTCAGTAGACGTCTGCCAAAATACACAATTAAAGCTGGCACTTTTCTCACGCATTGTCACCAGGTACTATAGCACATAGCCACTGACAGCGGATTTATAATTTTAATGGGCGCGCCCAGGCCACTTGACGCCACGCATATGATACATATCTGGAATGCATTAAGCGCATCAGGCCTACCCTGAGTACACGAAAAAATAGGTACATAAGCACACCCAGGCAACTAGCCTGTCAGCCTGCAGAACACACACACATGATTGCCTTGCATAATGTGCCTATTCTATCTGCATGATGTTATATGTTTGCCTCAGTGACGGTGATCAAATGCTCTCTACGTTATTATAAATTTTGCAAGGAATTACTGATAGCTTAGCGCTTGACTTCAGTGTGATCAGTGAAACCTTAGTTCCTTATTGCTATTATAGGCTTTAATTATTAACATATTACCATATCAGTATGTCGCATGGCCAAGTGCAGGTCAGGCAGTCCATGACCTGCGCTGACTACCAATACTGAATACTGGGGGAGTAGAGCTCAGTCTGCATGACTCACAGCCTGATACTTATACTATACAGATTTATAGTAGTACAGAATACAGTTTAACCTGCGTTCAACGCTCTACGCTGCCGTTTTAAGAACATATAGGTTGTCATTAGCGTTGCCGTGATATGTTAGTAAAATGCTGTAACCAGACTAAATCATTTCAGCGCAGTAACCTATGCTAACACTTGTTGACTGTAACTGACTTAATGATGCCTGCATATTCAACTTTTTAAGCCTCTGCGTAGGCAACCAAATACCGTATGTGACCTACCCTGACTTATAACGCCTCTGCGCAGGCATCCATGCAATGATTTTTTGAATTCGCTCCATATCTGCTACAATTTTGCATTTATAATAAAAAACGAATTAAAACAAAAAACATTGAACTGTTTGTACAAAGATAACAACCAACCAATATATAAAAGGCTAATCTTTATAGCAATGTTTGCAATTTCTGTTAATATCATTTGAAATAAATAAACAAATATATATATATATATATATATATATATATATATATATATATTTGTGTTAAGGGCTCATGATAGTACAGAAGATACAAACACTGATAAGTGTAGGATGGTATTAAAAGAGCAAGTCGGTTGTGGTGTGCCGGAACCGACGATGAGGTAGGCCTGTAAATAAAGAGGGCCCACCAAGAAGAAATGTAAAGAGAAAAGGAGTTAATAATGAGGAGTGGGTGGGAGGGTGATGCAGCGCTGACCTCGAACGATATGGAGCCAGGTAAGGGGTGTCCCTTAAGTAGGGAAGAGGTGTGTCATACGCCCCTCCCACAATTACAGGCCAAAAGGCCTTAATACTTGTGTTAAGGGCTCATGATAGTACAGAAGATACAAACACTGATAAGTGTAGGATGGTATTAAAAGAGCAAGTCGGTTGTGGTGTGCCGGAACCGACGATGAGGTAGGCCTGTAAATAAAGAGGGCAAAAGTAGAAAATCAAATTTATTACATACCAGCAATATACATACTTTAACCAGACATGTCTTGAAAGGCATTTCTTACTTCTTGTACCGGGTTAGGTATGTATCTAGAGTAAGCCGATGATTTCCAGCGCCCTTGTGACTTGATAACATGAACTGGAATGTTTGCACTGGATGCTGTGGAGGCCGCTCCTATGCGGAAGGAGTGGCCCGAATAGTTAGCTGATTTGAGGCCCAGCTGTGTAAGTAAAGACCTGACATGTGTCATAAAGGTGGTGGTAGTGAGTACCGAACCTTTTAGACTGAAAGTGGTTGAGATGGTGGTTTGTTGTTATGCTGGGTATATGAGTCCAGTAGTTTGACGGGGCTCCACCTGTTGTGAGTAGGATAGTACTTAACCTCTACTGAAAGTGCATGTTGACTGGTTTTGGAGTGAGGCAGAGTCAAGATATAATAGTCCATGTGTTTTGTTAAGTGTGAATGAAGTAGGATGTGAGTGGACTGTGTGTTGTGCTGATTGCGGTAAATTCTCTTGGTCTCAAGAAACCATAAACAAGGCTACGTATATGGCGGTTTTAACGATGAGGTTTGTGTTGTTGGCAAAGGGTTTAAATCTAGTGAATTGTATAAGTCTTTAAAAATATGGAAATCTATGGGTAGCCTCTGGGCCGTACGTGGGGGTTCGGATCTCTGAATACCCCTAAGGATGCTCTTAATTGGTAGGAGGACACTTGATTTGTCTGGTTGTAAAGTTAGCATGTGATGTTGGATGCCTGTCAGATATGGTTTGATTGTGTTGTATGATAGTTTGAGTTTGAGGTGGCAAAAAGAAGCAAAGCCCAACCAGGATGTCACGATGAAAGGTTGTAAGATGTTGTGTTCAGAAAGGAATCTTTAAATCAAATGAAAGCTCTATCGTAAGTTTCCCGGGTATTAGTAGACAGTGCTAATTGGGACAATGTTCTGCTATGTTGCATAATAGCATCTAGTCCATTACTAGATGGTGGAATAGTGGGGTGTTTGTGGCTGTGAGTGCGGCTGACGGGAGTATTTGACGAAAAGCCTGGAAATTAAAGCGAGACAAATTGTCAGCAGCAGTGTTACATACACCTGGAACATGAATACAAAACGAGAAAATTATGACATGCAGCCAGCCAAGTGAGTTTCCTCAAGAATCTCATAATAGTCAGTGATTTGGATCGGCCTTGTTTATAATGTGACAAGTTACTTGGTTGTCTGAGTAGCAACGTACAGACGAACCTGCCCATAAATGCACCCATGCCACGGCAACCGTCACGATGGGATATATCTCAAACAGAGCTGAGGTAGTGGAAAACCCTCCAGGTCCTGAACTTCTGAAGGCCAGCTGCCCCAAAGCCATTCGTTCCTGAAAAATTGCTGCAAAACCTGTGGTAGACGCCGCGTCTGACCAAATGGTAGGTGAGGAGTCAGACAATTTTGGAAGGAACATGCTTTTACCATTCAAGGTGGTTAAAAATTTTCTCCACATAATTACACCTGCCGTGGCTTGGGTATCCAGGGGTGTCCATCATGTCTAAAAGTGGGAAACATGTAAAGGAGTTGTGAGATGAAAGCCCGGCCTTGAGGTATGATGCGAATGGCAAAATTCAGTGACCCAAGCAGAGACTGTAATTCTTGCGGTTGCAAGTACCGAGTTGTATGTAGAGATTATGTTGATCAGAATGTTTTCTACCTTGGGCGTGGTAGGCTAGCTTGCATGGTGGCTGAGTCTAGTATGATACCCAGGAATGTGATGAATGTATCTGGTTCTTCAGTCTTGGTGGAGGCTGGGACACCCACCTGTTCGAATAGACTGATGGTTTATTTTAGGCTACTGGGAGGGGAAATATTCTCCTCGATCAGTAAGAAATCATCCAGATAATGTATAACTGTAGGGCATCTGGCTATATTTAATAAAACCAGCATAGGGTTTCGGCGAATACGTCGAAAATGGCCGGACTACTTTGGAACCTAAATGTTAAACGTGAGCAAAATAGTAGTTCCCTGCCCACTTGATACCATGCAGGTGACACAGTGTAGGGTGGATAGGCAGTAACTTGAAAGCATTGTGATATCAGTCTTACTGAGCCATGCTCCGGCCCCTGCCTGCATGATAGCCATAATGGCGTGATCTATGGTGGAATATTGCAGTGAAAATTCCTCAGAGGGTATGAGGGAGTTCAGACTAGGAGTGGCAGAGGTGTGAGGTGTTGATAGATCAATGATAAGTCTCTGTTTGTGAGAAGATTTCCCCGTGACAATACCGATGGGGTTTGTCCGCTATGTGGTGAATGGAGGGGACTGGAAGGGCCCCCATAGGAAGTCCTCTGCCACTTCCTGGCTATGAGTGTCTCCACCGCTGTAGGGTTTGTTGTTCGGATGTAAATTAGGACATTCCAGGATTCCGGAAGGCATGTGTATGAGGCCTGTGTGAATCCTTCTGATAGACCCGAGATAATGAATTCCACCAAATGTCTAGATGGATGATGTGGCAGTAATGTCGTAAGTACAGAAATGTTTATTGATGTTAAGTATAGTTTTGGGATACATTTTATTTGGACACAGATTTAGCATGTGCCCTGAAACAGATGGCTGGAGAAAGTGATTGCAACTCAACCAGTGCTGGAGGGGTCGCAGCGGCCGACCCAGCCATGGTAAGGGGTGTAGTGACCGATTCCCCAGGGGTGATACTGGCAGGCTAACTAGGCCTGAAAGGCGAAAAATTAATCTTGTTTTGTGACAGGTGAGGCCCTGCTAGTTGCCAAGTGGCTATGAGAGGCTCTGTCTATGAGTTGGCGCGAGGGGTTATTGAGGCCACCCGTCGTAGTGGCAGGAATCGTAGGCCTCTCGTGATAGTAAAAGAAAACAGGGGGAGGGAGTGACAGGTGAGGCCCTCTCTATAATATTGCGAGGCGGCTAACTCACGTGTGGCCCGATGGCGTTTGCCTCTGAAACGTTGAGGCGGGGTGTTGGCCTCGCGGACCACTAAAAGATAGGCAGAAATGCCAAGAAGGGAGGTACCTATTTGGGCCTATACCCCTAACTTGCCAGTACTCTATGGCCTAGAAGAATGAAACGTATGTGAACTACAACGTGAGCAGGCTTACGTACCTGGTAGTATGTATGAAGTTTTGAGATTCGACAGGTATGAAAACCTGGATAAACCTAAAAAGGGATAGAGTGAGAATGGATCCTGTGAGACCTGTGTAATCTGTATAGGCTGGGATTAGGGCTTCTAGCAGTATGTGTGGGAGGTGTAAAATCTATGAGTATGATAGTGACATGACTGCCCATGCTTGGTGACAAGCGTTACGCTGAGTCCGATACCTGGCAGCAGGGGATTGGCCGTGTAATGTGTATATATGGAAGGTGATCAGATGATATGCATGTCACTAAACTGATCTGGGAATGCAAGGGACTTTTTAATGTGAAGTGACAATATGCAGAATCATAAATGTTGCTGTAAAGTGACGTATGAATGTATGAACCAGAACGTGTGATTCAAAAACCGAAAGTCTTGTGAGACGTATATGCCGTGTTCTTGAATACTCGTGTTACGTCGTCTGAGTGTGTCAAGAAAAGGCCTGAGTTTGTAAATGCCATGTGAAATTATGTGAAATGACAATCTATGCAGAAAATGTTGTAACGTGACGTATGAGTGGTTGAACCAATGCGTGTGATTCAACCCGAAACCCTCTGTGGAAGGTAGGACCGTGTTCTTATATACTCGTGGTATATCGTATGAGCATGATAAGAAATGGCCTGAATAGTTAGTGCCATGTAATCGTAATGTACATGGTTGTAATAACATCATATCTCCATTATACTCTTTGAAAATAGGACCGTGTCCTTGAACTCGTGGTATGTCGTACGAGCATGACAGAAAAAGGAGCCGTAATGTAGGCTAACCATAACAGTAATATACATGTAATATCTGCATTGTAAAATAAAATAACTATTATTATTATTAAAACCATATATATATATAATAAGCAAACTGAAACAAAATAGACAACCTAAGATCGTGTAAAATAAGTAGTTGAAAGTTTAACCGATTACTGTGCAGGAAACGTATGATTGGTTGGATCAGTACGTGTGATTCAACCCGAGTATGCATGAAAAGGAATTAAATCCTTGTGTCATGGTTAACAACAAAGAAATGAGGCCTGTAACGTAGGCTGATTTAATTGTAATGAAATGGATAATTATATATATAAAAAAAAAAACTCCAGTAAGAGTGGGAGTCCAATGTCTATACAGAAATGTTAGCTGGTTTCATACCCTGATGTAATAAGTAATACCTTAAAAATAGCATGAAAATGGTCTGTCTATTTAACCAAGCAACTTCTTAACCAAATGTAAATACATGAAATGATGAAATGTAACTCACGAAAAAGATCTATGTGACTACATAGCAGAATAACCAAATCTTAGTATGAAGGGAAACAGAAGTTAGCATGAATAGCTTAACCGTATGCATTTTAATGCGAACAGCAATCGTGCATAGAATATACTATGAATAAGTGCCGACCAGAAAACACAAACTGAAATGACAATCGTTTAAATGAAGCAAGGTTGGTTTTTACATGAAATGCAATAATGTCTGAGAAGCCTGTAGTACACTGAATGACCGGTAGGGGTCAGTGTGTAGGCGAAAATGCAGTGGTTCGATGGTTTGTACATGAAATGCAATAATGTCTGAGAAGCCTGTAGTACACCAAATGACCGGTAGGGGTCAGTGTGTAGGCAAAAATGCAGTGGTTCGTTGGTTTGTACATGAAATGCAATAATGTCTGAGAAGCCTGTAGTACACCGAATGGCCGGTAGGGGTCAGTGTGTAGGCGAAAATGCAGTGGTTCGTTGGTTTGTACATGAAATGTGATAATGTCTAAGAAGCCTGTAGTACACCCAAAGACCGGTAGGGGGTTTAAACGAATGATATGCATGAACATGCAATGGTTTTAGAACAGACTTAGACAAAATGCAGCCGTAAAGTGAGGACCTGACCCGTGCATGGTGCCGTGGGACTGATGCCTGGCATAACGGGTAGGTTGACTTACAGTTTGTGAGTCACTTGGACACCATCCACGGCGATGGATTGAAGAAAGAAGGTGGTAGGCCGGAAAAGCCTGTGGCTGGATTCCTGACACAGCTCTGCTTAAAAAACCTCATGGAGTAATCAGGTAAAATGGCGTCTGGATGACCCGGAAGTGGAAATGATGCAGCGCTGACCTCGAACGATATGGAGCCAGGTAAGGGGTGTCCCTTAAGTAGGGAAGAGGTGTGTCATACGCCCCTCCCACAATTACAGGCCAAAAGGCCTTAATACATATATATATAGTATATTAACTTATTCTAGTCTAGATGAATACTGGTGGTGTTCATAGCCTCATTTTAGAACCACTAGTCTGCCACAATGTTTACAAGTATGTTTATTGCTTTATGGAATGTTTTTTAGTTTTGTATCAGCCTTAATATTGTTTTTTTGTTGTTGTTTGTTTTATTCCTGAAAGCAATTATTTTACTTCTGTGCAGATGATTATTTCTCCTTATTAAATGATGAGCACTGCATTTGACTTTTCTAGTTCTGTCAGTTCATATTCCGCATCAGCCTGCAAAAGGAGAATATTGATTATAGAGGACTGTTAGATTAAAGGCTTCTGGTTAATTACCAGATAATTAATTCATTTATTCCTGTATGGAAAGCTATATATTTGTTTACAAGAAACTTAATCAGTCTGTAGATTGCCTTGCGGCATCAAAGGGTTAAATAACTCTCACTGTAAATACTTTTGGTGCGGTGGAGATAAATTAGACATTAATAATTGTTGACTGCTGGAGAAGATGAGAATCCTAACAGGATCAATGAACAATCTCCCATGATGCATATAATTACCATGCATGTTCTATAATAGAGTGTTGGATGTTTAATGCCATTGCAGTGAGTATATTGCCTGTTTTAAATGTGACCAAGGAATATCTGCTAAATAGCTGCAGGTTATGCATAATGGAGGATGTAGAGGAACTATTAATATTCCAGATGCATAAAAGGATGTTTTTTTTTAAATTATATTTTTTAATGGAATTTCATTTCTCAGCAATTGAAGTCAGTTTTCCTTGCTTGGTATGGCTTGTGATTCCCATTAATAGTTAGGATTAGAATAATGAACATTCCCGGAGGTGGCCCATCATATAAAACTCATTTATCTTGTTGCATGACAGTTCGGATGAGAAGATACCTTGTTGAGTTTCACGGCAGCTGTCATAAGCAGCAGTAAAGGTGGTGAATGAATATTTTTACTATGTTCTCTGTTGATACACAATATAAATTGATGTATGTCAGATGAATTCTTTAAAGATCTCTCTGTGATTTTGATGTCTGGCCATAACGACAAAATGTTGGTAAATATTAATAAACTATAACTTCTGCTATATTGCTTCTGACTACGGATATACAAGAATATATTGATCTGAAGCTTTTTTTGCCAAATGCCAAATGTTTAAGAAATATATTTTTCGTATTTTGTCAGCCATGTATTAAACCAATGGATCTTATTCCCTGTACTGAGACCCCAAATAGGGTTCTAGTGTTCTTTTAGTGGGTCTCCATTGCTTGGGGGGGCGCACACATTTTTCAGACCCCAAGAAATGGCCCTCAATAAAACAGTTACTCTGGTGGCACCACATTCTTAAAGGACCACTATAGTGCCAGGGAAACAAACTCATTTTCCTGGCACTATGTAGTCCTTAGGTCACCCCCACCCTCATGGCCCCCCTTCCGCTCGGCTGAAGAGGTTAAAACTCTGTTAGCCACTTACCTTTCTCAAGCGCTGGGCTCCCTCCGCGCTGGTGACCTCTCCTCCTCCTGCCGCGCGCGCATTCAAACCACCCATAGGAAAGCATTATTCAATGCTTTCCTATGGATGTCAGCGTCTTCTCACTGTGATTTTCACAGTGAGAATCGCGGAAGTGGCCTCGAGTGGCTGTCAGTGAGACAGCCACTAGAGGCTGGATTAACTCTCAGTGTAAAGATAGCAGTTTCTCTGAAACTGCTATGTTTTCAGCTGCAGGGTTAAAACTAGAGGGACCTGGCACCCAGACCACTTCATTGAGCTGAAGTGGTCTGGGTGCCTATAATGGTCCTTTAACTATAATGAAACTTGCTATGACAATAGGAAGAGTCTTAATAAAAAAATATTTTGCAAAACAGATAGATAAATAGATAGATAGATAAATAGATACAGTGGAATAATGGGTCACTACCTAATTTCCCAGTTGAAGAATGGGTGTCAGGCTAATGCCATGAATATTATTTGGGCCCCTTTTAAATGCATCAGGAACCACATGTACTAGAGTGAATGATTTTGATATCATAATTCATACAGCAGTGTAAGTGAATATGAAATGTTAAGCCTCACTTGAATCCATAGTTTTAATATGCCACTATCCTCTTTAAATGATATATAGGAGGACCTGAGGTGCTCGAAAGTATGCCTTTTTTCACTCTTCATAATAGTTTCCGGGCATACGGATATGCTCTTTTTTTACATTTACTTTTCTCCCTGTAACATTCTTATTTGTATTCCTTTGACTTTATCATTATTGCTTGCTGTCTATCTGCTTTCTGAATATGACCACTGGTCATAGAAGCCTTAGCAATAATTCTTTGTGTGCTAATGATTGATAATCCCACTGCTACTGAGATCTTACTTTATAATCCTGACAGTTGCCTGAAATATTTTAGAAGTTTTAAGAAAGAAAAGTTTTAATATGAAACATACAGTATTGGCAAACTTTGAAACACCATTACTAAAATAATAACCTGATTATATGTATGTCATTGCATTCATAATGCAAGACAGGCCCGGACTGCCAATCGGGCATACCGGCAAATGCGCGGTGGGCCGCGATGGCCGTGGGGCCGAGGCTGGCAGGGGAGATCACAGGATCCGAGCGCAGGCCCCACTGCACTCTCACCACTAGGACCACTAGGGATGGCAGCATGGCATCCACCTCCATGGCAGAACGGCTCCACCCCCCTCCCAGGCTAAAGGTAAGAAGGGAAGGGGGGATATAACTTTTTGTTTAAATCATTAATAAAAAATATATTTAAATTTAAATAAAAAATAAATTCACACTCACACACAGCACCCAGACACACACAGCACCCCCAGACACACACATCACCCAGACACACACAGCACCCCCAGACACACACAGCACCCCCAGAAACACACAGCACCCTCAGACACACACAGCACCCAGACACACACAGCACCCTCAGACACACAGAGCACCCAGACACACAGAGCACCCAGACACACAGAGCACCCAGACACACACAGCACCCCCAGACACACACAGCACCCCCAGACACACACAGCACCCCCAGACACACACAGCACCCTCAGACACACACAGCACCCTCAGACACACACAGCACCCAGACACAAACAGCACCCCAGACACAAACAGCACCCCCAGACACAAACAGCACCCCCAGACACAAACAGCACCCCCAGACACAAACAGCACCCAGACACACACAGCACCCCCAGACACACACAGCACCCCCAGACACACACAGCACCCCCAGACAGACACAGCACCCCCAGACACACACAGCACCCCCAGACAGACACAGCACCCACAGACAGACACAGCACCTAGACACACACAGCACCTAGACACACACAGCACCCCCAGACACACACAGCACCCCCAGACACACACAGCACCCCCTTCAGACACATACAGCACCCTCAGACACACACAGCACCCAGACACACACACAGCACCCTCAGATGCACACAGAACATTTAGATGCACACAACACCCTCAGACAGACTGCTCCCTCAGACAGACAGCACCCTCAATCACACAGCACCCACACAAAGCACACTCCCACACATATACAGCACACACACATATATATAATAAATAAAATAACCCTCAGTGAGGTAGCAGACAAAAAAATTAAAAACCTAGAATGTGACGGCAGATAAAAATACCCTCACACACAGCACCCCTCTTACACACACACACACAGCACCCCTCACACACACACACTGCACCCCTCACACATACAATACATCCAAATATATATATACAGGGAGTGCAGAATTATTAGGCAAATTAGTATTTTGACCACATCATCCTCTTTATGCATGTTGTCTTACTCCAAGCTGTATAGGCTCGAAAGCCTACTACCAATTAAGCATATTAGGTGATGTGCATCTCTGTAATGAGAAGGGGTGTGGTCTAATGACATCAACACCCTATATCAGGTGTGCATAATTATTAGGCAACTTCCTTTCCTTTGGCAAAATGGGTCAAAAGAAGGACTTGACAGGCTCAGAAAAGTCAAAAATAGTGAGATATCTTGCAGAGGGATGCAGCACTCTTAAAATTGCAAAGCTTCTGAAGCGTGATCATCGAACAATCAAGCGTTTCATTCAAAATAGTCAACAGGGTCGCAAGAAGCGTGTGGAAAAACGAAGGCGCAAAATAACTGCCCATGAACTGAGAAAAGTCAAGCGTGCAGCTGCCAAGATGCCACTTGCCACCAGTTTGGCCATATTTCAGAGCTGCAACATCACTGGAGTGCCCAAAAGCACAAGGTGTGCAATACTCAGAGACATGGCCAAGGTAAGAAAGGCTGAAAGACGACCACCACTGAACAAGACACACAAGCTGAAACGTCAAAACTTGGCCAAGAAATATCTCAAGACTGATTTTTCTAAGGTTTTATGGACTGATGAAATGAGAGTGAGTCTTGATGTGCCAGATGGATGGGCCCGTGGCTGGATTGGTAAAGGGCAGAGAGCTCCAGTCCGACTCAGACGCCAGCAAGGTGGAGGTGGAGTACTGGTTTGGGCTGGTATCATCAAAAATGAGCTTGTGGGGCCTTTTCGGGTTGAGGATGGAGTCAAGCTCAACTCCCAGTCCTACTGCCAGTTTCTGGAAGACACCTTCTTCAAGCAGTGGTACAGGAAGAAGTCTGCATCCTTCAAGAAAAACATGATTTTCATGCAGGACAATGCTCCATCACACGCGTCCAAGTACTCCACAGCGTGGCTGGCAAGAAAGGGTATAAAAGAAGAAAATCTAATGATATGGCCTACTTGTTCACCTGATCTGAACCCCATTGAGAACCTGTGGTCCATCATCAAATGTGAGATTTACAAGGAGGGGAAACAGTACACCTCTCTGAACAGTGTCTGGGAGGCTGTGGTTGCTGCTGCACGCAATGTTGATGGTGAACAGATCAAAACACTGACAGAATCCATGGATGGCAGGCTTTTGAGTGTCCTTGCAAGGAAAGGTGGCTATATTGGTCACTGATTTGTTTTTGTATTGTTTTTGAATGTCAGAAATGTATATTTGTGAATGTTGAGATGTTATATTGGTTTCACTGGTAAAAATAAATAATTGAAATTGGTATATATTTGTTTTTTGTTAAGTTGCCTAATAATTATGCACAGTAATAGTCACCTGCACACACATATATCCCCCTAAAATAGCTATAACAAAAAACAAACTAAAAACTACTTCCAAAAATATTCAGCTTTAAAATTAATGAGTTTTTTGGGTTCATTGAGAACATGGTTGTTGTTCAATAATAAAATTAATCCTCAAAAATACAACTTGCCTAATAATTCTGCACTCCCTGTATACACACTACAGCACCTCTCACACTGCACCACTACACACATTACGCTCCAGATACACCCTAGATCCCTTACCCTATATGCACTCTTAATCCTCTGCACACACACACACACACACACACACACACAATCCCCTATACACACCCTGAGTCCTTTACACACTAGATCTCCTACACACACACACACTGCCCCTAGCCACACATATTAAACCACAAACACAAATGAAATTGACCTATTTATACAATACCACACCACACTCTACACACACGCAATCCCACAAGCAGGCTCCAAACACATGCACCATACCCTTTCCTAGCCCTTTTGTCCTCTGGTATCCCACTTGTGGAGACACCAGAGACAATTTAAAAGCAAACACAGCGCAAGCATGTTATTAAATTTGCTTGCCCTGCGCAGAACAAATACAGGGCCTTTTTCTAATGCTAGAGCTCTGCAGCGGGGCTCTGCGTATTGAACCAACATGCTCACTTTGAGAGGAGGCGTGCTTGTCATTAGTGATGACAAAACACACCCTCTCTGGCCCCGCCCCCTTCTTAGGGGGCTGCTCTGATTGAAAAATGCCCGGGCCTAATTGTTTTCCCAGTCCGGCCCTGATGCAAGATGTTCTGATACCAAATGAAGGGCTGGCAAGGTGGCAAATGTTGTTGTTTTTTATTTCTCTTTTTTTGATAATCATGTAAATTATACATAGCACGTCAAATTAAATAAAATCTGCATGTACGTATGTTCTACCTACGTGTAAACACATTCAACATATTTGTCCCATAACAATAACAAGTGCCCATATATAGCCGTGATGAAAATAATGGTCCTCTTCTAATATGAGGGAGATTCATAAATGGACCCCCTAACTTTAATGATGATCAAATTGTAGGTAACAAACAAGTATCCATTTATATCATAAAAGTAATTTTAAATAATCAAACCAAGATTGCCAAATTTTACTACAATTGTTTTTAAGTCCCAAGGTTGACCAATTCATTTATCATTGCAGATTCTACTCATTGTATTCACTGGATAAAGGAAGGGCTTTTGGATTATTTCCAAAGCACTGGAATTAGTACTTTCTCAGAGGAAAGAAGTTGCATCAAATGTATGTCCTAATGCTTTTCTCTAAAAGGAGGAGGCAAGCCCAATATGATTTGTGAGTGCTTTAAGGGCTCAGGTAATGAAACTATGTTATTTAAAGGATTACTATAGGGTCAGGAACACAAACATGTATTCCTGACCTTATAGTGTTAAAACCACCATCTAGCCCCCCCCCCCCCCCCCCCCCCCCGGGCCCATCATGCCTCTGTAAATATAGTATAAATCTTACTGTATTCAAGCCTGAAGCTGTAACTCTGCATGCTGTCAGACTCAGAAAAACAAAAAGTCTGCTGACATCATCAGAAGTGGTAGCCAATCCAATCACAGTGCTTCCCGATAGGATTGGCTGAGACTGACAAGGAGGCAGATCAGGGGCAGAGCCAGCATGATTCAAGCACAGCCCTGGCCAATCAGTATCTCCTCATAGAAATGAATAGAATCAATGAATCTCTATGAGGAAAGTCCAGTGTCTACATGCAGAGGGAGGACATACTGAATGTTTGGATGCATTTTAGGCAGCCATGACCCAGGAAGGATCTCTAACAGCCATCTAAGGAGTGGCCAGTGAAGTTATCACTTGACTGTGATGTAAACACTGCATTTTCTCTGAAACAACAGTGTTTACAGCAAAAAGCCAGAAGGTAATGATTCTACTCACCAGAACACAGAACAAACGCAATAAGCTGTAGTTGTTCTGGTGACTATAGTGTCCCTTTAAATAATCTGACATTTCTTTACAAAATAAATGTAAAATTCTACAATGCCAACATATATGATCCACTGTCTTTATTTTGGATTGGGTACATGTAGGACCACTGGTGTCCTATACCACATTTTAATTAATTTAAAAGTTGACTCCCGTTCCTGAACACAAATTGTAAAATCATCTAGCATAACAATTAACATACTGGAGTTGTGGGCTGCTGCCTCATGACGTTCTTTTGCAGATTAAAATATTAAAAGGTGCACTGGGATGTATGTTGGCAGAGCACTGTGAGAATGAAGCAACAGGTAGGATTTGTGAAGGGCATTTGCTAGCCTATCACAATAAGTAGTTTATACTTGTGTTGGTGTCAGTCTATATAGAGCATCATTTGATCGCTCCTTGTGACAATGTGTGTCATTTCAGAGTCCATTTTGGCGCAGTTCACCACATTGACACTGCCACATTGCAGCATCACAGTGTACCATTCCAGCATCCAAAGTGAAGCGCTCTGTCTTTCATCAGTCCAGCACTAAAATAATGATGCCTCATGTCTGTGATGTAATGTGAATTGCTACCAGCCACAAAGCCTAAGGGTGCTATGCCCGGTCCAACAGAGCACTGCTATGTGCTAGTCACACACACAGTGATCTGCTTCCTACCTTTAAAGACCAGAGGGGGTGTAGGAGTGGAGTTACAGTTCATGGTATATAAGAAAGCAAGGATTCCTTCCTTCATCCCCCATTGGCAAACTGTTACTCTGTCCCCATAGTCCGTATTGGTGAAGCAGCTGCTCCCTCCTCATTCAGACAGCCACTAGAGGCATTTCCTGCATGCTAGGTGACTTTTGGGCACCTAACTGATGCTGGACATACTCATGCTCTGACACCAGATGACATCGGTGAAGGCAGAGCGCTGACCTTGCACCGAGGGAGATCGGCGCTAGAGTCAGGTTAGTACAGAAACTTTGTTTTAACCCTTTAGCTGTCAGGGTGGGGGGCACCAGGTAGGGGGACTATAGGGAACAAGCAATAAGGAATCCCTTTAAGCTAAAGTTGTTTTGGTACTTAGAGTATCACTTTAATTTAAAGTGCTCCGGGTCAGAACACTAAAAAAAAATAAAAACTGTGCAATAGATACATATTTGGCACATCAATTTTAGTCTCTCACATGTATAGCTAGTTCCTATAGTGAGGTTTAATGATGAATATATAGTGGATCAGGAGGTAGTCACTTGTACCTTTTGTTACAATGTGGTCACCAGGTGTGAGGTTGACAAGAAACTGTTTCAATGAGGATACATAAAAATATCTATATACTACAGATCTGTTTTTTAGAATGTTGACCGCAGTGCTGATTCCACATTTAATGAAAACACAACTTAGATGTATATATCTCTACAAGTATACCTCATTAAAATCGCAGTCTGGAATCCCTTAGCATGAGCACAGTGAGGAACGATATTCAAAAACATCAAACAAACATGCAAGAGCACAGTAAGATGACAGAGGTGGATGGTGTACATATTTTACACGAATCAATTGATTATATAATGAAGCACCTGACTGACATTTAAATACAGGATATGTTTGGAAAGCATCGTCACCATGGAAAATAGCATGAAATATTGATTACATATCATCAATAAAATGCTGCTTCCTATAAAGTATGACTTGAGTGATTTTAAAAAAACTGCATAGTTCCAATCAAATTGACTTTCACAAAGGCACTGTATGTTATGTATGTTACATTTATAGTGCTGTAAAATGATTGAATTGACTTTCACAAATTGATTTTCAATCCACAGTATGTTAGACATAATTCAGACATGTTTCTCCCTATCCATATTATCTAATCCTTACTTACCCTTATCTGCCACAAGATGAGAAAATAAGCATTTTATATATCTCTTCTTTTCTCTCTCTATCTCACCACCCATCCATGGATAGATGATCTAGTAACATATTTATATATAACTAGAGTAAGGAAATCAGTTAGAAAGATGTACTTAAAGTACACACTTAGAATGTTGCTTTATTAAGGAAAATTGCTAAATTACGCATTTTTTTTTTGTAGTGTTTCTTGTTGTTAATTTCATTCTGCCAGGTTTGATAGTGACTGACAACTGTTTTTTTCTCATGGGATTTGCTAATTTATACATTGTTTATGAACAGCTCCAAGAATTAGAATAATTTATTTTATAACAATCAATTTCTAACAACTTCACTCAGCAGCATACTCTGGCTGGCCTTCGCTGTGAGTGCTCCACAGATCCATTAACAATTACAATTATACATTTTTTTTATACTTTTTAAATAAAAAGCACCAACATATTCCATGGAGCTGTACAATAGATAAACAAGGCACACATTTAATTCTAACAAAGCACATTTGCTGTGTGCTAGAGAAAATACCAGCACAGAGATTAAAATATATATTTTGTTTAAAAAAACAGAGAATATGAGAACTCTGTGGACGGACAAAAGCTTAGAGTAACTCAAAAATCCACATTGAGGTCTTACAACAGTTTTTGCTCATTTGTGCCATTACAGAGTGAACCTATGCCAATGCACATTAGACTTATCCCACCCATAAAGACAGTCCAGAACCAAAATGTCAGAAAGATCTCTCTCTGCACGAGAGACACAGCAACCCCGGACGATTGCTCCGGCCTTATTTGGATCCTGTGTTCACTGTGTCTAGAGTGGTATCAGCTACACCTTATTGACAAAGCCCAAACAAGGCCGAAACGATTGTCCAGGGACAATGACTCTAAGCACAAAGCCAAGTTGACCCTCCAGTGGTTACATCAGAAAAAGGTGAAGCTTCTGTTGTGGCCATCACAGTCTCCTGACCTTAATATCATCGAACCACTATGGGGAGATCCTAAACGTGCGGTTTATGCAAGACAACCAAAGACTTTGCATGACCTGGAGGCATATTGCCAAGATGAATGGGCAGCTATACCACCAGCAAGAATTAAGGGCCTCAGAGACAACTATTACAAAAGACTGCACACTGTCATTGATGCTAAAGGGGGTAATACACAGTATTAAGAATTAAGGGCTTCATTTTTTTTCTTTGTTGCGATGTTTTGTTTTATGATTGTGCCATTCTGTTCATAATCTACAGTTGAATATGAATCCCATAAAAAAAGAAAATACATTTGTTTTGCCTGCTCACTTATGTTTTCATTAAAAATGGTACATACAGGGAGTGCAGATCTATTAGGCAAATGAGTATATTGACCACATTTATTTATTTATTTATTTATTATTGCTATTTATAAAGCGCACACAGATTCCGCAGCGCTGTACAATTAGTTGAGAAACGTACAATATACACATACAAATACAAGGGGTAAGAGAGCCCTGCCCGTAAGCTGATATCTAGCCATTGGAGCTCTTTTATACAAAGTGCTTGGCTAAATGGCCCGTGAGCTTACAATCTAAAGGAAACCATGGGGATTTGAGACAAGAGGTAGCAGGGGAAGTTCGGAGGTGATGGCTGAAAGAGTTAACAGAGAGAAGCTATTGGTAAGATGTTAGGGGAATGAAGAGGTAATTGGGTGAAAATCTCAAGCAGCTGGGGGAGCATGCTATATCTTTAAGGGGAGCCTGGGTGGGCAGGAGGAGGGGAGGGTGGGTAGGAAGTGGGGAGAAAAAATGCAGTCTTCACTGAGTTGATTGTGAAGTAAGGCCTGAGGAATAGGGATGGAACAGTCATATGAAGGTATTTACGACTGGGGAGGGGAAAAGGAGAGTGTGGCGGGGGGGGGGGGGGGGGGCAGAGTAGGCATGTGTTATAGACTATTGAAAAGTTTAGCAACCAAATTCTATCACCCAAAATATTAATAACTGTCTACATGAAATATTGGTCGGAATCATTAAATGACAGTGGTACACACTGCATGCACATAACATTACAGTTGCAAACTACAGGTATAAATTGTAACAACTCTATAGTAACATATGAGAATATTGTAGCAATCCAGTAATACGGGGGGTGGAGTATCTTCCAAGCTTCAGTCAGTACCTGAGAGTGATGGGTGTTTCTGCAGGATGGTAAATGCAGTCTTCACTGAGTTGATTGTGAAGTAAGGCCTGAGGAATAGGGATGGAACAGTCATATGAAGGTATTTACGACTGGGGAGGGGAAAAGGAGAGTGTGGGGGGGGGGGGGCAGAGTAGGCATGTGTTATAGACTATTGAAAAGTTTAGCAACCAAATTCTATCACCCAAAATATTAATAACTGTCTACATGAAATATTGGTCGGAATAATTAAATGACAGTGGTACACACTGCATGCACATAACATTACAGTGGCAAACTACAGGTATAAATTGTAACAACTCTATAGTAACATATGAGAATATTGTAGCAATCCAGTAATACGGGGGGTGGAGTATCTTCCAAGCTTCAGTCAGTACCTGAGAGTGATGGGTGTTTCTGCAGGATGGTAAATGCAGTCTTCACTGAGTTGATTGTGAAGTAAGGCCTGAGGAATAGGGATGGAACAGTCATATGAAGGTATTTACGACTGGGGAGGGGAAAAGGAGAGTGGGGGGGGAGTGGGGGGGAGGGGGCAGAGTAGGCATGTGTTATAGACTATTGAAAAGTTTAGCAACCAAATTCTATCACCCAAAATATTAATAACTGTCTACATGAAATATTGGTCGGAATCATTAAATGACAGTGGTACACACTGCATGCACATAACAATACAGTGGCAAACTACAGGTATAAATTGTAACAACTCTATAGTAACATATGAGAATATTGTAGCAAACCAGTAATACGGGGGGTGGAGTATCTTCCAAGCTTCAGTCAGTACCTGAGAGTGATGGGTGTTTCTGCAGGATGGTAAATGCAGTCTTCACTGAGTTGATTGTGAAGTAAGGCCTGAGGAATAGGGATGGAACAGTCATATGAAGGTATTTACGACTGGGGAGGGGAAAAGGAGAGTGTGGGGGGGGGAGGGGGCAGAGTAGGCATGTGTTATAGACTATTGAAAAGTTTAGCAACCAAATTCTATCACCCAAAATATTAATAACTGTCTACATGAAATATTGGTCGGAATCATTAAATGACAGTGGTACACACTGCATGCACATAACAATACAGTGGCAAACTACAGGTATAAATTGTAACAACTCTATAGTAACATATGAGAATATTGTAGCAAACCAGTAATACGGGGGGTGGAGTATCTTCCAAGCTTCAGTCAGTACCTGAGAGTGATGGGTGTTTCTGCAGGATGGTAAATGCAGTCTTCACTGAGTTGATTGTGAAGTAAGGCCTGAGGAATAGGGATGGAACAGTCATATGAAGGTATTTACGACTGGGGAGGGGAAAAGGAGAGTGGGGGGGGAGTGGGGGGGAGGGGGCAGAGTAGGCATGTGTTATAGACTATTGAAAAGTTTAGCAACCAAATTCTATCACCCAAAATATTAATAACTGTCTACATGAAATATTGGTCGGAATCATTAAATGACAGTGGTACACACTGCATGCACATAACATTACAGTGGCAAACTACAGGTATCAATTGTAACAACTCTATAGTAACATATGAGAATATTGTAGCAATCCAGTAATACGGGGGGTGGAGTATCTTCCAAGCTTCAGTCAGTACCTGAGAGTGATGGGTGTTTCTGCAGGATGGTAAATGCAGTCTTCACTGAGTTGATTGTGAAGTAAGGCCTGAGGAATAGGGATGGAACAGTCATATGAAGGTATTTACGACTGGGGAGGGGAAAAGGAGAGTGTGGGGGGGGGAGGGGGCAGAGTAGGCATGTGTTATAGACTATTGAAAAGTTTAGCAACCAAATTCTATCACCCAAAATATTAATAACTGTCTACATGAAATATTGGTCGGAATCATTAAATGACAGTGGAACACACTGCATGCACATAACATTACAGTGGCAAACTACAGGTATAAATTGTAACAACTCTATGGTAACATATGAGAATATTGTAGCAATCCAGTAATACGGGGGGTGGAGTATCTTCCAAGCTTCAGTCAGTACCTGAGAGTGATGGGTGTTTCTGCAGAATGGTAAATGCAGTCTTCACTGAGTTGATTGTGAAGTAAGGCCTGAGGAATAGGGATGGAACAGTCATATGAAGGTATTTATGACTGGGGAGGGGAAAAGGAGAGTGGGGGGTGAGTGGGGGGGGGGAGGGGGCAGAGTAGGCATGTGTTATAGACTATTGAAAAGTTTAGCAACCAAATTCTATCACCCAAAATATTAATAACTGTCTACATGAAGTATTGGTCGGAATCATTAAATGACAGTGGTACACACTGCATGCACATAACATTACAGTGGCAAACTACAGTTATAAATTGTAACAACTCTATAGTAACATTGTAGCAATCCAGTAATACGGGGGGTGGAGTATCTTCCAAGCTTCAGTCAGTACCTGAGAGTGATGGGTGTTTCTGCAGGATGGTAAATGCAGTCTTCACTGAGTTGATTGTGAAGTAAGGCCTGAGGAATACGGATGGAACAGTCATATGAAGGTATTTACGACTGGGGAGGGAAAAAGGAGAGTGGGAGGGGGGGGGGGGGGCAGAGTAGGCATGTGTTATAGACTATTGAAAAGTTTAGCAACCAAATTCTATCACCCAAAATATTAATAACTGTCTACATGAAATATTGGTCGGAATCATTAAATGACAGTGGTACACACTGCATGCACATAACATTACAGTGGCAAACTACAGGTATAAATTGTAACAACTCTATAGTAACATATGAGAATATTGTAGCAATCCAGTAATACGGGGGGTGGAGTATCTTCCAAGCTTCAGTCAGTACCTGAGAGTGATGGGTGTTTCTGCAGGATGGTAAATGCAGTCTTCACTGAGCTGATTGTGAAGTAAGGCCTGAGGAATAGGGATGGAACAGTCATATGAAGGTATTTACGACTGGGGAGTGGAAAAGGAGAGTGGGAGGGGGGGGGGGGCAGAGTAGGCATGTGTTATAGACTATTGAAAAGTTTAGCAACCAAATTCTATCACCCAAAATATTAATAACTGTCTACATGAAATATTGGTCGGAATCATTAAATGACAGTGGTACACACTGCATGCACATAACATTACAGTGGCAAACTACAGGTATAAATTGTAACAACTCTATAGTAACATATGAGAATATTGTAGCAATCTGTCAGGATCGGGACAGGGATCCAACACGCAGAGTACAAAGAGTGGAAAGGTACGTATACCGGGCCTTAGAATGGCCGGACTAACGTACCGAGAGTAAAGAATAGTCAGAGGCAAGCCGAGGTCGAGGGAACGAGAAGACAGATAAGCGAGAGACAAGCCGGATCAAGGGATAACAGAGAAACAGGGTAGTACAACGAGCCGAGTCAAAACCAATGGAGCAAACTAGAATACCAGAGCACTGAGTGACTAGACAAGCTAGAACCACGACAGGGCAATGAGCTGAAGTAAGGAGTAAGCTTAAATACCCTGGCTCTGGATGGAAATCACGCCTCTGACAAGTACCGATTGGATATCGGACACTTGAGTGACAGATTGCTCGTGCTAGCGTCATGACGTCACGTATTGAGCGTCCTGCTAGAAAAGGACATGGATTCCTCGCGGCCGGTGTTTAAGTGACTGGATGAACCGCGAGGAACGGAGGAAACAGCTCGCCTGGACGGATACACCACCAAGTCTCTACCTCCCTTAGAGGTAGAGGCCTCAGGTACCCTGACAGTACCCCCCCTCTCAGATACGCCCACCGGGCGGAATGAACCGGGGCGAGATGGGAAGCGAAGGTGAAATGTTCTGCGAAGGCGAGAAGCATGGACGTCCTCCTGAGGTACCCAACTCCTCTCCTCAGGACCATATCCCTTCCAGTTGACCAGATATTGCAATTTTCCCCTTGAAATTCTGGAGTCAATGATGGAGTTGACCTCGTACTCCTCCCGACCCTCCACCTGAACAGGACGAGGCGAGGAGACCTTAGAGGAGAATTTGTTGCAAATGAGGGGTTTCAACAAGGAGACATGAAAAGAGTTAGGAATGCGTAAGGCAGGTGGCAGAGCAAGGCGATACGCAACCGGATTGATACGAGTGAGAACCCTGTAAGGGCCTATGTAACGAGGAGCAAATTTCATGGACGGAACTTTTAGGCGAATATTCTTAGTACTCAACCATACCCTATCCCCAGGAACAAAAACAGGAGCCGCTCTTCTATGTTTGTCAGCGTGTTTCTTGAACAGCGAGGAACTATGTAATAGAATTTGTCGAGTCTGGTCCCATAATTTCTTCAGGTTGGCGACATGATCATCAACCGACGGTATCCCCTGAGAAGATGAAACCGAAGGAAAAATCGAAGGATGAAAGCCATAGTTCATGAAGAAAGGGCTAGAGCGAGTTGAATCGCAAACAAGGTTATTGTGTGCGAACTCCGCCCAAGGAATCAGACCGACCCAATCGTCCTGGTGTTCGGAAACAAAGCAACGCAGATACTGTTCGATCTTTTGATTAGTACGTTCAGCAGCTCCGTTAGACTGAGGGTGATAGGCAGAGGAAAAGTTCAATTTGATGCCCATTTGAGAACAAAAGGATCTCCAGAAACGTGAGACAAATTGAGAACCTCTATCAGAAACAATCTCTGAAGGGATCCCATGTAGACGAAAAACTTCTCTCGCAAAAATCTCCGCCAATTCAGGAGAAGTCGGAAGTTTAGGTAGTGGCACGAAATGGGCCATCTTGGTAAATCTATCCACCACCGTGAGGATAACAGTCTGTCTTTTGGAAGCAGGCAAATCAACGATAAAGTCAATGGACAAACAGGACCAAGGTTTCTCAGGAATGTCCAAGGGGTGTAACAGGCCACATGGGGATGCATGAGATAGTTTAGTCTTGGCACAAGTCTCACAAGCTGCAACGAACTCCTCAATATCCTTACGAAGTGAAGGCCACCAGAAATCCTTGGATATCAGAGAGTACGTCTTGCGAATACCAGGATGACCAGCTATTTTACTTTCATGAAAACATTGTAAGAGCTCCAGTTGAAGTTCAGGGGGAACAAAGTTTCTTCCCTCAGGAGTGTTTCCGGGAGCTAGATGTTGTGATTTCAAGATCTGGTCAAGTAGCGGGGAATGAATTTTGAGACTGGTATTAGCAATAATATTGCATTTGGGTACAATGGAAGACAAAAGTGGTTCAACTGAAGCAGAGGGTTCATATTGGCGAGATAGCGCATCGGCTTTAGAATTCTTTGACCCAGGTCTGTAAGTCAGAACGTAATTGAAATGGGTAAGAAACAACGACCAACGAGCCTGCCTGGAGGACAGACGCTTGGCCTCTCCGATATAGGACAAGTTTTTGTGGTCTGTCAGGATGGTAACAGGATGTAATGTACCTTCCAATAAATGTCTCCATTCTTTCAAAGCCTTGATAACCGCTAGTAATTCTCTGTCACCAATGTCATACCTGCTTTCAGTACCGGTCAATTTTTTAGAGAAAAATCCACATGGATGTAATGGTTTATCAACACCCAACCTTTGAGATAGAACAGCACCTAAACCAGTCTCTGATGCGTCTACCTCGAGCAAAAATGGCAGAGAAGTGTCAGGGTGAACTAAAATTGGAGCGGAAGCGAAAAGCTCCTTGAGAGTCTTGAACGCAAGGAGAGCTTCAGTAGTCCAATTCTTAGTGTCAGCCCCCTGTTTGGTCATGTTAGTGATGGGTGCAATAATGGAAGAATAGCCCTTAATAAAGCGCCTATAATAATTGGAAAAACCAATAAATCTCTGTATGGCTTTAAGACCTGTGGGTAAAGGCCACTCTAGAATGGATTGGAGCTTATCCGGATCCATCTTAAATCCCTCCCCAGAGATCACATAGCCGAGAAAGGTTACCTGGGTTTGATCAAAGCTACATTTCTCCAACTTGCAGTACAAGCCATGCTGGAGAAGCTTGTGCAAAACCCTCCTGACTTGTTTGTGATGAATCTCAATGTCACTAGAATGAATGAGTATATCATCTAGGTATACAATGACGCACTCTTGCTGAAATTCCCTAAGAACCTCATTAATCAGATCTTGGAATACTGCTGGCGCATTGCATAACCCAAAAGGCATGACAGTATATTCATAGTGGCCATATCGAGTATTGAATGCCGTCATCCACTCATGTCCCTGCTGGATTCTCACCAAGTTATATGCCCCTCTGAGGTCTAACTTGGTGAAAATTGTAGAGCCCTTCAAACGATCGAAGAGTTCGGTGATCAAGGGAATCGGGTAGGCATTTTTAATGGTTATCTTATTCAAGCCTCGATAATCAATACAAGGTCTCAAAGAACCATCTTTCTTTTTAACAAAAAAAAATCCAGCCCCGGCAGGAGAGGAGGACCTCCTGATGAATCCCTTGTCTAAATTTTCGTGAATATATTCCTCTAGGACTGAGTTCTCCTTTATAGATAATGGGTATACATGACCTCTGGGAGGCATGGTACCAGGGAGTAGGTTAATTTTGCAATCAAAGGACCTGTGTGGGGGTAAGGTATCGGCTTTCTTTTTGTCAAATACTGCCTTTAAATCTAGATACTGAGACGGAATTTGTGTCTCTGTAGGATTGTCAGAGGTATTCGATGTATTAGTTAATCCAAGAGGTAAGACCTTCCGCAAGCATTTTTCTTGACAATTCTCTCCCCACGAAACTATCTCCCCTGATTCCCAATTAATAATAGGGTTGTGTCTCCTCAGCCAGGAGTACCCCAGAACTATGGGAATAGACGGAGAAGAAATGAGCATCAAGGATATATCCTCTTTATGCAGGATGCCAACAGTCAAGTTAATCGGTATGGTTTCATGAAAAATAACAGGCTCAAGTAACGGTCTACCATCGATGGCCTCAACAGCCAGAGGTGTCTCTTTTAACTGGGATGGAATAGCATGCTTGGCAGCAAAACCCTGATCTATAAAGCTCTCAGCAGCTCCAGAATCGATTAGTGCCATAGTCTTAACTACTCCCTTCTCCCACTTTAAAGAAACGGGTAACACAAGCCTGAGCTCCTTGTAGTTGTGAATAGAGGACAAAGTAGAAACACCCAAGGCCTGTCCTCTAGAGGAACTTAGGTGCGAGCGTTTCCCGAACGATTGGGACAATTTAGGCGTAAATGACCCCTGACTCCACAATACATACATAAACCCTCCCTTCTCCTGTACTGTCTCTCCCTTTCAGTGAGATGAGTACTGCCTATCTGCATAGGTTCAGGAATACGTAAGTCTTCGAACTCGGAGATTTGAAAGGTAGGCGCTAGTTTAAAGGAGGGTCTACGAGTCCTATCTCGAGTGTTCTGCCTCTCTCTTAAGCGTTCATCAATACGAGATATAAAAGAAATTAAATCCTCCAAATTTTCAGGGAGTTCTCTAGTAGCGACCTCGTCAAGAATTACATCTGATAACCCATTCAGAAACACATCTATATAAGCCTGTTCGTTCCACTTAACTTCTGCCGCCAAGGATCTGAACTCTAGTGCATAATCCACAAGTGTTCGATTGTCCTGTTTAAGGCGCAACATTAATCTAGCTGCATTGACCTTTCTGCCAGGAGGGTCAAAAGTTCTTCTAAACGCAGCTACAAAGGCATTATAATTATAGACGAGTGGATTATCATTCTCCCATAAAGGATTGGCCCATCTCAAAGCTTTTTCAATGAGCAGAGTAATAATAAATCCAACCTTTGCTCTATCTGTAGGATAAGAGCGGGGTTGTAGTTCGAAATGGATGCTAATCTGGTTTAGAAAGCCACGACACTTCTCCGGTGACCCGCCATAACGTACTGGTGGGGTAATACGGGAAGAAGCACCTACAGTGGCTACCTCTAGACCTGAGACTGCAGGAGAGATAGAAGGAGTACGTGTCTCCTCAGGTGGATTACTAGCACGAGACAAAAGTGCCTGTAGTGCCAAAGCCATCTGATCCATCCTATGTTCCATGGCGTCAAACCTGGGATCCGAAGAACCAAGCTGACTGTTTGTACCTGCAGGATCCATTGGCCCTGTCGTAATGTCAGGATCGGGACAGGGATCCAACACGCAGAGTACAAAGAGTGGAAAGGTACGTATACCGGGCCTTAGAATGGCCGGACTAACGTACCGAGAGTAAAGAATAGTCAGAGGCAAGCCGAGGTCGAGGGAACGAGAAGACAGATAAGCGAGAGACAAGCCGGATCAAGGGATAACAGAGAAACAGGGTAGTACAACGAGCCGAGTCAAAACCAATGGAGCAAACTAGAATACCAGAGCACTGAGTGACTAGACAAGCTAGAACCACGACAGGGCAATGAGCTGAAGTAAGGAGTAAGCTTAAATACCCTGGCTCTGGATGGAAATCACGCCTCTGACAAGTACCGATTGGATATCGGACACTTGAGTGACAGATTGCTCGTGCTAGCGTCATGACGTCACGTATTGAGCGTCCTGCTAGAAAAGGACATGGATTCCTCGCGGCCGGTGTTTAAGTGACTGGATGAACCGCGAGGAACGGAGGAAACAGCTCGCCTGGACGGATACACCACCAAGTCTCTACCTCCCTTAGAGGTAGAGGCCTCAGGTACCCTGACACAATCCAGTAATACGGGGGGTGGAGTATCTTCCAAGCTTCAGTCAGTACCTGAGAGTGATGGGTGTTTCTGCAGGATGGTAAATGCAGTCTTCACTGAGCTGATTGTGAAGTAAGGCCTGAGGAATAGGGATGGAACAGTCATATGAAGGTATTTACGACTGGGGAGTGGAAAAGGAGAGTGGGAGGGGGGGGGGGGCAGAGTAGGCATGTGTTATAGACTATTGAAAAGTTTAGCAACCAAATTCTATCACCCAAAATATTAATAACTGTCTACATGAAATATTGGTCGGAATCATTAAATGACAGTGGTACACACTGCATGCACATAACATTACAGTGGCAAACTACAGGTATAAATTGTAACAACTCTATAGTAACATATGAGAATATTGTAGCAATCCAGTAATACGGGGGGTGGAGTATCTTCCAAGCTTCAGTCAGTACCTGAGAGTGATGGGTGTTTCTGCAGGATGGTAAATGCAGTCTTCACTGAGTTGATTGTGAAGTAAGGCCTGAGGAATAGGGATGGAACAGTCATATGAAGGTATTTACGACTGGGGAGGGGAAAAGGAGAGTGTGGGGGGGGGAGGGGGCAGAGTAGGCATGTGTTATAGACTATTGAAAAGTTTAGCAACCAAATTCTATCACCCAAAATATTAATAACTGTCTACATGAAATATTGGTCGGAATCATTAAATGACAGTGGTACACACTGCATGCACATAACATTACAGTGGCAAACTACAGGTATAAATTGTAACAACTCTATAGTAACATATGAGAATATTGTAGCAATCCAGTAATACGGGGGGTGGAGTATCTTCCAAGCTTCAGTCAGTACCTGAGAGTGATGGGTGTTTCTGCAGGATGGTAAATGCAGTCTTCACTGAGTTGATTGTGAAGTAAGGCCTGAGAGTTTTTTCATCCTCTTTATGCATGTTTTCTTACTCCAAGGCTCGAAAGCCTACTACCAATTAAGCATATTAGGTGATGTGCATCTCTGTAATGAGAAGGGGTGTGGTCTAATGACATTAGGCAACTTCCTTTCCTTTGGCAAAATGGGTCAAAAGAAGGACTTGACAGGCTCAGAAAAGTCAAAAATAGTGAGATATCTTGCAGAGGGATGCAGCACTCTTAAAATTGCAAAGCTTCTGAAGCGTGATCATCGAACAATCAAGCATTTTATTCAAAATAGTCAACAGGGTCGCAAGAAGCGTGTGGAGAAACCAAGGCGCAAAATAACTGCCCATGAACTGAGAAAAGTCAAGCGTGCAGCTGCCAAGATGCCACTTGCCACCAGTTTGGCCATATTTCAGAGCTGCAACATCACTGGAGTGCCCAAAAGCACAAGGTGTGCAATACTCAGAGACATGGCCAAGGTAAGAAAGGCTGAAAGACGACCACAACTGAACAAGACACACAAGCTGAAACGTCAAGACTGGGCCAAGAAATATCTCAAGACTGATTTTTCGAAGGTTTTATGGACTGATGAAATGAGAGTGAGTCTTGATGGGCCAGATGGATGGATTGGTAAAGGGCAGAGAGCTCCAGTCCGACTCAGACGCCAGCAAGGTGGAGGTGGAGTACTGGTTTGGGCTGGTATCATCAAAGATGAGCTTGTGGGGCCTTTTCGGGTTGAGGATGGAGTCAAGCTCAACTCCCAGTCCTACTGCCAGTTTCTGGAAGACACCTTCTTCAAGTAGTGGTACAGGAAGAAGTCTGCATCCTTCAAGAAAAACAAGATTTTCATGCAGGACAATGCTCCATCACACGCGTCCAAGTATTCCACAGCGTGGCTGGCAAGAAAGGGTATAAAAGAAGAAAATCTATATATTTGTTTTTTGTTAAGTTGCCTAATAATTATGCACAGTAATAGTCACCTGCACACACATATATCCCCCTAAAATAGCTATAACTAAAAACAAACTAAAAACTACTTCCAAAAATATTCAGCTTTGATATTAATGAGTTTTTTGGGTTCATTGAGAACATGGTTGTTGTTCAATAATAAAATTAATCCTCAAAAATACAACTTGCCTAATAATTCTGCACTCCCTGTATATTACCAATTCTACAAGGGTGTGCAAACTTTTCAGCAAAACTATAGTTTAAGCCGCATTGCTGCCTTTAACATGGCTGCCACTTGAACCTAAAACATTTCCTCACGTATAAAAGCTTGTTTGCTGAAGTAAAGATGCAAAGTGAATTGAAAGTGAATTTCAAATTTGAGGTCAAAATAGCCGGAAATTAGAAATTCTTTATGCCATCTATGCTTTGAGTTTGGCTACTCTTAACTTACATTTTAAATGTACTTTGGCTTCACTTTGAATTCTCACTTTAGTAAATAAACATGTAAATATGATGCTCTGTGAGATACCACACTTTTCAGTAGGCATCATCTAATTTAGTCATCCATCTTGACAGCAAGTTGCCATTTACCATTATGCCAATAGCATTGAGATAAAGGCTTAAAAGCACATCCAGCAACACAATTGGATCTAAAATATTATAATATACCCGCCGGGCGTGCGTGGGAGACCCCACTCAGCACACACACTCCCACCCTCCCCCCCTTCCAAGACCGCGGGGCGTTGGGCCGGCCCGCGCGCCCGTTTGCGCAGACATGACCCCCCCTCAGATACACCCTTCCTGCAGGCATCAAAGGACACTACGACCGGGCCTCAGAATCTACACGATCAACGCCAAGGGGCTCAACTCCCCACAGAAACGAGCAAGAGCCCTGAGAGAACTGAAATCCCTGCACATCTCCACCGCGTTCTTCCAGGAAACGCACTTTCAGACGACCAAACATCCCAAATTCACAAATAAACACTACCCGCTGAGCTTCCATGCCACCAACCCGGACTCCAAGACCAAGGGGGTCACAATACTCTTTGCGGCAGACACACCGTTCCGCAAAGAAGAGGAGCTTGCGGACCCAGGAGGCAGATTCCTCTTCCTGAAGGGTACTATACACACCACGCGATTCACGTTCGCCAACCTATACCTCCCAAACAAGGGACAAAAACCCTTCCTGGCGAAAACCCTCGCACTACTAGACTCCTTCAGTGAGGGCAAACTAATCCTTGGAGGAGACTTCAATGCGCCGCTAGAACCTAAACTGGACACCTCCACAGGCCACACAACCCTCCCGGGCCATGTCCTCAGAGGCATGAAAGCCAACCTCCACGAACACCAGCTGTCAGATTGCTGGCGGATCCTACACCACCTAGAGAAGGACTACACCTTCTTCTCCCCCCCCACAATTCCTATTCGCGAATTGACTACCTGTTCCTCCAACACCGCCATCTGGACGACCTCCTTACAGCAACGATAACCCCCATGACCTGGTCGGACCATGCCCCGGTCATCATCACACTCACCTCACCAACCCCATTCCAGAAACACTGGAACTGGAGACTTAACGAATCGCTGCTAGATGACCCCCTAATTCGCCAAGACGTGAAAACACACCTAGAACAATTCTTCCAAACAAACAGCGAGCAGGATTCCCCCCCGGAAAAGATATGGGAAGCACACAAATGCGTGATCAGGGGCGTCCTGATCAGACATGGCGCGCAGCGCAAGCGACTACGCACCCAAGAAACTGCCGAACTTGCACGAGCGGTAGCAGAACTGGAGAAACAACATAAGTCCACCATGGCAGACGACATATACACACAACTAGTCAACGCCAGGGCAAAGCTCAACTCCCACCTGTCCCAGAAGATCGCATTTCAATTCAGGCAAACGCAGAAGACTTTTTACGAATATGGTAACAAAAGCGGGAAACTGCTAGCGAGAGCACTGAGGAAAACCAGACAAAAAAGCTTCATATCTGAGATCACACATAATGGCACTACACATAACACACCGAAAACAATAGCGGAAGGATTCCGCACCTACTACGAAGCGCTTTACAATCTCCGCAATCAGGAAGGCACCGGGGAGGGGTCTGACGCCTCCAAAACCCACATACGAAATGAGTACCTTACCAAATACCTTACCAGCACACTGGACACAGACACGGCCGACGCCATGGAGGAGCCGATCACAGCGGAAGAAATATCACGGGCCCTAAAAATGGCCAAGAATGGGAAAAGCCCAGGCCCAGACGGCTTCACGATCAAATACTACAGAACATACCACGACTCCTTGATCCCGCACCTACTCAACATGCTCAATGCACTCAGACAAGGGGGGTCCCTCGACCACCACACCCTGAGAGCGCACATCGTGGTACTGCCCAAAGAAGGCAAGGACCCCATGACTTGCCCGAGCTATAGGCCAATCTCCCTGTTGAACGCCGACCTGAAATTATTCGCAAAGGTTCTGGCACTCCGACTACAACCGACCCTACCACAACTAATCCACCCAGATCAGGTAGGGTTTATCAGCAACAGAGAAGCCAGAGATAATACCACCAAAGTAATTAACCTGATACAGGCGGCCAAGAGCGAACAGACGCCCGCACTACTGATCTCCACGGACGCGGAGAAGGCGTTTGACAGGGTAGATTGGACCTTCCTCTTCGCAACACTACGACACCTAGGATTGGGACCGAACATGAGGAGATGGATTGAAGCCCTATACAATGGACCGACTGCACAAGTCTACGTGAACAGCACATTATCTACACCATTTCAAATACACAATGGCACCTGGCAGGGCTGCCCCCTCTCGCCCCTCCTGTTCGTGTTAAGCCTAGAACCCTTCCTCAACGCGATCCGCACCAACCCAGATATCGGGGGCATAAAAGGCAAATGGGGGGAAAGCAAAATTTCAGCCTACGCCGATGATCTGCTGTTCACGATCCGAGAACCGCACATGGCACTCCCAGCTATCATGCTAGAATTCGAAACGTACGGCTCATTATCCAACCTCCGCATCAACTACTCCAAGTCGGAGATCCTACACCTGGGATGCGACCGCACCCTGATCACGACCCTCAAAACACGATTCCAGCTCCATTGGCGTAAGGACGAACTCAAATACTTAGGCGTATGGCTCACGGCGGACCCAACCCACCTGTTCAGACACAACTACCCTCCCCTCCTGGAACGCGTACTCAAAGACCTAGCAGACTGGGACGTACCACACATCACCTGGCTTGGCAGAGTAAACGTTCTTAAAATGAACGTCCTTCCACGCTTCCTATATGTGCTCCAAACGCTCCCGATACATATCCCGCAATCCTTCCTGACCCAGGTTCGCACAGCCTTCACGAAATACGTATGGAGGAATCGACCGGCCAGGATAAAATACGACATTCTTACAAAAGCCAAACCGCAGGGCGGACTGGGACTCCCGGACCTGGCCAAATACCACCAGACGACCCACCTACAGCGTATAGTTGAATGGACCCAGGGGACAAGAGACAAACTCTGGATAGCCATGGAAGCTAGCTTCTCAACGGACCCGCTGAGCTCGCTCCCATGGCAACCCCCAGGCCAGACGAGCAGGTACACCATCAGACACCCCACAATAGAGGCCACACTGAAGGTGTGGAGAAGGATAGCAGGGAACCCGGACCTCGCACCAGCTATCTCCCCCCTATACCACCTCTCGGGCACAACACGATTCCACATGCTCAACAACCCCCGGACCTTGACTAACTTAGGCCTGCCCTCCCCGTGCAGGCTACACCACGTCCTAGTGAACGGGACCATCCCTCCGTTAACGGAAAGGCCCACACCCAACCCGCCTGATCATATGACCAAATTCCGATACCTCCAACTGGTGAGCGCACTGAAGCGAACTCCCAACCTACCCTCGGCAGCTAGACCCCTGACCACGTTCGAGACCATCTGCACGCAAGACACACCCACGCCGCATGCAATATCACTCCTGTACCGGCTACTGACCACACCGCAGGGAGGCACCCGACCTCCCTACTTTACCAGGTACTGGGAAAGAGATCTTGGGCATCCGCTGACCCAAGACCAATGGACCACAGCATTCACGATGACACACAAAACCTCCATAAGCACTAGATTCCAAGAATCGGGATATAAAATGATATCGCACTGGTATAAAACACCGGAGAAACTCGCCTCTATGTATGACACGAGCGCACCGGAATGTTGGCGATGCGGAACTGAACTGGGCACACTCTACCACATCTGGTGGACATGCCCGCGGATCAAACCTTTCTGGCATGATATCCATCAGGTAGTTCTGACGCTCACAGACAACGCCGTAGATCTCACACCAGAACACTACCTACTACATCTGACACCTCTACAGCCCCCTGCCTACAAAAAAATGATCACCCCATATCTGGTAAACGCAGCACGCAGCCTGATCCCAACATTCTGGAAGAAAACCACGACACCAACCCTGACGGACTGGATAACAAGGGTAGAAGCCATAAGGACCATAGAAGAAATGATCTTGACGGCGAAAGGAAGACCCCAGACATACCTGACGACGTGGTTCCACTGGCTACAATGGCTCACCACTAGACAAAACCCGGGACCACGCCCATGATGGATGAACAACGAAGGGTGAGGGCCCACGGACCCCGGGACACACACACCCGGAGACGGGGCACATGAGGACCGAGGCGGCGATACCCGAAGACCTGCAACGAGACCACACAGCACCGGCTGCGCAGAGGGGGGGCCTGGGCGCTGGCGGGACGCGGGGGCTCGGGCGCCCCGAGGAGAACCCACCCCTAAGCCCTACCCCCTCAGGAACATGACATACCCTCCCACGAAACACAAAGACAGAACAAACACAGACACGCCACCACTGACCCAAGCGGTACCACATGACACACCAGACCTCCCCCTACTGTCCTACCCTCCATTAGACACAAACGACAGCACCACACCCAAGTAGAGAGATGGAGGGAGGACACCCAAGGAACCACCCCGACCTAACTAGTACGACACGCAGTTAACCCGACGGACCCCAATCCGGAGACGGCCCCGAATAGAGAGAAACAACACAAGGACCCCACAACACGGGTTCTGACCACAGACACCCCCACAAGGCAACCACTAGAGACATACCGCTTTACACCTTTACGAAACACGACCTAGGTACATAATATAGCACTCTATCATCGGTTCTTCGACTCCCTCTGGAACGCACGCAGCACCGATCACTATGCAATATACCATAAAACAATATTACCATAGCGACGACACCCCATGAGCCCACACACACCCAAAATACTTGAGAAAGATACAATATCAAATGATACGAAATGTCGACCTCAAAACTCACAGGGATAATTCGTTATAAGCCTCTGCGTAGGCTCAGATTGCAAAACTACAGATGTACCAAAAACGCATCTCAAACCATCTATCAACCCTACCACACTACCCCTGCGTGGGTAAACTGTTCTTTGACAAATGTTAAGCAATGATCTCCATTAGTGAGGCCGCAACCACTACGAAATACATCATAAGTCTCCTCTTGTTTGATTGATTGATGCTTTATGCCTCTACGTAGGCACCGATGCACCGTTTTTGCAAACCTGTTACATGTCCTCTAACACTTACCAAGTTCTTATATACTACAATAGTGAACATGTCACACGTTAATATCCGCTCTCCTTAGTTTAACGTACAACTGTTTTACGTATAAATGTCACACTAGTTTAGTTTGGCTATTGGTCCAATCTGGAAGGTTAATCTATTGTAAAACTTATAAAACTGTGCTCACATTAAGCTACAGTATTAATAATTACAGTTATGAGACCTTTACTTCGACAGCGTTACTGTCAACCTACTCAATGTGCCTAAAATGCGTTAACTGCCATCTTATTATCGGACACAACTTGACTCTGCTTGTTTACTACTTTCAAACAATGTGTGTTTATTTGATGCCTACCCGTTTGACATTCTCATGTCCGCAACAAAAAACATGTTTGTAAAATGTCCATGCCTGTCTAATAAAAACCGTTGGAATGAAAAAAAAAAAAATATTATAATATGGATTGATAAATGTTCAAGATGCAATCATACTATCAAAGAAGTGAAATCATATATTGTTTGCTATATAAACAAGCTTTACACTAAACACAATGAAAGTCAGTGTTAACTGTGAATATAGCCATTTACACTTTTTACGGAGCACTTTGATTTAACTAAAATAAGTCCAAATGCAGACGCGATTTATTGGTGTAAGGCTGGGTCATGCCTTCTGCCTTTCCATTATGTTATTATTTACTTATAAAGTATATTTCACAGAAATTGGAGTTGGAAAACAAAACTTTGAGCTTTATTTACTAACCTGAGAATGACTGAGAATTGACAACAGTATTGCAAATATTAGCTTTAAATAGGACAAAAAATAAAATAAAAATTACCAATATTTTTCCACGTTGACTAACCACATTCTGTGACAATGAAATAGAACAATCAACGAAGTGCGGAAAACCTAACTTAGTAACGCAAAATGCTAGCCTTATCTTCATTCATAAAGCAAACCTCGTTATTTTGCATAACACACAGCTATTTTACACACATCGTCTGTTTTACTTTTTTATGTTGAAAGAAAAAAAATATATTTTCAACTGGAAGGAATATATTAAGATTTTAAGAAACTCGATGAATTTGAAAGCTCAACTTATAAAATTAAAGTAATTATGGAAATACTTTCACATTCTGTCTTTTGATAATTTCCGCCTTCTTACATTCCTTTACTTGCTAATTTCATGAGGTTTTTTTTTATTTTTTTTGCTCCTTTTCAAAGAAAACGAGTTCAAAGCATTCAGAATCTGCTGGCTTAAGCATTTTGCTCCAAGAAAGTTCAATCAACCTCATCTGCCAGAACACTGAGTTTTTACTTTTAAGATGAACAGAAAAGAGTGGTTGCCTTTTTTTTTAGTTGAATGCTAAAACGTCTGTCTCTTAAATCCTCTTCTTTCTGCTGTCAGGCCATTCCTTGCTCAACGGGATTTTCCTTGCAAAACTCATGTGAATTTTTATGATCGTTTGGAAAACACAGTATAGAATTCTAACCTGTTCCTTTTCTTATTAAGTAAAGCATCAGTGTGTTCCTTCCCTAAAGCTTCATATATACTGCCCTGTAAACAATATTGAATACCCAAAACTGCAAATCTGAGACTTTTACCCAGATTTAACCCTATATTAGGTTTATTGAATGGTGTGCAAGTAAAATTATGGAAATATGACTAATTACAATGAGCCATTGTGCTACCCTGTGTCCTCTAATTAACCACACTACAAAGTGGTTCAATCACCTGTTTGTCCAGATCAAAATATCAGCTTTTAAAGTTGCATTTCATTCCATATAAAAGACAAAAAAAAAAGATTTCTACATGACACATACACACTTAGAAAGACATACACACTTTTGTATAGAGTTTCTCACATTTTTGGCCCCTTGTGGACCACCCGGAAGAGCCATCTTGGACTTTGAAATATAATAGTCAGGTTTGTTGATAACAGGTATTGGAGTATTATCCTAGACTCTAAAATCCTACTGGGTTATTTGCTAAAGTGAGAATTGAAAGTGAATTCAAGGTGAATTTCAAATTTAAAGGTCAAAATAGCCCAAGAGGAAAAACATATCTAACTCAGCTATGCTTTTTGCTAGGCTCCTTTTAACATTGAATTTGAAGTATACAACATAGCATGGACGTATTGCTGTGGGTCTTTTTTTGTAAATTAAGAAAGGTTCAGGGTTATTACAGCATGCCTTAAAGGACCACTATAGGCACCCAGACCACTTAAGCTTAATGAAGTGGTCTGGGTGCCTGGTCCAGCTAGGGTTAACCCTTTTTTCTATAAACATAGCAGTTTCAGAGAAACTGCTATGTTTATAAATGGGTTAAGCCTTCCCCCAAATCCTCTAGTGGCTGTCTCATTGACAGCCGCTAGAGGCGCTTGCGTGCTTCTCGCTGTGAAAATCAATGTAAATGCTTTCCTATGAGACTGGCTGAATGCGCGTGAATGCACCCTTTACTGTCCTGGCAATGCTCTTGCTGCGCATGCGCATTCAGCCGAAGAGGAGGAGAGGAGGCGGAGAGAAGGAGGAGAGCTCCCCGCCCGGTGCTGGAGAAAGAGGTACGTTTAACCCCTTCCTCTCCATCCAGCCCGGCGGGAGGGGGTCCCTGAGGGTGGGGGCACCCTCAGTGCACTATAGTGCCAGGAAAACGAGTATGTTTTCCTGGCACTATAGTGGTCCTTTAAGGTCAATGTTGTGAAATAATATAGTGGTCCTTTAAGGTCAATGTTGTGAAATAAATATAGGTTTATATAATGCCCTGACTTCATCTAAATACTTAAATCCAAGGTGGTTCATAGAATATATTAGAGTTTAGGGTCGAACTTAAGGTGTAGTGTAGGGTTGGTTTTATGAGGGACTTAAAGCCTTACTCCAACCAAAAATCAGTGTTTTTGTTACTCTTTCTAAGGTCGTTTATCCCGCAAAACATAAAAAAATTAAAAAATGGAACATTCAAAATAAATGTAATACACATTCCTCCATTCCATTGCTCCCCTCAGACTCTTCCTTGACTGGCATCATTCCCCTTGCTGGAGGGATAGAGAGGTTAGGGAGGACAGGGGTTGAGGGAAGGACAGAGGTGACACAGAGGGTGAAGCCATGCCGACAATGACTGTCTGATGCCAGCATGAGTGTGCTGTTGATGATGATATAATCTAGAACTGGTATATGGGCTGTACATTTTATAAAGGTTACATGAATATGTTTACATGGATTTCAAGTGGAGCAAATGAGTGAGAATCGGATCGGATGATATAAATATACTTTTTATTCTTTCCCCCTCTCATCATCCACTGTCCCTTGTCTGATTATATATTTCCAGGAATTCTGGAGGGATAGATTATACACTTTCCATATGCTATGTTGTTCTTCAACTGCCTATAAGATTAACATGGTATATTTTATAGAAAATATACCAAATTCTGTGAATTTGGATAAAAAACTGTGCCCATCTGATGCCTTTTGCACCTGGCAGTGCTTACATATCCATTATGACTGCATGTATTGTTGAGCATTTACAGAATACAAGTCCTGCCCTTCTATTAGTGAGTGACAATTATCCAGAGGTGTTTCATCTTGTTTCCATTTCTAATATGAGGAATAGACAAGAATAGTATGGGTCTTTAAGAAGAAAGTTCCCTGAAGTCATGTCAGTGCACTATTTAATGTAGCAAATTTGGCAAAGGCTTCATTAACAGACATTATAGCTGAATGTGTCTTTAATCAACCAAGGAAAATGCTAATTCTAAAATTCACATTTGTATCACTTAGCCTTCAATCACCGGAAAATCAAAAGGTCAGACTTTTTTTTATTAACCTCGAAATAATTCCAGCATGCATGTAAAATTTCTGCCAGTTGGCCAACTAGCACCCTTTACTGTCCTGGTAGATAAAGGTTCAGACACAAAAGATAGACAGCAACGACAATTGCGTTGTTCTTGAACACATCATGCAGATCTGTTGACTGGCTGTCTTATTGTATGACTCATGTTGCCAGTAGGCCAGTGTTGTATTGGCACAGATGGTATGTTTAGCTGCAGGCTAATTCCTGGGTATTTTTAACATTGACTTTGAATTGTAGCTGAACGTCTCTGAATCCACAAGGGTTCCTGCTTGAGACTTTGAAGAATCCCTGCTTGGAAATGGCATTAACAGGAGAAAGGAATGAAACAATTTCTTGTCTTATGGCATTTTGTGATTCGGAAATTGTGTGAAGTGCTATAGTTTTGCTCCCATTTACATTTTGATCTGCATTCTGCTCTACAATAATCTCTGCTTCAAAGATGTAGCATCTTCAGGTACCTTGAAATAAATAATTGTAGTTCTAATGAATAAGAGAAATTCAGTTGATTAATGCATTTTTAATAATTCTTGAGGACTGCGTCAGAGATTTGAATGGGCAATTTGCTTTCGAGATCCTCTTACAATATCAACATCAGACAGTTAACTCTATGCAATATAAGACATTAAGTCCATGTTTTTTTGTTTGTTTTTACTAAATAGCAAACTGAAAATATAGAAAAATGCAATTATTTTGTATTTTTACAAGTTTTTAGTTAGTAGATCTACAAAAGTGCTAGGCTAAGACAGCATTTTACAGAAAAGCTGAGATCTAGAGGACCATAACTCCTCCTATGATGTCTAAGGACTATGCCCAATTTGGTATGCCCCTGTAAATACATGATAAATAATTAAATTAAGTATCTTATGCCTAGGAGAGATTGTACCCCATACCATCATAGCAGATCTATAAAGTACCCAAATATTGCTGCTCAGTAGTTATACCTGCCATTAGAATATTGCTACTGCTACTGCTGCATTAGTGCAAATATTGTCCAATGGGTTGAACGTATTGAACATTCTAAAACAAGAATTATTGTACTTTTAATATCCATAAATCAATTATATATTTATGTTCTATGTTTAAATCCATATCAGTCCAAAGTACATCCCATTCATTAATTACATAAAATTGATTTCTTCCACAGCATTACACTATTATTTATTTATTTTTTTGTTTGGGTTTTATTTTTTTTTATTTTTTTGTGAGGGGAGCTTTCTGCATTATCTGTGTATGAATCTATATTTTCCTTTGCACTCTATTACTGTTTTGTGTTAAGTTAGTGCCAGTGGATATTTTACAGCTTGCATATATTAAATATTATTATTGTTAACTTTTATATCGTGCTCCATGCTCTTCAGTTATAGAATAGGAATATTTGACCACAAGTAATTGACCTGCAGAATATACCAGAGACAAGAGGTGAAGAAGCCCTGCTTAAATTAGTTAATAATCTAGCAGAATGGGTTATAGACACACAACATATTAGAGGAGAGGAGGAATTGATAGATAAGATGCCAGTTATCCAAATAAGTTAGCAACAGTGGTGTGTGGAACAAGCACACAGTGTAAGGAGAGAGTGTGCAGGCCTATTGAGGTGAGGCAACTGAGGAGGAAAATTGTAATAACAGCAGCACCACCAATGAAGATGGTAAGCTTTCATAAAGTGGTGTGTTTTCAGTGACTTTGTAAAGGACTGGAGGATAGGGAAGATTGTGATGGCATGTTGTAGGAAATTTCATCAAGGGGCAGCTCTTGAAATATCCAACAGATGAGAGTTGGCAGTGCAGGATGTCAGGAGATGGTCGCTCATAGAGCAAAGGGAACATGAAGGGTTGTATATGTTGAGTAAAGGAAATGTAGTGAGCAGTGGAATTATTGAGGACTTTGTAGATTATTGATAGCAGTTAGCAGTATTGCATCCTGAAGGGTACAAGAATGATCGGTGAATGGGTGAGGAAGGGGAATAGTGGACAGTAAAAAGATGAGTATGCCGGCAGTATTTATTACAGATTGGAGATGGGCAATGCAGGAATGTTGTGAAATGATAAGTGCATTAATGAGTGCCTTAGCTGTGTCTAAGTTAGAAAAAATGAAAATGTGTGCAATATTGTAATGGTAGAAGTATTATGATTTGGATACATACTGGAGTAATGTGAATGTAAGACCTGAGTCAAAAATAACTCCAAGGTAGCAAGTGGCTGGGTAATAGGTGTCCTATTGATTAGAAGGGATAATGATGGAGGTGGACTGTTTTTTGGGGGAAGTTGATCAGTTTAGTTTTAGAAAGATTATGTTTTAGAAAACTGGAGGACTTCCATTTAGAGATGAAAGAGGGCAGTTTGTGACATGTTCTAAGTGGGCAGGAGAGAGCTCAGGGGAAGAGAGGTACATTTCAGTATCATCAAAATATAGATAGTATTAAAATTAATATAAATATATTAGTAAATATATGGATGCGCATGGATTTAAGACAATGTATATTGTTTATAATCCATGTAGCTGACATGTGCTATATGTACATTCGAAACATGATACTAGCATGATAACAAGATACTTGGAACAAGTGAAATCATTAATGTATATATAGCATATAGCACGTATCGACTATCCTAAAAACATATATGCAAACTCAATCTGAGATGCTTATAAAGGACTCATTAGCTGTTATCTTTTGTTTCTGCACTCCTATAAGACCTATACTGCTATTCAGTCCTACTTAACTTCTATTAGTTGTATAATTTACAGTAATGTTTTGTTATATAGTTTTTAGTTTCTATTTTTATGAGCCCGTACAATGTGTATATTTCTACATCTTATTTCTGATCACGGAGGGGCGTGATTAAGCTAAAATGGTTGAGAATTTCACCCAAGCTATTAATTTTGTATTTTAATAGAGACACTATGAACGGAATCACTATGACTGTCTGTTTGAACAGATGTGCTTGAGTGAAAATTGTGAATAAGTAACTCGTTCTGGTTTTACCTAAAACCTGTTCTTTTAGATAAGCTAAAGTCGTGAAATATTGTTATGACAAGAAGCATATGTATCTTTATTGACAACACTTTAAACAAAATTAAAAGCATAATTTGCAAATATTGCCATTGGGAGCCTGGGAAGCTTTGAGCAGTATTCATGGGGGCCATTCTTTGCTTAATTTGAAATTCCATGGAAGTGGCACTTGTACCATTTGAAGGTGTCCTTGGTGAAAATCATTTCATTAAGCAGCTTAGCTCCGTCTTCCCGCACTGTCTATCATTGGAAGGACAATCGGCCGAACGCTTAGTTCTATTGTTCTTCATCATCAAATGACTTTGGCAGTATAACTTCTGTATGTTATCTAATGGTAAAACTAAGCCTTAGTGACACATTATACACACATTATTATAATGAGACAGTAATTTCTGGACTGTGAACATGGTTGGTATTAATGTACTGCCGTGTTGTCACTGTCCCTTCAATCCACCTAATTACCCATACCTCCCCTGTGCTAGTGCTTCATTTCCATAGATGGGGGTGTATGCAGGAAGATGCAAAGAACACATCCACAATCTAGGTCACCTCATTAAATACCAGTACCTAGAATTATTTATGAGATTTTATAGCTATGCAAATCTGCAGTGTCAGTATTTATGAGTTGCCTAGAGGTCTAAACATAATCATATAAGTCACCAACAGTAACATATATGGTGTATGGGGGTGTTCAGATTTTTTTTTTTTTATGAGTGCCTCCAGGTCTAGGAGTAGGTGAAATGGATTTCTGAAATCTAGTTATTTAACAAAGCAGCAATATTCCACATTCTGTAAATATTTAGAATGTTTTTTTCGAAATAAAAATCAATGAGGTTTATTTACAAAGTGGCACATTTTATCTGTCATGATATTCGAGTTGCGGTATAAGTCCAGTAATGAATACCTCATTATTTTACGTGTACATTTTATATTGTAAGTTCTACAGTGTTCTTCTTTGTTGAGCTACAGTTTATGTATTTGGAATGATACCTGTATCATTAAACCTGTAGGACGTAGTTAGTACAACATTGCTGAACCCCATCAGCATTAAACTTCAAAGCTGGTTCTTCAAGATTATAGAGAATTCTATGCCTGCTTTTTAAAGAATGGAGCAATGGCTGTGGCCCAAATGTGAACTACTGTGCAGCTGTTTTTTTTACTAGATCTATGTAAGAAGTCTAATTAAAGGAAATGACAGATTTTACATTGTGCTCTGGCCCATGGTCATGCTCCACACACATATATACTCAAATAGTTGCATACTTAAAGGCGCAGTGTAGACACTATAACCTTTTAATCTCATTGAATTGGTTATAGTGCCTGGAGCCCTCCATTAAATGTTCAACCCTTTTCATGTAGTTTAACACTAAATAAGGCATGGATTACATACTTCCTTCCTGTCGTACAAAGCACACCAGCAATGACCAGTGTGATAGGCTGAAAGCGATCAGCTGATAGTCTCAGCCAATCACATTGCTGCTAAGACTAATGCTTTCACATTAATCCAGCAGCACAGAGGGAATGGGCTGCCAGGGACTCTGTTTAGCATTAAAACATTTGAAAATGTTTCACGCTGAATGGATGGACAGCACCAGGGACTCCAGACATTATAGCCACTTTCAATGACATGAAGCAGATACAGTGCCTACAGTGTCCCTTTAAATGAAGAGGTGGCCATATAATGAATGAGGTTTTGGAAAATCTGTATACCTATGTGTCAGAAAGAATCAGACATGAACTTCTTCTATCTTCATCTATGCAAAAAGCATGTGTTGTTTTCGTCCTTGGAATCTAATTTGAAGTAAAGAAACATATATAGTGAAGTGAATAATTTCATATGGGGAAAAATCCGACGCTGGATGTCCTCATTGCAGAGCGTGAGGATGTCCAGCATCAGTTACCAAATCATAGGCTTGTTTGGATGCAGGGAGCACCTCCAGTGGCTATCTGGTGAACAGCCACTGGAGCGAGACTTGATGATGCAATGTAAACAAGTTTCTCTGGAAATGCAATGTTTAACATTGCAGCACTAAGTGCAATAGTGACACTGCACCCAGACCACTTTAATGAGCTGAAGTGGTCTGGGTGCATATAGGGTCCCTTTAATGGGGAAATTACATTTTCACACAGTGCCAGTTGTATAATTCTCTTATTATTATGTTATTGTTATATTAAATTATGTTATTATTTATATAGCGCCAACAAATTCTGCAGCGCTTTACAGTGGGTGGAGGAACAAACATGTAGTTGTAACCAGACAAGTTGGACACGTAGGAACAGAGGGGTTGAGGGCCCTGCTCAATGAGCTTACATGCTAGAGGGAGTGGGGTAAAGTTACACAAAAGGTAAGGATAGTATTAGTTTAATGACAGTTGCAAGACAGGAATCAGTAGGGAGCTAGTAACACTTTAATTGATACGCTTTAATGAAGAAGTGGGTTTTTAATGATTTTTTTGAAGGAGTGGAGAGTGGGTGAGCATCTAACGGAAGAGGGAAGTGAGTTCCACAGTAAAGGTGGAGCCCTCGAGAAGTCTTGAAGGCAAGCATCAGAGGTGGGAGTACGGACAGAAGATAGAGGTAAGTCTTCAGCATAGCGTAAGGGCCTAGATGGGACATACTTGTGTATTAGGGAGGATAGATAGGTGGGAGCAGCATTATGTAGAGATTTGAAAGCAAGAACCAGAATTTTAAATTGAGCCCTATATCTTACAGAAAGCCAATGTAGGGACTGACAGAAGGGAGAGGCGTGAGAGGTGAGGGCTGACAGGAAGATGAGCCTCGCCGCCGCATTCATTATGGACTGTAATGGCGCAAGTTGGGAGCACGTAAGACCACTGAGAAGCAGATTACAGTAGTCAAGGTGAGAAAGGACAGTGGAATTGACCAGCACCTTAGTCGCATCTGGCGTTAAGTAAGGTCGGATGCGCGCAATGTTTTTTGAGATGGAAGCGGCAGGATTTAGCGATAGACTGAACATGATGCGTGAAGTAGAGTTTGGAGTCAAAGAGAACACATAGGCAGTAAGCCTGCGAGGTGGAGCTGATGTTAGCACTGTTGACTTGGAGGGAGACAGACACAGGAGTAGCAACACTTGAGGGAGTAAAGACCAGAATTTCAGTTTCTTCCTTAATTTAATACAGATATTGTTAAAAAAAAAATGTGTGCCTACTCAGGTTCTCTTTTATTGTAATACATTTTGGATGACAATCTAAAAACCCTACTGTGATAAATATTCAAAAACAGAAGATATCAAGAAAGGGTCAAAACTATATGTGTTAGTGTACAGACTGTTTGAAGGATTCTAAATACAAAAAAAAACAAAAAACCTTTTAAGAGGCTTACATTACATGTGCACACATGGCATTATAAAACCTTTGCTTTGGGTTTGGGTCTTTAAGAGTAATAATAATGATGCTACTAATGCTATATTTAGAGATGAAGGTGTTATATCCAATAATGTAGATGGACAACACGTATAATAGCTTCCCATACATTCATTGTTGACAATAGTAACTGCTTTCATTTATTATCAATCAGAATAGACAATTGCTAATATGGATATTTGTAGAATGCAGAACTATCGGGTGCAACCTAATCAGTGACAGTTGCTATCATGTAAAAATATACATCTAACTCAACCACTGCAACATGACCTTGGACATCAGAAATCAGTTTGTTGCTTCCTTTAGTCTGTAAGCTCAATGCCATGTTTAAATCATACTTCCTACTCATATGAATCTTATTATTTGCAAAACTTTCGACAACCTCTGCTGTAATTAAAATCATTTCTACCATTTCTCTTTTCCTATAAAAATACAATTTCTTACAAATAAATCACCCCTAAAAATAAACTTGGGTGCCCCGAATTTTCATTATTATTATTATTAGATTTCTCAGAATTATTGCAATGTTTCTTTCTTTGTTTACTGTCTTTTCCTATGAAAATATACAAAAATACAAACCTTCAGCAATCACAAACAATTGCTGTTTAACACTTTCAGAGTCTGAGCCTCTCGACTGGATGCTATACAAGTCAATGTTCCCCTTTATGTAAATTAAAATGTTAAGCTTTACTAAAAATTTTGCATCTTTATTAATATCCCCATTCAACGCTTGGATTCCAAACTATGATTGGGCCAGTATGAATTATTTATTATTTTAAATCAGTAGATAATAGTATCTAGCAAATGATAGATAACACAATAGTAGATAATTATTAACAATGTATAAGATACTTTGGTAAATATATCACACAGTGCATGATTAGTCTTATTCTCTATATTACATCTTTATACATGGCAGTAGATATAAAATACAGAAGTGCAACATTAATCACCTGGAGAGGGAAACTGCAGCCACACAAATTAATGGGAAGTAAACATAAATAGATTCTGATCTCTAAAACAAACAGCAGTTTCACTCATAGACCAGAACCCATTGCTTAACAAGAGATATGATTCACAATGCACACAATATCAGACCAACTCAATAAAAAACTCGTACTGAATAAGTGATGGAAATATTGTCAGTATAAATCCGTATAAAAACAATACATATCTCAAGATTCTAGATAATGAAATATCATTTTTTTTTTATCTTACCCTCACAAAAGCAGATTTACAATATAGACACAAACAGAAACAAAAACAAGAGAACAAAAAAAATATAAAAAAATACAGAAGAAAGACATAGTAAAGTATGCAAGGCATTTTAAGATTGCTGAGGACAAAATAAAAATGTCATACATGCAAGCTTCTAGCTTTTTTCTTTTTACAATTTAATATTAAAAAACTTAAAATAAATTAAATCATGAAAACAAAACATAACATATCTGAATACATTGTGTATGACTGGTGTAAAAAAAAATACGATGTTTACAAAAAATGCATTTCACAATGCATACATAGTTTCTACAATTCCACAAGTTTGCAAGGATATACGTCACTTGTAAAAGGAAAATCCCATGTAGGAATAGAGGTACATAGACATGAATCTGTCTAAATCCTTCTGGACACAAAGCCTTCCTTGTGCATTATTGTGGGTAACAGTTTGCTTTAAAGTGTTAGTTTTGTAACAATAACCATAGCTCAGATATACAAAGCCATCTTTCAGTTGTTAATTTGTCAAGTACCGATAGCCCAATACATTAATGCATATATTTTATCAGTTTTAGCCATTTGTGCTACTTTTTTATATATATATATATACAGGTGAAACTCGAAAAATTGCAATATCGTGCAAAATTTCATTTACATTGCAAAGCAAGATAGTTCAAGCCGTGATTTGTGATAAGTGCGATGATTATGGCTTACAGCTCATGAAAACCCCAAATCCACAATCTCAGTAAATTAGAATATTACATGCAAGCAATAAAACAAGGAGTTTACATAGAACAATATCGGACCTCTGAAAAGTATAAGCATGCATATGGACTCAGTACTTTGTTTGGGCCCCTTTTGCAGCAAGTACTGCCTCAATCAGACGTGGCATGGAAGCTATCAGCCGGTGGCACTGCTGGGGTGTTATGGAAGACCAGGATGCTTTGATAGCGGCCTTCAGCTCTTCTGCATTGTTCGGTCTCATGTCTCCCATCTTTCTCTATAGATTCTCTATGGGGTTCAGGTCAGGTGAGTTTGCTGGCCAATGAAGCACAGTAATCCCATGGTCATTGAACCAGGCTTTGGTGCTTTTGGCAGTGTGGGCAGGTGCCAAGTCCTGCTGGAAAATGAAGTCAGCATCCCCATAAAGCTTGTCTGCGGAAGGAAGCATGAAGTACTCCAAAATATCTTGGTAGATGGCTGCATTGACCCTGGACTTAATTAAGCACAGTGGACCAACACCAGCAGATGACATGGCTCCCCATGTGGAAACTTCACACTGGACTTCAATCATCTTGCAGTGTGTGCCTCTCCATTCTTCCTCCAGACTCCGGGTCCTTGGTTTCCAAATGAGATGCAAAAGTTGCTCTCATCAGAAAAGAGGACTTTGGACCACTGAGCAACAGACCAGGTCTGTTTTTCTTTAGCCCAGGTAAGACGGTTCTAATGTTGTTTGTTGTTCAGGAGCGGCTTGACAAGAGGAATACAACATCTGAAGCCCATGTCCAGGATCCGTCTGTGTGGGGTGGCTCTTGATGCACTGACTCCAGCCTCAGTCCACTCCTCGTGAAAGTCCCCAACACCTTGGAATGGCCTTTTCCTGACAATCCTTTCCAGGCTGCAGTCAACCCTGCTGCTTGTGCACTTTTTTCTTCCACACTTTTCCCTTCCACATAACTTTCTATTAATGTGCTTTGATTCAGCACTTTGGGAACATCCAACTTCCTTCGCAATTACCTTTTGAGTCTTTCCCTCTTATGGAGGGTGTCAATGATAGTTTTCTGCACAACTGTCAGGTCAGCAGTATTCCACATGATAGTGCTTCCTACTGAACCAGACTGAGAGACTATTTAAAAGCTCAGAAACCCTTTGCTGGTGTTATGGCTTACTTATGGCTGATTAGAGTTGGATACTGTGAGCCTAGAATATTGCACCTTTTCACAATATTCTAATTTACTGAGATTGTGGATTTGGGGTTTTCATGAGCTGTAAGCCATAATCATCGCACTTATGACAAATCACATCTTGAACTATCTTGCTTTGCATGTAATGTGTCTATCTCATATATTAGTTTCCCCTTTTACGTTGCATTACTGAAATAAATGAACTTTTGCACGATATTCTATTTTTTCTAGTATTACCTGTATATGCTTCTATGAGATTTATTGAACAGTCTGATGTTTCTTTACCTGATGTTTTTCTTTAACTTGATGAGGCATAATATTTAGGTAGACTGGTATATGTAACGAGGTCATTGCCAGGATAAAAAGAATGACATGCTTTCTTTAGACTTTTTCCCTGTTCATTTTCTGCTATTCCCTTTCATCTTGTGCTGTGGAAAGAAAAATCCTAATCTTCCTAATCCCTGATGTTCTGGAGGCATCTGCCTGTGATGAAAGCAGTGGGATAGAAAACTGATTTTCTTTCAATAAATACATAAGTAATTAAAGGTACAAGACAGTCCTGTAAAAAACACTAAGTATGGCTACTTAATAAAAAGGATTTCCAACTGTGATGGTAATGTCCCAAGTTTGACATCAATATTCTTCACATTCTACGTATACTGTATGCTGTTCTGCTTGTACCTTTCTTCAGCGCAATAAAATCCAGTTTTTCTTGGATATAAAATTAGTAAAGGAAAACATTATTATGCAAGTGTTGGGCAACAACTAGAGGTCATCGTTAGACTGCAACTCTAATCATTCAAAAAATTAAATCAGCAAAGCATGCCGTTTCCGAGCAATAGACAATATTTCCGAAAACGAAATAGAACATTTTTGTTGTTGTCATTTGTGGATTTGTTTCTTACTGCTCTCAGGTACCAATTGGTGGAATGTGCAATGCATTATCAAGCCTCCTGTACACAAGGGTCACTCTTCTACAGGGGTAGGAAGCAATTTGGTAAAACTTTAAAATCCCTTAAGGGAGCAGGTCCTAATTTAGTTTTACGTAATGTTTATGTATGTTAAATTCTGCTTGTGTTATGTATGGGTGCAGGAGATGCTTACTGAGGTTGTAAATTTGTGTAAGATGTCTGTTGTGTTATATGAGTGTGCTGTTTGTGTTATGGTGTGTTTGCAGGGGATTTCTTGTAGGGTGTTGTGTGTGATTGTGGACTGTTAGTGGCAATTGTGTGTGTGTGGGGGGGGGCTGCCTATTGTGTGAAGGTGTGTGGACTGTTTGAGAAAAATGTGTGCATGCAACTGCATGTTGTAGTGGTTAAGGTGCCAGGAGTGCTCATTTCACTTTGTAAGTAGTCATACAGTTTGGTAACGTGATGACGTCTTACGTAGGGTTCTCCCTGCCCCCTTTCCTGCTCCTTCTAAGGGCTTCTGCTAGCATTTCTGTGCAGTGTCCACTCATTGACTGACAACTTAATGAACAGACTTTCGGCACCCAGCCAACTGTAGTGGTTATGGTGCTTAAAATGTTCCGGTAACCAACAATACGGGAATGTTTTCTTTACTCATATTAGCTCCTTTAGTCCCAGCTTAGCGTTGTTTCAATGTCATATCATATGTTACCATTGTCGCTGTTCATATATAGAAGCTTTGGGATGTTTAGTTTACAGCTTCACTGCGTTACTGAAAAATCCGTAGAAACTGTGTGACGGTTTCTAGGCAGCAGCATTAAAATCCCTTAAGTATGTTTGCAGTATTTCCTTTAATGCATGCCATGAAGAATTCATATATCTTGCGAAAGGAAGTGTAAGGAAGTGCCAACAGAGTATTCAAAAACATAGAATTTTTCTGGCAATATAATCTGCCCAAAAAAACCTCAAATGAAGATATAGCCAGAACGACTGAATAAGAGGTTATTTATAATTTAAAAAAAACAATCTTATATGTAAATAGTCCTATAGACACCTCAAGGATTCTGTTTAGAATGATTTCCAGTGCAATTTAGATTAATTTGTATTCAAGCTCACTGGATATGCAAGCATACAAGTAAATCAAATTAAAACACCCCTCTGTCAGTCACCATTGTACACTATTAATAGAAGCGTGTAAGGATCATGAGATGATATACAATATAAATGGAAGTTTCTCCAACCCAGATAAAGGAACAAATCGAGGCATTACCCTGACACTTACCATGACTTGTTTTATTTAGATTTATGTGAAAGCCCAGGTCTATTTAACTACTTTAACCCCTTAAGGACCAAACTTCTGGAGTAAAAGGGAATCATGACATTTCACACATGTCATGTGTCCTTAAGGGGTTAAATATTAGCTTCTCCATTCTGGGATACCATACACAATTCCAGAGCCTGAAGATCACAAACATAATGAGAACTGGAAGGTAACTTGATGCTGAAATTGGTAAAAAGATCACTTGGTTCATAAAACAGTGACTACCATAAACAGATTCTCCTGATTTGTAATAAATGCATTTAGCTTGGCCCTGGGGAAACACTAGAACTGCCGAGAATGATTAACATTGCCTCTTCTTCTAAAAGCGTAAACGCTTCTCCGTGCTCCCCACCGTGTTATGCGTCATGTGTGAAATGCATTTGGAAAAGCTGCGAGCCTAGGAGGGACAAGTGGAAAGTTAGCATGCATGTCGCGTGTTAGCATTGCTTATGCGAGTCTCTATTTAAATCACACAAGATTATTAAGAGTGTGAAAGAGCGCTGGTAGTTTGTTTGTCTCAAATGTGAATATAGAGACTTTAATGTAGAGCCATTACTACGAAAATTTGAATAGCACTTAGAACAAAGGATTAAGAACCATTAATGGAAAAACAAAAAGACAAAAAAAACATAGTGGGTGTTAGATGGTGCAAATATAGTAGAGAGAGATGATAGTTACATCTGTTATCAGGAGCTATATCTTTCACAGTGTTGATTGCTGGTAGGTATGCATGAGGTCTAAAACTGATAGTTAGATTTAATTAAAGGAACACTCAAAGCATCATAACCATTACAACCAGCTGTAGTGGTTATGGCGGTGCCCACAGTGAGATGTCACATTGTTTTGACAACTTTCCTGAGTCCTGTCAGGCACCACCCATTGCTTCCCCTTATCTCCCTCATCTTTAGATCACTGTAGGGCCATGCTGAAAGAATTACAACTGAGAGCACCAACTAAGCACTCTCAGCCAATGAGCGCCGTCCTGCAACAACCATGCTTGGAGTCTAACATAAATCATTCTATAGAGGAATGAAAGGGTCTTCCCAGGGTTCAGGAGATAGATTAACTGCAGTTGGGTGCCCTGACCTAAACAGAACTGTACTAGAAGAGACTTTGGTTTATGATAAGAAAGAGTGACTTTGATTTAAATGTTTGTTCAGTATTCTCAACTCTGCTTCCTCTGACATGGATGGTTAAATCTTTAAACTAACAGTCAGGAGAAACAGAAGGTCAGAGTACATTTAGTAGTATTATGCTACAGTTCTCTGATCTCCATGTGCAGCTCACGGTTTCTCACCATCGCGCAAGATGCTCCAATAAATTCTACTGCTTGCACAAAAGATCGTAGAAGTTGATACAGAATGAAATGCCTTCTGCATGCTTGATTGATTGACAGAGGTGCTACTGTTACCCACTAACCCAGTACTCTTGTATCACATGTATTGTTGACCATTGTGAAAATAAAGACCTTAGATGTACAGCTATTTTTCCTTATAAATTAAGAGTCCACATGTTAATTCTCAGCAATTCCCTTTCTACTGAATTACCTGCTATTTTTTAAGTATATTTACAATAGCAACTGAATTTTAGGAGCTAGGGTCACACGGAAAGAGGTAAATAATAATTCTGTAGACAAGTGTTTTTTACCTTTTTTTTTTTTACATAGGAACCCAAATTATGTACTTTCAAAGGGAATTGTAGATAACTGACCATAGAATTGCAAAATCCAGGCCACAAAATAAACAATATTTTTGAAGAGTGTTGGCCTAGAAATGTGCAGTTCTGTTGCCAGTCCTCAGCAATTCCTTTTTTTTTTTTATATAAACCCATCTGATTATTTATATGTATGAATGCAAGACAGAGTGGGCCTAAATTAAACGGGCAGTTATAGGTTTATCTAGGACAAGATATGCTTGGATTGCAAATGAGAATATCTTACAATAAAAATAACCCGGTGAATTGAATTTACCATGTGGATTTAAAGCAGATAAAGAAAACAGAAACGTGATTTTCTATTATGCAAGTCACATTTCTCTGTATGCACTACATGTGAGGCTGTGATATGAATATTGCTATTTACATCCCCTTTGTGTGCAGGTAGTTGAGAGCTGTAAGACGTTTGTGCAAGAGACTTGGGAAGGAGTACTAATAGAAGATTGCAGGCTTTAGAAAGGATTGCCGCAATAGAATGTAAAGCTGAAATTATATGCTGCACATAGTATATTCGCTGTGCTCTGCATCAAATTGAAGCCGGTCTGATCTGTAGGAATCACTTCAGTGATAAAATTACAACATCAACATTCTACCTTATTTTAACCCAATCCGTGCATTCCATAAAATTAAATAAGTCTATCCAAGATTGTATCCAAAACATAACTGCGGTCGCCATAAAAAAATAAATTGGTTATTTGAGTGCTGGGAAACTGGGAAACAGAACTCCCAGCATACCCAGCCGACTTATTTGCTGAACGCTGGTCTTTAGAGATGTCCCAAACAGTTCGCTGAGAACTGTTCGCCGGCGAACATAGCATCGAGGGATTTATTTTTATAATATTCTTTGTAGCTGCGCATGTTGGAAGTTGTAATCTTAGGCATCCAGATTTCCTATTGGCTGGATTAGATTTGTAGGTGTGGTATTTTAAGGTATATAACAGATTTGAGCCCAAGGCTGAGTGAACTTGCTTATCTAATTGCCAACAGCTGCAGTGCCAGTTCTGCCTTTCTTTTGTCTCGATGAACTAGCTGGGAGCATTACCTTACAGCATCTGGATTTCCCGCGACTGCCTGCACGTTTGCTGGGTTACCCAACAGCTGTAGTGCCAGAAGCTGCAACTGAATGAATGATCTGAAACTTGTAGTGACCAAATGCTAGAATGCCATCATTCACATTTGGTTGGGTGAACTCCTGGTAGTTGTAGTCTCCAGCTGCTCATTTAAAAGGTTTCGTCTTTTGGTTGAATAAACTTACAGGGAGCTGTAGTTTGATGTGTCCAGGTAGATTTTGAGGTGCTATTTTACATACTTGATTTTAAATGTTAGGAATTGTAACCCTAGCTGCAGGAATAAAATATTTGACTTAAGGCTTTTTAATTGGAACTCCTTCTGGTATCACTGTGATGAAAGTCTTTCTCTATTGACATTGCTGTGAGAATGTTGTTTGAAAATGCCTGCATATAGGTAATTGTTTACATTTGCATGTATTGCTCATAAAATACATTTGCTTATAATTGTCAGCCGAATAATTCTAGATGCTTTAAATTTTTATTCTTTGCATTGCACTGATTTTCTCCACCATTTTGTTAGAGTTATTACTTATTGTTGAATTCCTCTTTCTTTGCACTGCTATGTTTTGCATATTGTTTTGTGTGGGTCACCGTAAGTGCAATGTAAGTTTGTTAAAAGTTAGTCCTCATGTTAAGGAACATATAGTGGGTGTTCTTTCTCCTCTAAACCAGTTGTGTGACATCAGGTGCTTGGTGTGACAGAAATTGTAGAACTGTTAGCAAAGAGTATAATAATTTCAAAAAGTAAGCAAAAAAGTGTCTTTGTGAAGATTGATTTTTTTTTTTAATTCTTTATTTTTGTAGTGCATGGGTAACATTCGCATGACAGTAATGCCACAACAGCATGCTTAGACACATTGAACATACATGTTTTTGACTGCCAGGTAGCATTTAGATGGTATGCACATGTTTTTAGATTAATACAACAGGCTAGGTACATGCTGGTTAGCATAGGCGTGCGCAGCCCATTGCATTAGGGTGTGCACCCTAAAGCACAAGCACACGCGGCGTGTATATATATATATATATATATGTGTGTGTATATATATATATATATATATATATATATATACACACACACACACACACAAAGCTGTGTGTGTGCTGTGTGAGGGTGCTGTTAGTGTGATGTGTGTGTGAGGGTGCTGGTAGTGTACTATGTGGGTGAGGGTGTTTGTGTGTGCGTGCTTGTGAGGGTGCTGTGAATGTACTGTGTGTCAGGGTGCTGTTTGTGTGTGTGTGTGTGCACTTGTGAGGGTGCTGTAAATGTACTGTGTGTGAGGGTGCTGTTTGTGTGTGAGGGTACTGGTAGTGTGCTGTGTGTGTGTTTGTTAGGGTCCTGTTTGTGTTTGTGAGGGTGCTGTTTGTGTAATGAGTGTGAGAGTGCTTTGTGTTTGTGAGGCTGCTGTGTGTGTTGGTGCTGTGTATGTGTGTTGGTGCTGTGTATGTGTGTGGGTGATGTGTATGTCTGTGGGTGCTGTATGTGTGTGGGTGCTGTATGTGTGTAGGTGCTGTATGTGTGTAGGTGCTGTGTATGTGTGTGGGTGCTGTGTATGTGTGTGGGTGCTGTGTATTTGTATAGGTGCTGTGTATGTGTGTGGGTGCTGTATGTGTGTGGGTGCTGTATGTGTGTGGGTGCTGTGTATGTGTGTGAGTGCTGTGTATGTGTGTGGGTGCTGTGTATGTCTGTGAGTGCTGTGTATGTCTGTGAGTGCTGTGTATGTCTGTGGGTGCTGTGTATGTCTGTGGGTGCTGTGTATGTCTGTGGGTGCTGTGTATGTCTATGGGTGCTGTGTGTGTGCTGTGTATGTCTGTGGGTGCTGTGTATGTCTATGGGTGCTGTGTATGTCTGTGGGTGCTGTGTATGTCTGTGGGTGCTGTGTATGTCTATGGGTGCTGTGTATGTCTATGGGTGCTGTGTATGTGTGCTGTGTATGTCTGTGGGTGCTGTGTATGTGTGTGTGTGCTGTGTATGTCTATGGGTGCTGTGTATGTGTGTGTGTGCTGTATGTGTGTTGGTGCTGTGTATATGTGTGTGTGTGTGTGGGTGATTGTGGGGGGTGGAGGTGGGGGTACATTACTTAATATCCCCCCTCCCTTCTTACTTTATGTAGGGAGGGGGGATCTTTCCTTGCTGCTTTCCCTGGTGGTCCAGTGGAGGTGGGGGAAGATCAGTTATCCCCCCTCCCTTCTTACCTTATGCCTGGGAGGGGGGATCCTGCGGCTGCCATCCATCCCTGGTGGTCCAGTGGAGAGTGAACTCTAGCCCCGCAGGGCTAGAGTTCACTCACGCGAGATCTGAGCGTTGCCGCGGCAACGCTCAGATCTCGCGAGAGGAACCCGGCGGAGCTGCTGACAAGAGCTCCGCCGGTCCTCTCCTGCCTCCCTCCCTGCATGTGAGCCGGGGAGGGGAGGCTGAGAGCAGAGTCGGCGCTATCCGAGCGCCGGCTCTGCATGAGCCGGCAGGGGAGATCCTGAGATCTCCCCTGCCGGTCTCAATACATAGCGCGTGCCGCGGGGATTAGGGTGTGCCCAGGCACACCCGGCACACCCCGTGCGCACGCCTATGCTGGTTAGTTATAATGAAATATTCTGTCGCTTGGTAACAATAGCTTAAGGTTAAAAGTTATAGTGAGCGTCCTTGTTTTAGCTTCGGACCCTTGGTATAGTTACGCTTAACTATGCTTAGATGAGGGATATATATATTTCGCCCAGTAACATCCCGTCCAGCTAATTTTATCCTACAGGAAGGAAACCTTTGGTTCACATGTCAAATATTGCAGCAATCATTAGTTAAATCGCATTAATGAGATGAGTTAAATAAGCATGCATTGGTTATAGTAGGTAAACAAGGCTTAGATATGCTTTTGTGAGTCCAGTGAGAGACAGTTATCTAATGACAGGCTGGTTAGTTTGACAAAATGTGTACTCAAGTTTACAGGGTGATCTTTGGCAAGCTTGTGGATGAAGTGTATCACCAGGTGGCAGTTCTCATTCAATAATGGCACAGAGTTCCTGAGGGTAAAATAGTTGAAGGCTAGACAGTCTTGGTTGAAGGTAGTCCCTCTAGAGATGGGTGGAAGATATCCCCTTCAGCTGCAGATTCTTGTCAGGTTGCCCATTGCTGGGTGCTGGGCTAGTTCTCTGCTGTGTGTAAGGCTCTCCCGGACAACAGGGGTTTGGGCGGTTGCTTGACTGCTTCTCCTTGTGCCGGTAAACCACTTGGTGTGATAGTGGTCGCGGCTGTCGTATCAGTAGGACGGCTTGTTTCCCTGCCCGAGGGAGGAAGTGCCGGGACCCCACGGGAGGCCACTGAAAATCCAGTCATAGTGGAGGTAGGTGGCTTCTTGGGGTTTGAGGGTGCTTGCAGATGCATGACTGCCTTTTGTGCTGCCTGTGGAGGCTCTGGTTTTGGCGCCATCGCACATGGCCTCCGCCATCTTGGTTTCAGTGCCTGGCTTGCGGGTCTTGGCGGCCTTGCTGCTATGCCTTATATGTTTTGTGGTGGTTGGGTCCCAAGGGGGGGACCGGGATAACACCCCCGGTCCAGAGGGGGGCGGAACAGGGCCAGGTCCTCGCCGGTCATGTCCTCCGGCCGGGCACTGTCAGGCAGGACAGCGGGGCAGCGGCCGTCCGCCCCGCTCACCGCCGAAGAAGGCCCCATCTGGGGCGGCAGTTTCTCCCCCAGGGGACTGTAACTCTGGGAGTCAGCCTCTCCCTGGGTCCAGTGGTCCCAGCACACTGAGGGTCTGTGCTGTCGGTCTACTATCCCAGGATAAATCATGTTTTAAGGGCTTATAGAGTGGGAAAGAGCAGGAGCTGAAGTTGCTTGCGACCATCCAGCTCGGCGGTCCGGCCCCGCCCCCCGTGAAGATAGTTTTATATACCTACAGAGAGAATCATACCAGCCTGAAATAAGTAGCGGGCAGAAAGAAAAATTCCTGTCTAGAAGAAGCAGCCAGAAGGGCCATGGAAAACTGAGCAGCTAGAGAGTATGACACATGTCTGAAAGATGGAGAAGACAGTTAGGACTATAACTTTAAGTCTAGAGGATGGAGAGCACGACCATACCATGAATAATTGCTGTGGTGGTCACTGGTGCTTGAAGAGAAGTAATGATGTAGTGGTATAAGCCTGCATTTGATCCTGGGAACCAGTAACCACTGTTCATGATACAGGCTGAGCAAAATATCTCCCAGTGTCTACCTTTAGATGGACATTCTTTCTGGATCTTTGGTGGTAAAGATAACCTTTAGTTGGATGACCTATAAATTAAGTATTGTCTCCAATGGATACAGAAACTGACTTTTGGTTGAATGGGCATTCTTAAAGTTGCAGTTTACAAATGCTAGAGTTCCTGACACCCAGAGCAATCTTGCAGTTCTGCGAATTATCGCCTCCCGTGGTTCGAGTGCCCGACAATTCAAATACTTGGCACAATCAGGGTTAATCACTAAATTGGATATTATGACATGTTAGCAATGGAAAATAACCAAACTGCTACATTCCCTTCAACACTTTATAAAATTATTTGTTTAGAAAATAACCTTATTTTGTTTGTCTCATATCACCAATGTCAGCAGGAGCCAAAACAATGTAATGCAAGAGATATGATTTAAATATATAGAGGTGATTTATGTTTATGAGACACATTTGACCTCTATGTGACACTAATAGTAAAAGCAGTGATACTGCACGGGATGTGACAGGTTTATAAAGAAAATCCACAACAGGGATTTTTTTTTTCTAATCTATCCTGCATATAATTAAATAGCTGAACAATAAGCCAACAATCTGCAGGTGATGGAGGAGGGGGCCTTGTGGCATTTCTGTACATAAATTACCTTTTAGAATGTCATTTCCCCTGATGCGCTAAACGTGATTATATTAATTGGATTATGATATGGGAGAAAAGGATGTTGCTTTCATTCCGATAGTAATTCTATGACTTAATACAGAGTACAGTTTACGCACCGCGCTAAGAAAAGCAAATCGAATGGATTTATTATAGAAGGCGTTGCATTGCATCACTGAAGCCATTGTTACCTGGTAGATGCTTCTAAGCCTCCATCCCGCAATCTTTCTTTGGTTAGATAACAGATACACGATTTAGCTGATCCTATTCAAAATTAATCACTGTGACACTGGCTTTGGAAACAGCAGAAATGTAATTACACAAGGAAACCAGTATTAGTTATTGTGTTCTTAAATACAGATGTGCCCATGAATTTTAGTCCTTATTTTTTTTTCTCGTGGGTGACAGGCAATGTCGCTGTTTGCAGTATTATCAATTTATTGGCCACCATGTTTTCTCATGGAGAACATGAGACGAAAAATCTATTCTCTAACAGTGTAATTCTTTCTCATAGAATAATCGCGATGAAGCCCTTTCTCATAGAGTCTCGATGAATAGATGCAGTCTTACTGATAGAGGGTATGGAGAGTCCAACACGATGTATACAATTAATTATGATAAAGCAAATTTTAAATATATTTTGAAAATGTGTGCAAAACAAACCTCTGAAATATTTAACAGACAAGCATGGTAAGAAAATCAATATGAACCCAATAACAAGACAAGGTTCCAATAACAAGATTTTAAAGCATGTAAGAGTTCATGGGTCCAACATTTCAGTGTTGCAAGCTCTAGTGTTCTCCTTTACATGTACCATAGGTGACTAGACATAAGTCACTATTGTTATAGTGAGGATAAGTGAGAGGTACAGGTAAAGCTTTGTAACCACCACAATGCCTTGTCTGCTTGAAAGTTAGCCTCATGAAATGCAACACTGTCTTTTTGCCACGGATCTTAATTAATGTACTCTCAGCCAAAGACAATACCGTTTTACCATTTTGGGACTCTTCAGCATAGTTTTGACCTTGGATCAATGTTGAAATGTATATGGTAGCTTTAAAGTAATTGAAATTATGATTAAGACTATATCTCCCCATTGATTTAAAAGGATATGCCAAACATCAAAACAACTTTAGCTTAATGAAGCTGTTTAGTATACAGCTCATACCCCTGCAGTTTCACCGCTCTATTTTTTGCCATTTAGGAGTTAAATTGCTTTGTTTATGCACCCATAGCCATACCTCCCCTGACTGTGACTCACACAGTCTCCATGAAGAAAATGTTTCATTTTAGCACTGATCTTACAGAACAGTACTTTAGAAGTTTTACCTCCTGTTTTGTTACTTGAACTTTAATCACATAGAAGAGGCTGCCGCAAGCTCTAGCAGGCAATAGGAATGTCTGAATTGAGCATATTGTGCATTTAGGGAAGACTAAAACTTAAATCTCTTTTTAGGGAGTGTGCAGGGAGGTTGTATGAGGTACAGCCAAAAGAGGTATGGCTAGAACAAAGAAAGTAATTTTACTATTAAATGACAGTAAATGGCAGAGAATTAATTTGTGAGACTGCAGGGCATAATATGTACAACATAACCACTTAATTAAGCTAAAGTCTTTTTGGTGTTTAAAGTGGGCAGCTACGTACATACCGAAATAGACAAACACAAGGGTGTATTCACTAAATTAAAAATTCTACCAAATTGAAAAAGGGCTTCCAAAGTTTAGCCCAAAGGCTAACATAACACAACTAGAAATGTGGTTGAGTTGAATTTTTTTTTAATTCAGTTGTTTTGTCAAAAAATGTGTCAAAAAATGTGCAGTTCCCTTGTCAAATTATTAAAATTTCCAGTTTAGTAAATAAACTATTTCTGTGCATGTTACATTTTTGATATGGTGTTTAACTAGACAGCAATAAAGCCACAGGGGCAGGTGGGGATTCACCCCATGTTTTTGTGGTAAGAACACAATCTTATTTAGCATTGTAAGTACTGCTGATGGGTGTGTAATACAATAAAACATATGTTGGTCAAGATTATATCTAACGTTTCCATTCTCCACTTTTTGGATGACTGGAGGCATGGCTAAGCTGGTTTTGTATGGGATGACATCTCATGGGGTTACATTGTGAGAGTCCAACAAGGAATGGGGGCAGTGACTTCACAAGCTGCAATGCTTGGCAGATATTTATTTCCCAAATTTAATTAGAAGAGGAGATAGACAATTCCTTGCCATAACACTTCAGCTGTAGTGAAATCATCATTTTTGTAACTACTCAAACCACTTAGTTATTTCACCGAAAAAAAAGTATGAGAATGTTGGGAACAGTGTTCAACAGATGATGAACTACCGGTGAATGTAATGAGGATTCACAAAACCCAATTGATTATTCATTATGACATTTATTGGCATCCAAAAGAAGCTTTCCTCTGTCACTGTCTCATGGTCCAGAGCTTTGTCCCAATATCACTTTGTAGGAGAACATCTTTTTAAGAATGATACTTGCAACAAAGATTGAAATAGGAATCAGATAGTAATCCAATAATATCAATAATAGAAGCCATTCACCACAGTGATGGACTGGAGCAAAATACAGAATTTAATTTAAAGGTTCATCTGTTTTATTTTCTGTTTAATAGATTTAAACAGTGGGTTTTTAATCATAGTAGTATCAGCTTTGATATATAGCAGACATTAATGGTAATGGGTTATTTTAGCAGCATTTATTTTGTTTGTCATCTAAAATCAGTATTAGATGAATCATGAACCATAATAAAGTTTTGAGTCATTTTTAAGGGGATGAAATGCACTCCAACATACGGCAGAAAAAGCTTTTGCATTCCATTAAACCAAATGCAATAGGTCAGTCTTCCACTAGAGGGCAATGTACAACTTTCCTTTGTAGTTTTCAATTATGGCAATCAGAATGTCATCAGTGGCAGAACAGCTCACAGTCTGCATTTATAATGCTATCATCTGATGAAAGCAACTTATATTTGTTTTGAGGTTAGAACCAATAAAGAGAATTGAGGACCACATGCCAACCTCAAAGGGATTTTCTAAAGCCCCCTCTAGTCTCTATGATTGTGTCAGAACATGGAAACGATTACCAATATCACTCAAAACACAGACAAAGCCAGGTAGTTGAGAACAATAAGTTAAGACGACCCCGGACAGTATTCCCAATCCTACTTGTTATGGATTTCTAAAAGGTCTCTTTTTGACAAATTAACTTTGATGCTTCAATTTTATAATTTATTTAGAATTTTTTCATGCGAGTCATTACAGAATACATATGATAACTTCCTCATATTCCATTAACATTTGGTGGAAACTAATTAAGAGGCAATTTTTATCACCCATCCATCTGTAACTAAATTCAGATAGGAATGTCTATTTTTGTCTTCATTGTAATTATAAAAAAGAACACATGCACAAAGTACTTTGATATGAATAAGAGGCTTTATGCCATTGTAATAGTAGAATTTTAGTCATCTCTATAGTCTTGCTGCAAAATCACACAAGAAATTGTCAGTTTTTGCAGAACATTCTGCTTTTATAAAATACTGCACATCTCTTCTTATTTGTTTGATTGTTTAATGCGTTAGCTATATCAGGGTGTGCAACTCCATATCTTAAAAGTCAAACACAAACTGATTATTTTTTTTATTCCTACAAACACATGTCATTTAATCTGTTTAATTTATACAGAGGTATTTCTCGTTATCAATTTGAGATATCCAATAATGCAAGGTTGCTTGAAGGCCATGAAGTGGGGAGTTCAAGGAACACTGCAGCAACTTTAACAAAGTCATCATACTGAAGTTGTTATGGTACCTTCAGTTCTGGCCACCCTATGCTATCCCCGGAAAACCCTTTATTGCAATTATTTGAAGGCATTCAAGCTTAAAGCCATGCCTCCAATCCCACTGGGTATGAAAGCCCGGAATCTTGCTTTCCAGCTTTAATAACATATCGTGGTTTTACTCGCGCAGTACTGTCATGGTCAGACATAGAATACAATGATTCTCTATGAAGGAATCCTAGACACATCTTGGCTAATGCCGCGCATGTAGCTTCTCTTACCCAATACGTCTCCAGGATGGTGTAACTCATGGAGGTTGTGGCAGTTCAAATGTTCAAATACAAAAATACATAAAATCGCTGTTTAGAACACATATCCCTAATGAACACATACATGTGTTTAATCATGTTTTTTGTTTTCCACTGGGGGTATATCTAAAAACAGCTTGCAAAAGCTGCAGACACTTTGTCTGCAGCTTTTGAAAGCTAGCTCTCCTGTTCTAACCCCACCCAACCTTTCTGTGGTTGCCCAATTACAGACTTCCCAATACAGTTCAATGAGATGTCTTTGCAAAGCAGGTGCTCTGGGCAATTGCTGCCTCTTGAGTTCAGCTCCACTGAGCTAAACAAACCAGGAAGTAACAGAACTGACAGTGTGATTGTGTGAGACTTGCTACTCTTTTTAGCAAGTCTCATTTGTTTTTAAAATAATTGCACACACAATGTCCTGTTGAAAAATGTGATTCTATTGTTTGTTTTATTTCCAGAAAATGTGAATTTACCATTGTGCCAGAAAAATGTATTATATAATATAAATGACTGTATTACTGTGATGATTATAAGAAAAAAATTGCACAAAGTGCAAAAAATACCCTTGTGGCTATAAGAGGGGGAAAACAAAATAAATATAAATTACCCCGTTTAGTAGGAAGTGCGAAGACTCCTCAGTGTCTTCTTGAACGTAAATATAAAGCAATATAAAAAGAATGCACAACCTAAAAGTGTAAAACAAAGGGAGACCGCAATAATAAAATATAAAAAATACTAAAATGCACTCACAAACATAAGGATAAAATAGGTAATAATTTTGATATTACTTTGATGATTGTAACCTCTTTTTAATAACCCTTTTTCAAATGGAATAAAGATATCAGCACGTGGTCCCAGATCTGACAAAGTCAACTGCTGATTAGTAAATGTAACTAAAGTGGTGCTCTGGCCCTTCACCAAAATATTAGAAATCAAACCATTTTTGAATGGTTTGAATTGTTTAAATTCTTATCTGAGTGGTGCCATACCCCATTATCCGCTACCGCTTATATTGCCTACAGAACTGGAATATATTAAGCATGAACATGCAATACAGAGCTTAGCTCTTTTGGCTGAGAGTGATCAGCTGATGCTCAGGAGAGCTAACAAATGTTCCTTCAAAGGAACTTCTAGATAACCAACATTATTAGAGTAGGTGAGGGACGGTACCCATGAAACCCTCGTAAGAAGCAATCTCTAGTGGTTATGCAGTTTGGAGAGTTTATTTAAGTTTGTGAATACTGCCTAAGAACATATACAACCCCCTATTTAATGATTAACCTTTTAACATTACCAGAACAAACTGTGAAAAATGTCTTGTGTACTAAGTAAGGCAGCTTTATTTCCAAAAGACATACTCGGTGCAAAGCCAAAACAGCTTAGAGAACATAGTATATTATGTCAATAATGTTGGCAGAAGCATCATATTGTGTGTCTGCTTCTTCTCAATGATTACAGAGATTCTGGTCTAAAATAAAGAGTAGATAATTATCCAAATATCAAGGTGACTTGTTGCCTGGTACCAGAAAGCTTATATATAATAATTATTAATATTAATATTTCTTACTGGCAAGGTCGAAACGACATACGTAGGGAAAAAACATCTAAAAAGTGCTTGAGATATCCCCACATCTTGTAATTGAGCTTAAACTATTCTGTAAAACAGAGGGGATGACATTGTAAAATAAAAGACAGCTAAGTTAAAGAATAATACCCAAACAGACTTACTGTTGTAATAAAAGCAAAAAGGTGCTTCAGCAAAGTATTAGCTGAAGGGTGTGCATTGTTTTGCAACCTAGAATCTCAAATATAGATTTTTCTGAGACATTATCCACTTGTTTTCCACTTAAATATTTTTGGTAATCATGTCTTATTTTAGGTTCGAGAAGGTCTAGACATTTCTAATGTGAATTTAAACTTTTAGGATGAACAAATGGATGGATGGATGGATGGATAGGCAGACAAGCAGACAGATTTATAGACAGACATATTTTAAAAGCGGTGGTAAAGTTGGGAGATGATATCATATAAAACAAAACAGTCTAATAATGTTGCGGCTGTGGTGTAAAGTATCAAACATTGCAGCAAACGATACTAATGACAAGACACTGAGTGAAGTATCACATCAAGTCAATGAAATGCATGTTAACCCTAATGGATATTGACTCAATATGGAAAACAAACACTCTGAGAAACATAGTAACTTAGTTATTGAAATTGAATTAAAAAAAACAGACATGCCAATCATGTTCATTTTTTTTCCTGTTGTTTTGATTCAATGTAAGTGTAATGCAAGACTAAAATCAGATTCCATATTTGTAACATCCACATTTTCATATAATGAGGGTGTCACAGTGTTACCATAATTTCAGTCGTCACATAATTGCACAGCACTGTTCCTTCTGGACCTCTTTGTGTGATGTTTTACAATTCCAGTTGTACCTAATGGGTTAATAGTTTCACTAGTGATATAATGAATTTTTACACAGTGTAGCTTGTGTACGACTCACAACAGAGGAATATACTAAATTGAAGTGTATGGTGTGAATGAAAAGCAGTACACAGTGGTTATAATTTTAAGTCTTTCATATCATTCTGCGTGAGTAATGCTTTGATAGTAAATCAATGGGATAATATCCTTCCCATGCAAATATAAGATTACATAATAAATCATACACATTGAGTGCAACACAGTTAATAGCTAAATGAGTGCTGAAACTTTATAGAACATTGGACTCATGCAATGTAGCTCAATATTCCTTCATTTAACATATAAAGGCAAATTGACACTTCTCTGGAATTTGCATCACTGAATACAACTTTGAAAATCACCTATAACTTGTGTCAACTTTTCTTTCAATATAGCTATGGAAAACAACATCACAATTCATTTCAGTCAAGGCACAGCCAGGGCACACAATGCAAATGATGTGGGGGTAGAAACATTGTTTCATGTTTCCTCTTCTCTATATGTCTGTATGCTTTCTATATCTTGACTGCCAAGTGTAAAGGTTTGAGGTTATAGCAATGGATGATAGGGAGCTAAGATGGAGGCACGAGTTGCATGATAAAAAGTGTGGATTTCTACATTTAAGTTGTTTTTGTTTTTTTATCACACGTCACAAATACATATTTGTAAAGCACAGGAGATAAATAAACATAATATTAAAAATCCAGGAAATTGACCATTCCCCTTCAAGGTGAAGCAGCACCTACAGTCTATGGCATTAATCTTATCTGCAAATGTAAAAAACCAAAAGGACAAGCATCCAATAAAAACAGAAAAAAACGAGATTTCACCTACAGTAGATGAAAAAGTTCCTTGAGTAATAGTAAAGTTCAGCATTATGGGAAATATGATATACAAACACCAGCAATTTCAAGTTTTGCTGCCAGAACTACATCATGATAATTAGATAATTACAATATTTTGCTTAATATTTTTTGAATACAGGGCACATTTAGGTGTCATTTAGGGGTCGTCACATCCACATTCCCAAGGTAAGATGCAGAGAAGAGGAATAAACTGAAATAAAACAACAACAAAATTAACAAATAAAACAACATGCAAAACTATTACATACATATGGCTGATATTAATGCCAAAAATAATAATAATAACAATAATCTCTATACACACACACACACTACAGCCCATATGCACACACACTAACTACATACCCACCTTTGCTAAAAATTTTTACACCCACAAATGCAACTAGGGACTGTGCATGGTGAAAAGTTTCAAGTTTTCCAAATTAATACAGTTCTTATTTTTTAAATGTTCTGGTTCCAAAGCACTTCAGTCAAAAATGTTTATTTTCATTTGAAATTTGGGTTCAATTAGAAAACGTTCAAACATTTTTTTTCAGTTCTTCCAAACAGATCCGATTCAGATTTTTAAAATATTTAGGTTGTGAAGAATTTTGATTGAAATGCAATAAAAAAAGATTATGATTCTAAATGACACAGAATCAGTGGCAATTCTGCTGAATCTGAATTTACAAGTCTTCACGGAATATCCCCTAAACCCACACAAGCAACATCCCCTACACCTACGTGTGCTTCACCCCCTATACACTTACACTGACATTTACTATTGTTATGGTACTAGTTTTTTTTAATTTATATCTAAAATTGCTGGTGCATCTTCTAGTCTGAAAAAATAAGGTCTTCAGGGATACTTATAAACATGCATACAATATTGAAAAAGGTTTAATATCTTAATTTTATTAAACAAAGCTCTAAACAATTTTTATTAGCTCCTTTTGCAAAAAAATAATTGGGGATGTAGTCAAACTAATTTACTCATCCCAAAAAATGTATAAAATGTGCAGTAGTTTACATTTCTCCACTGACAGAGTCATGCACATCTTCTATATTCGATAATACATAATAAATATATGTAACATTCATTATGATTCATCGAAGCCTTGCAATGTGTATGTGTATAGAATTAAATCCCCCTCACTTTCTTTCCTTGCGTCCAACATTTCAGAATAAATAAAATCACATGATGAAAATAGCAATCCTATGGTCTCATCTATCCAGTAATTCAGTTCTGCTGACGGCATCCAGTGCAGAATCCCTTCTCTACCTCCCCCACCTTTGGCTCAGCTGTCTCTCTCAATACATAATTGCCATATTGCGAGGCACAAATAAAGCTGGGAGAGAATCATTATGATCTAAGTGTGATCTCACCAAGAGGATAATCGCATGCTGAGTAAACTAGCTACAAAAAAGAGCGACTTCTGGTTTTTTTTTTTCTTTGACTTCTGAATAACTAAGTCTTTGGACATAGATTTCTGAGTATCCCCAAAACACAACCCCCTAATGTCAGAAGCCTCGGTATCAAGAGGATCAATCATTTTGCATTGTCAGTTAAAAAGGAGCATTCTTTGAATATATAGATCCTAGAGGCATCCTTATTAGGACCTGTATGGCTTGAATTTGTTGTATAAAATAATATGTGTGTAAGTAATATTTCAATTATCTGTGCTGCATACGCACACCTTACGTAACCACTAATAAATATCATCAAGGACTATTTGCAAGTAAAGAACACATAGATACTGCTATGCTCTCAATTTCTCAAATGTTTTTACATTTACTGAAAGCAACCTCCATATGGCCCGTGACATAGTTAAACCATGCTTCAATAACATTTTATTTTAGCTTCACTACTATGGCAACATTCTTAGAAACTCAATGAGTAGTGGTTGCCGTCCATCTCCAAAATCAATAATCTCTTAATAATTAAAAAAAACTGCTAACTCTGATGAGGATAACACCTCTAGGTTTCTATGGAAAGTCCATAAATGTATAATAAGAGGTATATTTATCCATATAAAAGGTCAGCATCCCAATAAATTAGCAACATTCTCCATAAAATACAAGAGGTGAAAGTGAATTAAAAATAATTTATTACCACCGACATTTTATGAAAACTCACATATTTATGAAAAAACCTGAATGATTTACTTACTGATGAGTTGTGCAGATTTTCAGTTGATAATAAACCATTATACTAACAACATGGCAACACATTTGGATCAAACAGCAAATCAACAAAAAAATAAAAATATGAAGATTAAAGCACCAACAGGTGTAGTACATCACCTCTCTTGGGACAATACAAATGGGTTTTAAGCCTACTATTCATTATATTCTATTACCCCTTCTCTTATATCTTGGAGCCAAGCTAAATATATTTTAGTCACTCATAATGATGAGTCCATACCAAGTATAGTCCTAATGGATTTGAAACCAGAATTTCTTATTTAGGCAGGGTGAGGATCCTGAAAAACTATTTTTTTGTTGCGTTTGTTGTATTTATTTCAGACACTGCCAAGCCGTATCTCAATTTGTTTTTAATGTGTTCAATCCACAACACATCGTTTATATGGGGAGATTGAAACGCATGCTTAATGTTTTCTATAATCATAGTATGTAAATTTAAAAAAATGTGTTGGTGTCGTAAAACTGAGTGAATATAAAACATGTATAAAATGATGCTATGGCAGGCATTATGAATTGCAATTAAAATACCGTATATACTCGAGTATAAGCCGAGTTTTTCAGCACATTTTTTGTGCTGAAAAAACCCAACTCGGCTTATACTCGAGTCACTGTCTGTATTATGGCAATTTGCATTGCCATAATACAGCCAGGGGGCTGTGGGGGCTGCAGAGATTTTACTTACCTCTCCTGCAGCTCCTGTCAGTTCTCTCCTCCTCCGCAGCGGTCCGTTCAGCACCTCGGTCAGCTCCCAGTGTAAGTCTTGCGAGAGCCGCGGGGTCATAGTGCAGCTCTCGTGAGACTTACAGTGTGAGCTGACAGAGAAGCTGCACGGACCGGCGCGGAGGAGAAGGGAGCTGACAGGAGCTGCAGGAGAGGTAAGTGCTCTCCGCCAGCCCCCCCCCCCACTGAACTGCCAATGCCACTGGACCACCAGGGAAGGAAAGCCCCCCTCCCTGCCATGTATCAAGCAGGGAGGGGGGACAAAAAAAATAATAATTATTAATATAATAAAATAAAATAATATTTATAAAATAAAAATAATAAAAAAATAATATTAAAACAATAATTTAAAAATAAATAATAATAATTAATAATATAATATAATAAATATTAATAATTATAATTAATTAATAAAAACAATAATCAAAATGCCCACCCCCCACCAACACATACACAAACACACACTGCATCACACACTCACACTTCATTCATATACACACACTGCACTCACACAGACACACACACTGCACACACACACACTGCATTCATACACACACACTGCATCCATACACACACACTGCACTCATACACACACACTGCACACATACACACACACTGCATTCATACACACACACTGCATTCATACACACACACTGCATTCATTATGTACACACACTGTAAATAAATATTCAATTAACAATTTTTTTAGGATCTAATTTTATTTAGAAATTTACAAGTACAAGCTGCTGCATTTCCCACCCTAGTCTTATACTCGAGTCAATACGTTTTCCCAGTTTTTTGGGGTAAAATTAGGGGCCTCAGCTTATATTCGGGTCGGCTTATACTCGAGTATATACGGTAAGTAAAAACCAATAAAAACTCATGCCACATTAAGACTACACTGGGGGTTCACTTACTACTTTTGAGCAGGGTCTCCATCAACCTATAGTTCTTGTAACATTTTGTAATTCATAATATTGCAAAGCATTGCAGAATAAGTGGTAGCTATATAAATACCAATAATAGCAATAATCACATGTTTCTAGAATCAAGTTGAATAACGAAGAGAACGCTATCTGTGCTCTGGCCCAAGTCCCCATGTACATTTAAACAAAATGGAGGCTCTTTAGTTTTATTCCAATGGCCATTTGAATATATAAGCTCACCTGCCACGTCAAGACCAGCCTCAAAAGGTGAGTCCTACACTAACCATTAGATTTGCTGATATCAGCCAAGAATCTCCAATAAGACAGGAAGGGGTATTTTATCAACCCTTTCATGTTTAATCCTTTATAGGCCTTCTACACATACAATAAACATTGCTGATATCAGACAAAGTGTAAACATCTCTAATGAGACATGAAGGGGTGTTTTATAAACCCTTACATACTTACTTACATACCTAAATAGGGCTATATCACATAACACATACAAATCACATTGCTGGTATCAGCCAAAAGGTAAATTTATCTGTTGAGACAGGAAGGGGTGCTGCCCCTACATACGTATGAACTCTTAATAAGACAAACATGGGGTGGCAGCAATGTAACATAGCTGTGTGATACAAAAATCATATACAAACACAAAATAATGCATCGCACTTACATCAGCTTAGTATCTAAGAGCTCAAAATACATAGTAAGTAGATATGTGCAATTCGTTTCGGTCCGAATATGAATTCGGACGAATTTCGGGAAATTCGGACATTCGGGTACTTCCGAATGTCCGAATTGCCGAAGTGCCGAATTGCCGAGGTCCCGAAGTTCCGATATTACCGAATTTCCGAAGTTCCGAAGTGCTGAAGTGCCAAAGTTCCGAAGTCGCCGAAGTTCGAAGTGTCAATGTGCCGAAGTTCCAAAGCACAGTATTGCCTAAGTACTAATATACTTACCCAGTGAAAGAAGAAGAATGTTATACTGTATACAATTTTAAATAAAAAATATACAAACATAGCCAGGATTCACCTGTAAGCATTTGCAACACTTACAACAATCAAGTAACATGCATTCATATAAAATGTAAGTTACTTGGAAAGTCAGTGTAATGACAGGAATGAATAAGTAGATAACTCCCTAATTCCCACAGTATCTGCTAAAAGGCTATCTGCTAAAGGGCTATCAGACAAATTTACTAATACTAAGTAAAGATTAGTTAGTATTAGTAAATTATGCCCCTACTCGCTATACCGCGAGTATTGGCATGTCTATTAAACATGGCTGCTCACTGTTAAAAAAAAAAAAAAAAGGCCCCCCTTCCCGAGCCCCCACCCGCAACGCGCGAGTGGGGGCTTTTAAACTAAAGGGGGTCCTATTGCCCCCCCAGCCCCCACCCCTGAGCGGCGGGTGGGGCCCCTAATGTAAAATAATGGGGGGGGGGACCTATTGTCCTCCCCCCGGTCCCCTACCCCTGAGCGGCAGGTGGGGGCCCTAAATCAGAATAGGGGGGGACCTAATGTCCTCCCCCCTGGCCCCCACCCCTGAGCGGTGGGTGGGGGCCCTAAATTATAATTAGGGGGGTCCTAATGTCCTCTGCCCTGTTTAAGTGCCGAATTGCCAAAGTCCCGAATTGCGAAAATCCCAAATTTCGGAATGCCGAACCGACCGAAAAGTTTCCCCATGCACATGCCTAATAGTAAGAGAAATATGAGTTTATATTCAAATGTCCATTGGAATGAAACTAAAGAGCCTCCATTTTAAATGTACATAGTGATTTGGGCCAGAGCACAGGTAACTTTCTCTTTGTTTTTACCATTTATTTTGAGCTGTTAGATACTAAGCCTCTGCTGTTGGTTTCTTTATGTTTTCCTGAGTGCACAGTGCAAATGTTACCAGTTTAGAAGCAATTATTGATAATAAAAATATTGTGTTATTTTCTCTGCTTTATGGATATTTTATGGATATTTTACACTGTTAATAATATTCTGTTAAAGTACATGAAATATAATTTTGGTGTTGTTGGCAAATGATTTTGATGTGCTATCAAATGGTTTTACACATTTTCTAATTAACTCGGTCAATCCCATAAACATCTGTGTACCATGGGCTTCTGAAGCAAATGAGTCAGCTATCATTTGTAACGCACATATGCATATTGAAATACAGATGCCTGTTGGAAAGAGTTTATGTTAATCTTAAAAATACATTTTCTTTTCAGTAACTGAGGTTAATGAAAAGCAATAAAATCAGCTTTGACCACTAGCAAATCCAATTTTTGTTCACCTTCCATGAGGACACTGTTTTTTTGTTTTTTTTTATATATGACTCAAAACAGCTTACAGAACAGGATCAGAGTTACCCAAGGGACATCCACACAGAAGAAAGTCTTGAAACATTGAAACACAAAATAATCCCTGTTTTAGCTGTTGCTTACGAGATGGTATAAGTACATTCTATTAACTATGCTATATACAGCACATTAAAAGCACTTTGCAGTTTTCTAAAGTTCCTTTCTATGACATAAATCTAGATCTTCTATGACCATATATAAAATATCCGGCACATGAAATCTTCAAAGTGCAGACTTTAATAGGAATTCCAAGTAACCGTGACAACATTTCGGCCACACAATGTGGCCTTTGTCAGTTTATGACAAAGTGGCTGAAATGTTGTCACGGTTACTTGGAGTTCTTATTAAAGTCTACACTTTGAAGATTTTGTGTGCCCAAAGTCTTTATATATCATCTTAATGTACCTTGGGAGACTAGCCACCTCCAAATCTTGGGTCACCAATAAAGAAATGCAGTTCTGTGGATCAAAACAGTTGCAGTCACTTGGTTTTGTGAATTAAATCTAGAACGTTAGCAAACGCCATGCTATGTATCCACTTCCTGTTGAGGATATAACATCAATTGGTCAATTATAGTATAAAATCCTGTTGCAAATGGATAGTAATGTTATATGTACAGTTAATCTCCATAAAAAAAATCATACTGTATATACCAGGGAAAATAATATATATTATTATTAGGTTCTTGAACCATCCACAAACCACCCTTCCTTCAGTCTCATGGTCTTTGGCAACTCCTGAACAAGAGGAGCATGATTTTTTTCTGTAATACATAGTTCACTGTTTACGTATTAACGCTCTACATTTGTACATGAATAAAAAGCCCAGTTATAGAATCGGAAATTGAATACACTTTCAGAAAGGAAGAGCAACATGTATTACAAGACATATGTAACCTTAAGGGGCTTTTGGACATGTGATGACTTTCTTGTTTGGAAAAAATTGAATATGGGGTGCCATTGAGAGTTATTTTGTATTAAGCGATTTTTGGGTAAATTTATTAAACTCAGGCAATCGTTATTATTATTTTATTATTTATATAGCACCATCAGATAATTTTTGACAGTTGCAGGAGAGGAGTCATGGGGGTTGGTGGATAAAAACGTATACATTCTAACAGTTTAATTGATGTGCTTTCTTGAAGAAGTGAGTTTTTAATGATTTTTTTGAATGAGTGGAAACTCTTACAGAGAAAAGTCTTACAGAGAAGGGAAGGGAGTTCCACAGAAGAGATGCAGCCCTGGAGAAAACTTGTAGGCGAGCATCAGAGGTGGGAGTACGGACAGAGGATAGAGGTAGGTCTTTGGAGAGCATAGGGGCTTCGGCAGGACATACTTGTGTATTAGGGAGGATAGGTAAGTTGGAGCAGCATTATGTAGGGACTTGTAAGCAAGCACCATAATTTTAAATTGAACCCTATATGTAGCTGGAAGCCAATACAGGGACTGACCAAGCGGGGAGGCATGGGAGGTCCGAGCGGACAGAAAAATGAGCCTCACCACCGCATTCATTATAGATTGCAGTGGTTCAATCTGGGAAAATGTAAGACCCCTGAGAAGGGGATTGCAGTAGTCAAGGCGAGAGAGAACAACAGCATGGACCAGCACCTTAGCCGCATCCGGCGTTAAATAGGGGCGGGTGTGCGCTATGTTTTTGAGATGGAAGCAACAGGATTTGGCGATTTCTTGGACATGAGGGGTGAAGGAGAGGTTGGAGTAAAACAGAACACCCAGGCAGCAAACCTGCGAGGTAGAGGTGATGGTAGCGCCGTTGACTTGGAGGGAGACAGACATGGGAGTAGCAACACTTGAGGGAGGAAAGACCAGAAGTTCTGTTTTGAACAGGTTGAGTTTAAGGAAGTGAGCAGCCGTCCAGTTGGAAATCACAGAGAGGCGGTCAGAAACACAAGTCAAGATGGGCGTAGACAGAGATCAAGAGTTGACAGGTAGATTTGCGTGTCATCTGCATAGAAATGATAACGGAAGCCAAAGGAGCTGATGAGTTTACCAAGAAGGGCAATATAGATAGAGAACATTAGGGGACCATGGACAGAACCTTCCATGGACAGAACCTTGGGGGATGCTGACTGAGAGTGGTTGTGGGGAAGAGGCAGAGTCAGAGAAAGAAAGTCTGCAAGAGTACTGGGAGAGGTAGGAGGAGCACCAGGAGAGAACAGTATCCCGTAGACCAAAATTACGGAGAATGCGAAGAAGCTGTTGATGATCAACAGTGTCAAAGGCAGCAGAAAGATCAAGGAGAATTAGGATAGAGTAATGGCCACGAGATTTAGCAGCAATTAAATCGTTGGATACTTTGGTCACAGCTGATTTGTCAGAATGACCAACGTGGAATCTAGACTGAAGGGGGTCAAGCAGAGAGTTGGATTCAAGAAAGTCAGTCAATCTGGTGTAAACAACTCTCTCGAAGATCTTGGAGACAAATGGCAGTAGCGAGACAAAGTGGTAGTTGGATGAGGAGTTGGGGTCAAGGTTGGGCTTTTTCAGATTAGGGGTTAGAGTTGCATGTTTGAAGGATGAGGGAAATGTGCCAGAGGAAAGGGAGATATTAACCATTTAGTGTGAGGAAGAGCAAGATAGGGAGACAAAGTGCAGATGAGATACGAGGGAATAGGATCGAGGGAACAGGTGGGGGGATGAGAGGACTGGAGCAGAGCAGAAACCTCTTCTACTGTAGCAGCATTAAAGGAATGCTCCTGTTGCTTTTATGACATTTTTAGCATGTATATGGTTTATACAAATTATTCATTGTGCCCACTGTCAGTCAAAAAAAGGTGGGTAAAACACATTTGGCATTTGGTCACTTTCAACTCAGGTAAAGGTCATTGAGGACTACAGTTGAATATGGACTTGATCCTTGTGATGTGTTGAGTTATTTATTTATGAAACGAATAATAGCAAATAAAAATGAAAAACAAGTTAAATGGAATTTAAGATTTTAGGCAAAAAATCAGTCCTAAAAAAATAACAGTTTTTTTCGTTCTTGCCTAAATTGCGTAAGTGCTTTATCTATCCTCCATGATATTTAATTTAATGAATCAATTCCTAAGTGTTACAGGGCTGTGTAACCCAGTGCTTTAAATCACTGATATGACAGTATTCCATGAGTAAAATGTTCATTTGTATTGGATTATTTGAAACATTACAAAAGAGTTATTTTGAGCTATTACTACTGCTGATTGCCTTTTACATGATAACTTGTTACAGTCATTTTGCAGTGCAGGTACTTCAATAAACGCTGAAGCCTTTGAATTACCAAGTTTCTCATCGATTTATTTTTACCTGATGAGTGTGTGAAACGGGAAAGTGGGAAGCTGAATAAACGTGCTTTAGTGAAGTGTGTGAATGTGTGCGGGCATCAAATATGTTTACATAGATGAGTGTAACTAACGTGTGTGTGCTCATGCATTGCATGGAACTGTTATTATTGCAAGTCCACAGAGTATATAGTTATCCAACATAAACATATATTTTTAAAAATACAATATATGTGTTTTTGACTCGAGTTCCCATTCTCTCCCATTCTTTAATTCTTTCACAATCTCTCCCCGGTTTACATAATGATAAAGGCTAAAATATCAAGTACGTTAAGTTTACAATTTTCCTACAACTCAATTTTTTCTCTTCTTTTCTTGAACTTCATTTTCTCTGAAAATGCTCTTGCAAGGTCTTTGTAACGTCTTTTTTAATGGTTTACTCGTCTATTTGTTCAATTTAAATTTTTTATTCATTTTATTTTTGTACTTTCACTCCACCTCTCATTCTCAAGTCATTCTTTGTTATATTTTATATATTTATGTCTTTGTTTACCACTGTCCCCAAGTTTAATTTGTGGACCATTCACCTCTCTACTTTTTATTGTTAAATATTTCTCTTTTTTTTCTGTGTAATTACTTCCTTACTTCTCCTGATCTCTCTCGTTTCCTTCATTGCCCTTTTCCACTCTTTGTCTCTTTTGTTGTCCTTGTGTATGTTTAATGACACCTTATTACAAAAGCACATTTAGACCTACAGAAATCACTCCATAAATTCACCCTGGAACATTTCCAAAGCACAAAAATAAATAAAATTGCAGGACTTTCTGCCCACGGTCTAAATATTAATATCAACAGCCATCCAAGCTTATCTTTGTTACAAAACCAGTTTACTGCCTTTCACTCGAATGTATTTAAATACATTTCAAGGTTTGCTTTTCCCTCTAACAGATATTGGCTCTATGTGCCCACCTGACACCGACTGCAACATTTTATCAAGTGAATTGGTATAAACAGAGAATTGGCAATAAGTTTATGCAATTTAGGCCTCTGGCTGCCTCATACTATGTGTTTTGCAATTTATTCATTTCTTTTTTATCATAACTTAAAAGTGACTAAACAAATATAAAGGTACTATAAACGACATAAAATATTTTCAAAACACTTTCCTTCTTATTATTATTGTTATTCACAATAATAACAGCAATAATACCAATAATAATAATAATATTACAAAGGTCCAACATATTGTACAGCACTATATATTTCGGGACGCAAAGTAATGGTGATTAAGCAAGCTCAAGAGATGAAGTGAAAAGCAGATCGAATTATTAGGCATATCAATAATACATGGTATATATGAATTGCACAAATTATGTAAGTTGTAGAGGAGGGTTGGTTGGGGCATGTGCAAACCATGGAAGGAGCAGTTGTAACCTGTTTTAGAATTAGAAATTCAGATATTCTTCACTAAAACTGATTTGTATAGGTCACTTAAAGCTCCGAGTCTAGTAGGATGTGAAAGGGAAGTCCATAAAAATCAAGCAGACCTAGAGAAGTCCTGTTGGAGAAAGGCATGTGATGATTCACATTGAGGACCACTGATGTAGCGTACTAACTGTGAATGCTGTAAAAAGTTAGGAATCCCATAAAATAAATTATATGGACAAACTGCGATACCTTTCTATCATTGCCAGCATTACGTTTTTCATAAATTTGAGCTAATGTAGCTCTTCTGTGTGATCAGACCACACAGGCTAGCCTTCGCTCCCCATGGGCATCAATGAACCTTGGGCAGCCGTGACCATAATGCTGGTTCACCAGTTGTTTTTCCTTGCACCACTTGTGGTAGGTACTAAACACTGTGTACCAAGAACATCTTCAGAAGACTTGCCATTTTGAAGATGCTTTGACCCAGTCTCTTAGCCATAACTATTTTGCCCTTCCAACAAAAGAAATTCAAGAATTGACTGCTTGCAGCCTTATATATCCCACCCCTTGACAAGTGCCATTCTAACAATATAATCAATGTAATTCACTTCACCTGTCAGTGGTTTTAATGTTGTTGCTGATCAGTGCATATAAATCATAATAATATTAATGAAGTGTGAGAGCAACAGGGGTGCTAAAAGGAAGGATTACAAAGCAGACATTTGGTGTGAACAATGTAAAACTGCTAACTAAGAGTTTCAAAAATTGCCAACCATGTAGAGTGATTAAGCATTCATGACCAAAGGGGTGGAATATTTTTCAAATGCATGATCATTTACTCCTGTTTCTTTATATGTGTGGATGTAGGGGACAGTTTTATAGAGCTCAATTATTTATTGTAACAGTACTTACACAGTCCGTGTGCAGGCAGGGGTCCCATGCGCCTCGAGCACTCCTGTCTTCAGAGCCGCGTGCGGCTTGTAAACTCCTTGCTCTTGTCGGGACGCGCACGCTGAATGGTCTGATCGGACACACGGCCCGTACAGTATTGGGAAAGCTGTTCGCATTGCAAACACATTATTAAAGGGGAAATGGAAGCCTTACCTTGAGGTCAGCTACCATTGGCCCACTTCATTCCAGCGCCCCCATTCATGCACATTTTGGAGTGCAGGCATTACGTGGACCAATCAAATTAAAAGTAAAAGTATTCAAACTTACCTAGCCCTAGATTCTGTGCCTTATTGTTGTTTCTGTTTCCAGTACCCTTTAGTACTTTCCTAGTGTTTTGTATTGTATTCTGGTATTGACCTTGGCTTTGTTTCCTGACTCTGAGTTTCTCTTCAATCCTTGCCTGTCTTGTTTGCCCTTCTGATATTTACCCTGTACCTAACTGTGGCTAGTTCTCGTTTTTGCTGTCTCTTCATTACCCTGACCTTGGCTCGTATTTCGATTACGCTTTATTCTGTCTACGTTAAGTTCGGCCACTCTAAGGCCCGGTAAGAAGTTTATATTTTATTAGTCCATTCCTTGCTATCCTAAACTCTATGTGTTATGGTTAATACTCTGTAACATTTATAAGGCCATTAGAAGAAGTAAACTGATGGTAACCCCACCACATTCTACCCAAGCTCTTCTAGTATTGACCTCATCTTCTTTCCCATCTCTATTCCCATGAGAAAACTCTGCTTGCATTACATAACAAGAATATATACTTTATTAGGGTTGAGGAGTCGGTTGTGTTCTTATTGAAGGCATCTGAAAGGCATAGTGTACTATTCCTCCAGACATTTTCATCAGGATAAAGTAAGTCTCCTATACATTCAATTAATGGCTGATATTTGCCAGTGGTGCCTTCCATTACTAGTTCAAGTAGAATAAATTGTATGTTTTTAAAGGGGTAGCATATTATTGATCCACTAGCTTTACATAGCATTGGAATGAATATTTAATAAAGAGAAGTGTTTTGCACATGTGAGAGCTGGGTGCTCCATATATGCTCTTAACACTAGCTGAGCTTTCAACATTTTTTTTTCTGAAAAGAGTCTGTGAAAAAAAAATATTCTACATAATAAATAGCTGTTTTGCCTTTGTCTCTTACAAAATGGGAATAAACTTAAACATATCTCCCAAATAAGAAATATTGAAACTGTGAGGATGTGATTGCATACAATTAGATATGGACTGCATTTATAGTCATCCATTAGCCTGGATATCAGCCTATATGCATAGTATAACAAATTAAGAACCAGTGATGTGTCAGATCTGACATGATATTAAGGGAGTTAACTAATCCCTTGCCAATTAAGTATCTAATTAGAAAATATACTATTCTGTTCAGAACTTTATTACTGAACAGTTTACTGTATTCAACTGATGAACACATTGAAAATTGAAAGCAAAATTTGCTGAGAAAATAATTAAGGTTGACTGTTGTTGACTATTTTAACCCAACTACACTCAAATTACTGATAAAACTTTTCAAATCATTAGCTGACAATAGTTGCTCATCACATCAAGCTGCCTGACTATTATTATTATTATTATTATTATTATTATTGCTATTTATATAGCGCCAACAGATTCCTTAGCACTTTACAATATTATAAGAGGGGATTTAACTATAAATAAGACAATTACAAAAAAACTTACAGAAACAATAGTTTAAAGAGGACCCTGCTCAAACGAGCTTACAGTCTATAGGATAAATAACCATAAAGGTTAAAAATAACTATGAAAAATGTTAACCTTAGTGTGTTAAATTGCTGTATATTATGAGGCCAGCCTTCTCAAAAAAAAAAAAAAAAAAAAAGATTAAAAAAACAAAACAAAAACAAAGTGTAACGGAGCTCCGTGTACTCCAACCGAGTACCCTCCGTTGATGGATGCTCCTAGCGCTTACAGAGGACTCCAAGCACTCCACCAGACACCATAAGCACCGCAGGCTGCAGCTATCTCCCTTCAGAACGAAGCAGGAACAAGCTCTTACAAGAGCTCAGTGATTATAGCAAGGGAATATGCCTAGCATAGCAATCCCTTGTAGCAGATTCCCCCAATAAGAGACAGGACTCAAGTTGAGGGTAAAACAGGAACTGAGGACTGGCTCATCCAGCCTGGCTTTTATTTCCAACTCACACATACAGGCCACACCCAGGGGGAGGCATAAAAGAACCAATGACATAGATGTTACCTCCCACACCTCCCCTCCCCTTAGTGTGACACATAATCCCATTATGCATACAGTTTAAAATATACTTTTACACAACTTTCCTAACTCTAAAACCATACATCACATTCACATAAAAATACATATCCACAATCAATCCATTCAGGGGAACAACATATTAAATTAAAATTAAATTAAATTAAATTAAAATGGCATGGATCAGACCAGGGGTTCAAAAGTTAGTAAAGTATCTTTTAAAACCCCTAGCTTCCCAGCTCAGACTGTTTTTTTTTTTTTTTTTACAGAGCCTTCTCTGTGCTGGAGAAGTAATCTAATTATCTCCAGCACAGAGACAGACTCCATTAACCACATGGTTACAGAAAGACATAAAACACTTTAAAATACAGAAAGTTACTTTTTAACCATAACACACAGACATTTCACATATCCCCAGATAGCTGGGATCTGAGCGCACAAAACTACAGAATAGCGCGCAGATCCTATTCACACAGTACAATTGCCATGGAGCTAAAGTCTTTCCCATAGTCTTTCATTATATGAATAGGCTCCATGGTATAGCTATCTGGGGTATCACATTCCCATAAAGTCTGGTCCATAGTCCAAAGGCAGCAGGCGGGCAACCAGGCTTCTCCAGTTCACAGTGGCGAAGTTGGTTTCGCCACAATTCTCCCCTTTACCAATTAGACTAACAGGGTACCTGACCTCCTGCCGGTCAGTGCCCTGGTTAGTCCAGCCACCCACCCACAAAACAGAAACAGCAGAGCAGCCCACCCACAATAAACAGTTACTACACCTGGGTGAGGGAGAATTTTGTCCAGGTTCAGGTGCCTCACCACGGCTGTGTGGGGGACTGGTAGGCTGCCTTGGTGGGTTGCTGAGGGGGCAGAGACCAGCGGTACTCTGTCCTGTTGCCAGCACTACCACGGGAGTAGTCTGGTTGGAGCCTGGTTGCTGGAGACCGACTGTCTCCCCTTTGGATATATCGCTCTGTGGCTGGGGGACAGGACCGACTGTCCCTACCCCTTGTGCTGTAAGTGCAGAGACTGCGGTCCCATCTGCACAGATGTGGGGCTTAACATCTCCCCTTGGTGGGTTAGGCTGCCGCTGGAGAGAGGGTGTAACAAGCTCCTCTCTCTGGACGGTAAACTGCCGCTGGTGAGAGGGGTTAGCAGGCTCCTCTCCCTGCCACTCTCTCTGCTGGTGGAAAGGGAGACCAGCTGTCTCCCCTTTCATTCTCTTGTCCTGCTGCTGGGGTGCGAGACTGACTGTCTCTGCTCCCTGGGTTACACACTGCCGCTGGGGAGGACGGACAACACCATCAGCTCCCTGGGGTACACACTGCTGATGGGGAGGAAGGACGATACCTTCTGCTCCCTGGGACACACACTGCCGCTGGGGAGGGAGGATGCTGCTCTCCGCTCCCTTCAGTTCACACTGCCTTCTTGGCATATCACTTTGCTGCTGGGGGGCAGGAACAACTACCTCTGCCCCCTGTAACTCAGCCTGCCGCTGGGGAGGATGGACGACACCATCAGCTCCCTGGGGTACACACTGCCGCTGGGGAGGAAGGACTGCACCTTCTGCTCCCTGGGACACATACTGCCGCTGGGGAGGATGGACAACACCATCAGCTCCCGGGGGTACCCACTGCCGCTGGGGAGGGAGGACGCTGCTCTCCGCTCCCTTCACTTCACACTGCCTTCTTGGCATATCACTTTGCTGCTGGGGGGCAGGAACAACTACCTCTGCCCCCTGTAACTCAGCCTGCCGCTGGAGAGGATGGACGACACCATCAGCTCCCTGGGGTACACACTGCCGCTGGGGAGGAAGGACTGCACCTTCTGCTCCCTGGGACACATACTGCCGCTGGGGAGGATGGACGACACCATCAGCTCCCGGGGGTACCCACTGCCGCTGGGGAGGGAGGACGCTGCTCTCCGCTCCCTTCACTTCACACTGCCTTCTTGGCATATCACTTTGCTGCTGGGGGGCAGGAACAACTACCTCTGCCCCCTGTAACTCAGCCTGCCGCTGGGGAGGATGGACGACACCATCAGCTCCCTGGGGTACACACTGCCGCTGGGGAGGAAGGACTGCACCTTCTGCTCCCTGGGACACACACTGCCGCTGGGGAGGACGGACGACACCATCAGCTCCCTGGGGTACACACTGCCGCTGGGGAGGAAGGACTACACCTTCTGCTCCCTGGGGTACACACTGCCGCTGGGGAGGAAGGGCTGCACCTTCAGCTCCCTGGGACTTACTCTGCCGCTGGGGAGGAAGGACGACACCTTCAGCTCCCTGGGATTCCTTTTTGGCCAAATCTACTAGGGATTGCAGGTACTCTCCAACTAGTTTCCTGGCGAGCTGCACGGCTCTTTCCGGGGGGTTGGGTCCATAGCCAGACAGCACCTCATTAACCTCTCTGTCAAACTCCTCCTGAGTGTAGTCATATGCCATGCTTGCTCTGCTGAAGTTGATTCTTTTGTAGATAGGGTCGCTGTACGGGTACTAGCGTTGCCCTCAATTTGTAATCCAGGAATGGTGTTGTCTGTAGCTGTCCCTCTGGTTGCAGGAACGATCCCACCGCTGCCACCAATGTAACAGAGCTCCGTGTACTCCAACCGAGTACCCTCCGTTGATGGATGCTCCTAGCGCTTACAGAGGACTCCAAGCACTCCACCAGACACCATAAGCACCGCAGGCTGCAGCTATCTCCCTTCAGAACGAAGCAGGAACAAGCTCTTACAAGAGCTCAGTGATTATAGCAAGGGAATATGCCTAGCATAGCAATCCCTTGTAGCAGGCCACCAATTGTAACGGACCGTTTCAGCATAAAAGGGAATAAAATCCGTTTAGGCGATAATCCCCTTTTTGAGAGACAGGCACAGCTACTGCAGAACACCAAACTCCCGAACTGGATACAAGATAACACTCCGAACTGGAACAGCTGAACAAGAAAAGCATACAATCCGCTTACACTCCTGGCAGTCAGCTTACAATCCAATTCCCCCCAAGAACGAGACGACACTTCATTTTGAGGGTTAAACAGGAACTGAGGACTGGCTCATCCAGCCTGGCTTTTAATTCCAACTCACACATACAGGCCACACCCAGGGGGAGGCATAAAAGAACAAATGACATAGATGTTACCTCCCACACCTCCCCTCCCCTTAGTGTGACACATAATCCCATTATGCATACAGTTTAAAATATACTTTTACACAACTTTCCTAACTCTAAAACCATACATCACATTCACATAAAAATACATATCCACAATCAATCCATTCAGGGGAACAACATATTAAAAAATGGCATGGATCAGACCAGGGGTTCAAAAGTTAGTAAAGTATCTTTTAAAACCCCTAGCTGTTTTTTTTTTTTTTACAGAGCCTTCTCTGTGCTGGAGAAGTAATCTAATTATCTCCAGCACAGAGACAGACTCCATTAACCACATGGTTACAGAAAGACATAAAACACTTTAAAATACAGAAAGTTACTTTTTAACCATAACACACAGACATTTCACATATCCCCAGATAGCTGGGATCTGAGCGCACAAAACTACCGAATAGCGCGCAGATCCTATTCACACAGTACAATTGCCATGGAGCTAAAGTCTTTCCCATAGTCTTTCATTATATGAATAGGCTCCATGGTATAGCTATCTGGGGTATCACATTCCCATAAAGTCTGGTCCATAGTCCAAAGGCAGCAGGCGGGCAACCAGGCTTCTCCAGTTCACAGTGGCGAAGTTGGTTTCGCCACAATTCTCCCCTTTACCAATTAGACTAACAGGGTACCTGACCTCCTGCCGGTCAGTGCCCTGGTTAGTCCAGCAACCCACCCACAAAACAGAAACAGCAGAGCAGCCCACCCACAATAAACAGTTACTACACCTGGGTGAGGGAGAATTTTGTCCAGGTTCAGGTGCCTCACCACGGCTGTGTGGGGGACTGGTAGGCTGCCTTGGTGGGTTGCTGAGGGGGCAGAGACCAGCGGTACTCTGTCCTGTTGCCAGCACTACCACGGGAGTAGTCTGGTTGGAGCCTGGTTGCTGGAGACCGACTGTCTCCCCTTTGGATATATCGCTCTGTGGCTGGGGGACAGGACCGACTGTCCCTACCCCTTGTGCTGTAAGTGCAGAGACTGCAGTCCCATCTGCACAGATGTGGGGCTTAACATCTCCCCTTGGTGGGTTAGGCTGCCGCTGGAGAGAGGGTGTAACAAGCTCCTCTCTCTGGACGGTAAACTGCCGCTGGTGAGAGGGGTTAGCAGGCTCCTCTCCCTGCCACTCTCTCTGCTGGTGGAAAGAGAGACCAGCTGTCTCCCCTTTCATTCTCTTGTCCTGCTGCTGGGGTGCGAGACTGACTGTCTCTGCTCCCTGGGTTACACACTGCCGCTGGGGAGGACGGACGACACCATCAGCTCCCTGGGGTACACACTGCTGATGGGGAGGAAGGACGATACCTTCTGCTCCCTTGGACACACACTGCCGCTGGGGAGGGAGGACGCTGCTCTCCGCTCCCTTCAGTTCACACTGCCTTCTTGGCATATCACTTTGCTGCTGGGGGGCAGGAACAACTACCTCTGCCCCCTGTAACTCAGCCTGCCGCTGGGGAGGATGGACGACACCATCAGCTCCCTGGGGTACACACTGCCGCTGGGGAGGAAGGACTGCACCTTCTGCTCCCTGGGACACATACTGCTGCTGGGGAGGATGGACAACACCATCAGCTCCCGGGGGTACCCACTGCCGCTGGGGAGGGAAGATGCTGCTCTCCGCTCCCTTCACTTCACACTGCCTTCTTGGCATATCACTTTGCTGCTGGGGGGCAGGAACAACTACCTCTGCCCCCTGTAACTCAGCCTGCCGCTGGGGAGGATGGACGACACCATCAGCTCCCTGGGGTACACACTGCCGCTGGGGAGGAAGGACTGCACCTTCTGCTCCCTGGGACACACACTGCCGCTGGGGAGGACGGACGACACCATCAGCTCCCTGGGGTACACACTGCCGCTGCGGAGGAAGGACTGCACCTTCTGCTCCCTGGGACACATACTGCCGCTGGGGAGGATGGACAACACCATCAGCTCCCGGGGGTACCCACTGCCGCTGGGGAGGGAAGATGCTGCTCTCCGCTCCCTTCACTTCACACTGCCTTCTTGGCATATCACTTTGCTGCTGGGGGGCAGGAACAACTACCTCTGCCCCCTGTAACTCAGCCTGCCGCTGGGGAGGATGGACGACACCATCAGCTCCCTGGGGTACACACTGCCGCTGGGGAGGAAGGACTGCACCTTCTGCTCCCTGGGACACACACTGCCGCTGGGGAGGACGGACGACACCATCAGCTCCCTGGGGTACACACTGCCGCTGCGGAGGAAGGACTACACCTTCTGCTCCCTGGGGTACACACTGCCGCTGGGGAGGAAGGGCTGCACCTTCAGCTCCCTGGGACTTACTCTGCCGCTGGGGAGGAAGGACGACACCTTCAGCTCCCTGGGATTCCTTTTTGGCCAAATCTACTAGGGATTGCAGGTACTCTCCAACTAGTTTCCTGGCGAGCTGCACGGCTCTTTCCCGGGGGTTGGGTCCATAGCCAGACAGCACCTCATTAACATCTCTGTCAAACTCCTCCTGAGTGTAGTCATATGCCATGCTTGCTCTGCCGAAGTTGATTCTTTTGTAGATAGGGTCGCTGTACGGGTACTAGCGTTGCCCTCAATTTGTAATCCAGGAATGGTGTTGTCTGTAGCTGTCCCTCTGGTTGCAGGAACGATCCCACCGCTGCCACCAATGTAACGGAGCTCCGTGTACTCCAACCGAGTACCCTCCGTTGATGGATGCTCCTAGCGCTTACAGAGGACTCCAAGCACTCCACCGGACACCATAAGCACCGCAGGCTGCAGCTATCTCCCTTCAGAACGAAGCAGGAACAAGCTCTTACAAGAGCTCAGTGATTATAGCAAGGGAATATGCCTAGCATAGCAATCCCTTGTAGCAGGCCACCAATTGTAACGGACCGTTTCAGCATAAAAGGGAATAAAATCCGTTTAGGCGATAATCCCCTTTTTGAGAGACAGGCACAGCTACTGCAGAACACCAAACTCCCGAACTGGATACAAGATAACACTCTGAACTGGAACAGCTGAACAAGAAAAGCATACAATCCGCTTACACTCCTGGCAGTCAGCTTACAATCCAATTCCCCCCAAGAACGAGACGACACTTCATTTTGAGGGTTAAACAGGAACTGAGGACTGGCTCATCCAGCCTGGCTTTTATTTCCAACTCACAAATACAGGCCACACCCAGGGGGAGGCATAAAAGAACCAATGACATAGATGTTACCTCCCACACATCCCCTCCCCTTAGTGTGACACATAATCCCATTATGCATACAGTTTAAAATATACTTTTACACAACTTTCATAACTTTAAAACCATACATCACATTCACATAAAAAATACATATCCACAATCAATCCATTCAGGGAAACAACATATTAAAAAATGGCATGAATCCGACCAGGGGTTCAAAAGTTACTAAAAGTATCTTTTGTCCCTTACTAGCCGCATGGCAAACCAGTTTAGAAAGGTTTTACATAGGCCTCTATCCTGGAGACAAAGAGGAAAGTAATCCAATTATCAAGGGCTAGAAGTAGACTCCATTAACCACATGGTTACAGAAAGACATAAAACACTTTAAAATACAGAAAGTTACTTTTTATCCATAACACACAGACATTTCACATATCCCCAGGTAGCTGGGATCTGAGCGCACAAAACTACCGAATAGCGCGCAGATCCTATTCACACAGTACAATTGCCATGGAGCTAAACTCTTTCATTAATGAATAGGCTCCATGGTATAGCTATCTGGGGTATCACATTCCCATAAAGTCTGGTCCATAGTCCAAAGGCAGCAGGCGGGCAACCAGGCTTCTCCAGTTCACAGTGGCGAAGTTGGTTTCGCCACACAAAGCACCATTACATTTTACTGCAATCCAGTGTAGAGACTAGAGACAGCCTCCCTTTGGCCACCACTCTTCGTATTGTGACACCATCATGATGGATAATCTTGGTCCAATACAATGTCTTTCATAGAGAAGCATTGCCAATTGGTTGTTCACATAGAGAAGCATTGAATCATCTGTGAGACATCGAATGTTGTATTCAATTCCATTTTTAAAGGTCTTAATGAGGAAATGCTTCTGGTGACTGTCTGTCTAATTGCCAATACTGAGGGCCATCGAAGGGGCTATCAAGGTCCCGAGTGCGCAGCCCAGCACCCCACCAACACTAGAGAGACACCCAGCACTCCACCGACACTGGAGAGACCTTATACGGACCCAGAGAGAAATAGCAGGACTACTAGGATATCTTGTCCTGAGAGCAGGTCACTTGTATCACCAACTTGGATAAATTACTGTACCTGCAACAGGACCTGCCTCTATGGAAATATTGGTGAGATTCACCCAAACCTCATAGTGTGTACACACTGGGACTGCAAATACATTATTTTTTTTAATTTTTTTCACTATTTTTATATATTTTTTTTCATTTTTTTCATTTTTATTTTTATTTTTTTACATAGCCTTTTTCAAGAAATCTTCCAGATAGCAATCTGGGTTCTCAAATATATAGTGCAGTTAGGCACTATCACCACTAAGTAAGCAGGACTCTGTAGGGGTTGATTTATTCATGTATGGTGTATCATTGGTTGTGATGGGATATATTATCTCCAGAAAATTAATTGTTGAAATTTGTTTTCATTTTCTGTATACATCAAATTGAAAACATAATAACATCTGAAAAATTAATAATTTATTAAATAGCATAACTGCTTATATCAAATCTATTGAGTGCGGTATCATTTGTTATTGTATGTATGTTTTGAAGGTAAAAGGGATACCTTGATACCTTACACCGATACGGATAAAAGAGTGCCTGTACATATAATTATAATTGCCAGTACTATTATTATTGTACTTTTCTTATAAAATGACAACATATTCCACAGTGTTGTACATGTACTACAGGCATGTTTTCTTATAAATGTAAACAGAGAAAAGGAAGAGGGCCTGCACACCAAAACCACTTAATAAAATAAAATGTGCTTAGAGTGTCCTATTAATATTGTGCATACTTGAAAATGAGAAAAATCTCAATGTTCCCCACCTGATAATATGTTTCATGTGTTCATTTAAGTATAATTGACAAAGGAAAATAGAGGACAGTTTCCTGGGAGATTTACCCCGGATTATGTCGATGTGTACTGTGCGCATCAATAAGGATTTGCAAAAAAGGATTTAATCCTTTTTGTTCACACACATTCATAGTAAGTTTTATAATTTGAGCTCCATGCTATTAGAAGTAATATGCAATAAAACAGTTAAAGTTATAAATTATCACTTGTTTCGCTATTCTTTTGCTAAAATGTTAGTCCCAGCTTTGTTATTTTAGCATACATTGTGCATTTTGTTATTCAGTAAAATTGTGCACAGCCATAAAATTCAGCTCAGCCTTTTATACATTTTTGGGGAAGAACTTCATCAGAATATCTGTTTGACAAAATTTCGGAATTAAGATTCCATTTCAGAAAACAAATCAGCAGCAAAAACGAGCTAAAAAATAGGCCAATCAAAATATATCTATATTCTAATATTATTATAAAGTATGCATATGTTTTACAGCACACTGATAAGAGCATTTCTTGCCATTTAATTACATATCAAGTGAGAAAAATTAACCGAGGAAGTATCAGGAGGAGCAGGTAAAAAGTCTATATTTATTTATACAGAATACATTATATGTAAATCTAGAGTGTTTTTTTATTAACTGATCTTCCTTCTTTGCCCATCTATAGCTTATTTCCCACTTGATCTGTGAATTAAATCAACATTTAGTGATTATCCCTAGCTATCAATCATGTTATTTTCCCATCAATCATCTCTTTTTTTGTGTGTGGAATTCAGAATAACAAACGGAACCGAATATGTTTGGTCGAATTACAGTTGCCCCCAGTTCCTCCAAGAACAAATCTTAACCCCTTAAGACCGCAGGACGTACTATGACGTCCTTATTTTGGTGGCTCTAAAAGCCGCAGGACGTCATAGTACGTCCTGCGATCTTATGTACTTACCCGGTCGCCGGCGATCCCACGCCGGCGATCGCGGTATGGGGGACTTACCTGGGAGCCCAGGGAGTCCCCCTGCGTCCTCTTCAGCCGCCCAGGGCCATGTGATCGCGAGGTCCTTGCGAGGACCCCGCGATCACATGGACGGCATAGCCGTCCAAGGCATTGCCAGCAGGGGGAGTGCCTGTAATGACAGGTACTCCCCCTGCTGTCTGAAAAAAAAATAAAAAATGTTAAAACAGTGTAAAAATAAATTATATATACTTAGATCATATATATATTTATTATATATATATGATCTAAGTATATATATACACACATATACACACATACACATAAATATGCATACACTGTCTACGTGTATTTTAATATTAATATATACATAATTATATATATATATTAATATCAAAATACACGTACAATGATATTGATTAAATATATATATAATTTTCATTATATATATATTTATATATAATAAAAAATAAATAAATATATAAATACGTTAAAAAAATAAATAAAAAAATAATAAAAAAATAATAAAAAAAAAATAGATAAAAAATATATAAACATGCGTAATTTCGTTCTAACTGTATTTTAAAATTAATATATATATATTGATATCAAAATACATGTAGAATGAAATAATATATATATCTATATACATAAGTATATACGTATATATCACTATGTATATACCTATATATAAATAAAAATAATTAAAAAAAATTATATACATATATATACACACATATATATATACACACATATATATATAATAATTCTACGCATATATTTATGTAATAATTTTACATAATTAGGTCATTTTATTAATTACAATTTGCAGGACCTGCCTGCCAACCCAGGCCAAAAGTTCAGGGAATTACATTGTCTAGCACTATATTTAACTCTGTAACTTTCCAAGACACCATGAAACCTGTACATGGGGGGTACTGTTTTACTCGGAAGACTTCGCTGAACACAAATATTAGTGTTTCAAAACAGTAAAATATATTACAACGACGATATCGTCAGTGACAGTGACATTTTTTGCATTTTTCACACACAAATGGCACTTACACTGACGATATAATTGTTGTGATACGTTTTACTGTTTTGAAACACTAATATTTGTGTTCAGCGAAGTCTCCTGAGTATAACAGTACCCCTCATGTACAGGTTTTATGGTGTTTTCAAAAGTTACAGAGTCAAATATAAGGTTTGCGTTTCAGTTTTTTCACATTAAAATTCGCCAGGTTGCCTTTGAGACCGTATGGTAGCCCAGGAATGAAAATTATCCCCATGATGGCATACCATTTGCAATAGTAGACAACCCAGGGTATTGCAAATAGGGTATGTTCAGTTTTTTTAGTAGCCACTTAGTCACAAACACTGGCCAAAATTTGCGTTCAAATTCGTTTTTTGCATTTTCAAATATTAACACTAACTTTGGCCAGTGTTTGTGACCAAGTGGCTACTAAAAAAGACTGGACATACTCAATTTGCAATACCTTAGGTTGTCTACTTTTGCAAATGGTATGCCATCATGGGGGTAATTCTTATTTCTGGGCTACCATATGGTCTCAAAGGCAACGTAACCAATCTGGCGAATTTCAATGTAAAAAAACTGAAATATGTAACACGCTATATTTGACCCTGTAACTTCCCAAAACACCATAAAACCTGAACATAGGGGGTACTGTTTTACACGCGAGACATCACTGAATACAAATGTGTGTATTGTATTGCAGTAAAAGCAAACAGTATTATGACATTCACAGTTAGAATGTCACGTAGAACTAAAAAAATTTAAAAAATTCTTATTTTCTCCCATTTTTAAATATTTTTTTCATATTAAATTATGTTCCATACCTAAATATTTGATGTTAAACGAAAGCCCCGTTTCCCCTGAATAAAATGATATATAATAATGGGGGGTGCATTTAATATGAAAGAGGTGAATTATGGTTGGACAGACATATAGCGCAAATGCCAGGTTTTGTTTACGTTTTTTTGGATCACAACTTGTACATTTGGCTGCGGTCTTAAGGGGTTAAATCTCATTTCAATTAGTTTTTCTAATAATTAAACCCTTATGTGTTTAGCTGTGCTGTGACTTCTATCTCTGTGCCTTTATATAATGTGAACTTATTTATTTAGACTTAATATTTGAAAGTATTTCAAATCACATAATACTCACTGCTTCACAAGAGGAATTGTTTGGAATAGTACACAAATTATTTAAGTGAAATCTATTTTCTGTTTAACAAGTCTCCACTTGAGAGAAGTGCTGAAGGGGAAAATCAATAGTGATACATATCAGCCTTGGTTTATTCTTAAAATACACGAACATACAGTATATACAAAATAAAACAGATCTTCTCCCAGGTGTCCAAAGGCCACACTGCTGGGAGCTGCAGCTAATATAACATAAACAGATGTAAATAGATTAGGTTTTGGGAGAAGAATCTAAGAACCTTAAACTGGACTGCAATTCAAGCACCAGGGTGCCCAGAAACCAAGTCCTATTTTATCCTGGAGTTTGAATGCCGATTTCATCTTGAAGAATATTGGGTTACCAAGATTAAACCTCAGTGACGATTTACATGAAGGTCTGTTCTGGAGAAGACAATTTTAACAGGTATCAAGCTATTTTTGATCAAATTTGTCATTATCGATGAGTTACAAACATATCAAATGTAGGCCTCAATTTACTTATTGGCTGTTTTTAATAGATTTATTTAAATCAAATGTATGCTTTGATGCCAGACAAAATTCAACAAGCTTAAAGGGACACTATAGTCACCTGAACAACTTCAGCTTAATGAGGTTGTTCAGGTGAGTGCTACAGCTACCCGGAGCCTTTTTCTTGTAAGCACTGTATTTTCTGAGAAAATGCAGTGTTTACATTGGAAGCTTGGAACACCTCTTGTTGCAGTCAATCAGACGGCCACCAGAGGGACTTCCGAGTTCAGAGGCCCTAAAAAGGCCTCTTGTCCGATGCATTCTGGGTGAATGCATTAGACGGGCTATCAGCACACAAAGCACTGTGAACGCGCTTTGTGTGCTGATAGCCTGTCAGCACTGCTGTGGGCGTGGCTTCAGCTGACAGCTTCAGCTTCAGCTGACAGCTGAAGCCCGAACCCACAGGGACGCTTACGGTCCACAATAGTGGTTGAAGGGGGGGGGAGACCTACTCTCCTCCCCCCCCCCGGCCCCCACCGCTGTGCGGCGGGTGGGGGCCCTAAAATTATCAATAAGGGGGGGACCTATTGTCCCCCCCGGCCCCCACCCCTGTGCGGCGGGTGGGGGCCCTAAAATTATCAATAAGGGGGGGGACCTAATGTCCCCCCCAGCCCCCACCCCTGTGCGGCGGGTGGGGGCCCTAAAATTATCAATAAGGGGGGGACCTATTGTCCCCCCCCGGCCCCCACCCCTGAGCGGTGGGTGGGGGCCCTAAAATTATCGATAAGGGGGGGACCTACTGTCCCCCCCTCCGGCCCCCACCCCTGTGCGGCGGGTGGGGGCCCTAAAATTATCGATAAGGGGGGGGACCTACTGTCCCCCCCCGGCCCCCACCCCTGTGCGGCGGGTGGGGGCCCTAAAATTATCGATAAGGGGGGGGAACTACTGCCCCCCCCCGGCCCCCACCCCTGTGCGGCGGGTGGGGGCCCTAAAATTATCAATAAGGGGGGACCTACTGTCCCCCCCGCCCCCCACCCCTGAGCGGTGGGTTGGGGCCCTAAATACAAAGGGGGGGGGGGGGCCCTAGTTAACCCTCCCCCCCCCAAAAAAAAAATTATCTCCCTACCTACCCCCCTCACCCTAAAAATAATGAGGGGGGGGGACATTAACTAAAAACCTGTAAAAAAAAAAAAAAAGAGAGATAAAAAAAAACTTACCATTAATCCGTCTTCACCCATGGAGGGCTCCGCGCAGACTGAGCTCCGCAGGGTGGGGAAGGCTTATAAAGCCTTGCCCCGCCCTGCAATTTGGCTAAGAACACTCTGATTGGTGGGTTTAAACCAATCAGAGTGCTCTTTGTCATTTTACAAGCGTGGGAAAGTTCTTTGGAATTTTCCCACGCTTGTAAAATGACACAGAGCACTGTGATTGGATGGATTTCAAGCCATCCAATCACAGTGCTCTGTGTCATTTTACAAGCGTGGGAAAATTCCAAAGAACTTTCCCACGCTTGTAAAATGACAAAGAGCACTGTGATTGGATGGCTTGAAATCCATCCAATCACAGTGCTCTGTGTCATTTTACAAGCGTGGGAAAATTCCAAAGAACTTTCCCACGCTTGTAAAATGACACAGAGCACTGTGATTGGATGGCTTGAAATCCATCCAATCACAGTGCTCTGTGTCATTTTACAAGCGTGGGAAAATTCCAAAGAACTTTCCCACGCTTGTAAAATGACAAAGAGCACTCTGATTGGCTTAAACCCACCAATCAGAGTGTTCTTAGCATAATTGCAGGGCGGGGCAAGGCTTTATAAGCCTTCCCCCGCCCTGCGGAGCTCAGTCTGCGCGGAGCCCTCCATGGGTGAAGATGGATTTTTTTTTTTTTTTTTTTTTTTTTTTTAATTGCGTCGGTTATTATGGATTTTTATTTGGCCTTTTTTGGGGCTGAAGAAAGAAGATTTTAGAAGAAAGAAAACATCGAATGGTAAGTTGATTTTATCTCATTTTTTCTTTTTTACAGGTTTTTAGTTAATGGTCCCCCCTCATTATTATTAGGGTGAGGGGGGTAGGTAGGGAGATATTTTTTTTTGGGGGGGGGGAGGGTTAACTAGGGTCCCCCCCCTTTGTATTTAGGGCCCCCACCCACCGCTCAGGGGTGGGGGCCGGGGGGGACAATAGGTCCCCCCCCCTTATTGATAATTTTAGGGCCCCCACCCGCCGCTCAGGGGTGGGGGCCGGGGGGGGGACAGTAGGTCCCCCCCCCTTATTGATAATTTTAGGGCCCCCACCCGCCGCTCAGGGGTGGGGGCCGGGAGGGGGGGCAGTAAGTCCCCCCCCTCATTGATAATTTTAGGGCCCCCACCCGCCGCACAGGGGTGGGGGCCGGGGGGGACAGTAGGTCCCCCCCTTATTGATAATTGTAGGGCCCCCACCCGCCGCTCAGGGGTGGGGGCCGGGGGGGCAGTAAGTCCCCCCCCTCATTGATAATTTTACGGCCCCCACCCGCCGCACAGGGGTGGGGGCCGGGGGGGGACAGTAGGTCCCCCCCTTATTGATAATTGTAGGGCCCCCAACCGCCGCTCAGGGGTGGGGGCCGGGGGGGGACAGTAAGTCCCCCCCCTCATTGATAATTTTAGGGCCCCCACCCGCCGCACAGGGGTGGGGGCCGGGAGGGACAGTAGGTCCCCCCCTTATTGATAATTGTAGGGCCCCCACCCGCCGCACAGGGGTGGGGGCCGGGGGGGACAGTAGGTCCCCCCCTCATTGATCATTTTAGGGCCCCCACCCGCCGCTCAGGGGTGGGGGCCGGGGGGGGCAGTAAGTCCCCCCCCTCATTGATTTGGGGCTGAAGAAAGAAGATTTTAGAAGAAAGAAAACATCGAATGGTAAGTTGATTTTATCTCATTTTTTCTTTTTTACAGGTTTTTAGTTAATGGTCCCCCCTCATTATTATTAGGGTGAGGGGGGTAGGTAGGGAGATATTTTTTTTTGGGGGGGGGGAGGGTTAACTAGGGTCCCCCCCCTTTGTATTTAGGGCCCCCACCCACCGCTCAGGGGTGGGGGCCGGGGGGGACAATAGGTCCCCCCCCCTTATTGATAATTTTAGGGCCCCCACCCGCCGCTCAGGGGTGGGGGCCGGGGGGGGGACAGTAGGTCCCCCCCCCTTATTGATAATTTTAGGGCCCCCACCCGCCGCTCAGGGGTGGGGGCCGGGGGGGGGGGCAGTAAGTCCCCCCCCTCATTGATAATTTTAGGGCCCCCACCCGCCGCACAGGGGTGGGGGCCGGGGGGGACAGTAGGTCCCCCCCTTATTGATAATTGTAGGGCCCCCACCCGCCGCTCAGGGGTGGGGGCCGGGGGGGCAGTAAGTCCCCCCCCTCATTGATAATTTTACGGCCCCCACCCGCCGCACAGGGGTGGGGGCCGGGGGGGGACAGTAGGTCCCCCCCTTATTGATAATTGTAGGGCCCCCAACCGCCGCTCAGGGGTGGGGGCCGGGGGGGGACAGTAAGTCCCCCCCCTCATTGATAATTTTAGGGCCCCCACCCGCCGCACAGGGGTGGGGGCCGGGAGGGACAGTAGGTCCCCCCCTTATTGATAATTGTAGGGCCCCCACCCGCCGCACAGGGGTGGGGGCCGGGGGGGACAGTAGGTCCCCCCCTCATTGATCATTTTAGGGCCCCCACCCGCCGCTCAGGGGTGGGGGCCGGGGGGGGCAGTAAGTCCCCCCCCTCATTGATAATTTTAGGGCCCCCACCCGCCGCACAGGGGTGGGGGCCGGGGGGGACAGTAGGTCCCCCCCTTATTGATAATTGTAGGGCCCCCACCCGCCGCTCAGGGGTGGGGGCCGGGGGGGGACAGTAGGTCCCCCCCTCATTGATAATTTTAGGGCCCCCACCCGCCGCACAGGGGTGGGGGCCGGGGGGGGGACAGTAGGTCCCCCCTTATTGATAATTTTAGGGCCCCCACCCGCCGCTCAGGGGTGTGGGCCGGGGGGGGCAGTAGGTCCCCCCCCTCATTGATAATTTTAGGGCCCCCACCCGCCGCACAGGGGTGGGGGCCGTAAAATTATTATAATTGATATTGATAATTTTAGAAACCTACTGTCCCCCCCCTTATTGATAATTTTAGAAAGCGAGCTGAGCTGTCAGTCAGACAGCTCAGCTCGCGAACGCGCATTCCGCGCACATGCGCGGTAAAGCGCTCAGGTTCTTCATAGGGCGGCATTCAATGCCGCTCTATGAAGAACGCGATTGGTGCAGCGCGAAGCCGTCCCATTGGGCCCCGCGATTTCGTCATTTTGACGAAAAAGGGGGCGCGGCCGAGCGGGGAGCTCGGCGCTGGAAAGGAGGTAAGTTTTTAATATAAAAACACCGATTTTTTTTTTTTTTAATGAATGAAAGTTCATATAAAAGCAAGAAGGAAGGCTGGGGGACCTGTCTTTCTTGCTTATATATGGTGACTATAGAGTCCCTTTAACCCGATAGATGGATCGCAGTTCAAAATAAAACTGCCTTTAATATTTGTATAGTATGTTTTATTCTTTTTAAAGAAATGTACATATTTTGAGAGTACAAAAGAAAGATTTTAGAATTCATTCATGAGAGTATATTACATAATCATTTTTCTGATTGACTTTGCGAAATTCCTATTAATATAACAGTATCATTATACTCTCAAAGAGTAGAAATAACATTGAAAAAAAGAAGCACAAGATAACATAAAATAACTAATAAATAATAAAATTCAAAAGCTGTGGTAAATACCTTTACAATTTGAGTCTTCAATAAGTCTTAATCTTAAATCATAAATCATTACTCATCAATCACACTCAATCATATCAGACTTTTTAAATCATGAGACCTGTTAGTCATTAAAAAAAAAAACTAAATTAAAAAGTCTATGCATAGTTGGTGGGTGGGGGCTAATAAAATAAACAGGGGAACCTAGACCTGGTCCATGCCTTGAAAGCTACCATATATACTCAAGTATAAGCCGACCCGAATATAAGCCGAGGCCCCTAATTTTACCCCCCAAAAAACTGGGAAAACTTATTGACTCAAGTATAAGACTAGGGTGAGAAATGCAGCAGCTACTGGTAAATTTCTAAATAAAATTAGATCCTAAAAAAATTATATTCATTGAATATTTATTTACAGTGTGTGTATATAATGAATGCAGTGTGTGTGTGTGAATGCACTTTCCCCAACCTCCCCATCTTTTTCTTTCCCCAACCTCCCCAGTGACTGCCTGAGAACTAATTAAGCAAGTTAATATACTCAAATATATACTTAATATATATAAAGCTAGGGAAGGCCAGGGGTAACAAGGAAGGGGAACATTTCTGACACAGAGCACCGTGCAGCCTGTCACTAATAGGTTTAATACCTCCTTCTGCCAAAATGTGGGGAAAAAAGTGTTTTTTTTTTTTCCACATTATTTTGCATTTGTTTTGTAATAAATGAGAATTTATACATGTATAGGTCACATCAAATTAAAGCCCTTTTTGTTGTCTAAAAAAAGGTATATAATATGTGTTGTTACAATAAATGAGAGAGATGCAAATTGCAGTTGAACACAAACAGCAAAAAATGCAAAAATTGCTTGTGTCCTTAAGGGTATGTCCAGCTTCTGAAGCTGTGTCCTTAAGGGGATATTATTATTATTTGTTTTTATTATTATTTTTAATATTATTTTATTTTATTATTATTATTTTTTTTCGTCCCCCCTCCCTGCTTGATACATGGCAGGGAGGGGGGCTCTCACTCCCTGGTGGTCCAGTGGCATTGGCAGTTCAGTGGAGGGGGGCTGGCAGAGAGCGCTTACCTCTCCTGCAGCTCCTGGCAGCTCTTTTCTCCTCCGCGCCGGTCCGGTCAGCTCCTCTGTCAGCTCACACTGTAAGTCTCGAGACTTATACTGGGAGCTGACAGAGGTGCTGACCGGACCGGCGCGGAGGAGGAGGGAGCTGACAGGAGCTGCAGGAGAGGTAAGTAAGAGTTAAGTAACACTCTCTGCCAGCCCCCATGTAAATTGCCATAATACAGACCTTGACTCGAGTATAAGCCGAGTTGGGTTTTTTCAGCACAAAAAATGGGCCAAAAAACTCGACTTATACTCGAGTATATACGGTATTTCATTTTTCAATCAGATAACTTGCATTATAAGTTTTTTTCTATTCTCCTGCCCTTTAAACTTTCATTACACTTGTGAATTATTTAGAAGGCGGTTAACGGAGCAGGAGATAAGGAATTATAAATTGAACAGGAATTTAAAACATTAGATGTCTCTTAACAGGAAATGTTTAGGAAGGCTGTGCAAGTCACATGCAGGGAGGTGTAACTAAGGTTGCATAAACAAAGTTATGTAACTCCTAAATGGCAGAGAATTGAGCAGTGGCAATGCAGGGGCTTGATGTATACACCAAAACTGCTTCATTAAACTAAAGTTGCGTTGGTGCCTACAGTGTTCATTGGAACTTCAAACTGCAGGACTGGGGCTGTGACTTTGAAGTCTGATCTGGTTCTGATTTCAATCAGTTTCAATCTGTAATGATTGTTGATTCAGTTAACTATGTCTACTTCTAGGCTCCATATTACTGCAGATGAATTGTATTGCTAGCTGCAAAGGTAATAAGGTATATCAATATCCTGCTCCTTTAACCCTGTGTACACTGTGTATTACAGCACTGTATAATCCATCACAGTAATCCCGGCTGTGTGGGAAAGTTATTAGTATCTCCATATTATGCCCAGCTCTGTATGTTATTGCTCTGTATTTCACTCAGCACTAACTATTGTAGGAGTATCTCTGTAGTCTATCCAGCTCTGCGTATTGTATAGGTAGCTTTCTACTGTGCCTAGCTTTGTGTATTATATCTTTATTTTTTCACAGCTCTGTTTGTGGTATGGTTATTTCTGTATAGCACTCAGCTCTATACATTGCATAGATATATTTATGTTGTGCCTGGCTTGTTTTATTGTATGAGCATCTCTGTCATAGGCGTGCGCATGGGGTGTGCCGGGTGTGCCGGGTGCGCCTATGGAGTGAGACCGGCAGGGGAGATCTCAGGATCTCCCCTGTCGGCTCATGCAGAGCCGGCGCTATGTGAGCGCCGGCTCTGCTCTAATCCTCCCCTCACCGACCCACAGGCAGTGAGGGAGGCAGGAGAGGACCCGGGGACGCCGGGTTCCTGCCGCGGCAACGCTCAGATCTCGCGAGAGTGAACTCTAGCCCCGCAGGCTAGAGTTCACTCACCACTGGACCACCAGGGAAGGCAGAAAGGATCCCCCCTCCCTACATAAGGTAATAAGGGAGGGGGGATATTATGTAATCTGCCCCTACCTCCACTGGACCACCAGGGAAGGCAGCAGCACGGTCCCCCCTCCCTACATAAGGTAAGAAGGGAGGGGGGGTATTTATTAACTAATCTGCCGCCACCTCCACCCCCCCAAATCACCCAAACATACAGCATACACACAGCACACACATACAGCACACAAACAGCACACACACACATACAGCACACACACAGCACACAAACAGCACACACATACAGCACACACACATCACCCATACACATACAGCAAACAAACAGCACCCACACACACACAGCATCCTCACACATACAGCACCCACACACATACAGCAAACAAACAGCACCCACACACACAGCACCCACACACATACAACACCCACACACATACAGCACCCTCACAAACACACACAGCACCCTCACACACAGCACACAAACAGCACCCTCACACACAGCACACAAACAGCACCCTCTCACACACACAGCACACACACAGCACACTAACAGTACCCTTATAAACACAAACAGCACCCTCACACAGCACACTAACAGGACCCTAACAAACACACACAGCACACTACCAGTACCCTCACACACAGTACATTAACAGCACCCTCACAAGCGCACACACACACACACACACACACACAAACACCCTCACCCACATAGCACACATCACACTAATAGCACCCTCACACAGCACACACACAGCAGTGTATGTATATGTGCGTATATATAAATATACACATATATATATATATATATATATATACATACATACATATATATACGCGGCGTGTGCTTGTGCTTTAGGGTGCACACCCTAATGCAATAGGCTGCGCACGCCTATGATCTCTGTACTGTATAGAAAGGAGTAAAATTCTGGGGGAGGAAATCTTAAAACTTCACCAGCCGCCACTGACATAAACAGTGTATCAAAAGAGCAGATGTGGACCATCTATACTTTGATAACTGGATTGATAACCCTAGTTTGAAAACAACACATGGAACTATGAACTAAAGTAGCACACTGTATTTGCATTTTGCATATCGCTGCATGACATTGTGGGTGAATGGTAGAAATAGAGACTACAAATATTAATGTCTGTGTAGTTTGTACTCAATGCATTATTGAGAAGATAATTCATGCCAATATTTGTGAGTGTGGAAGCATCGCATTATCATGATTATTTTCAGTTCTATGCTCTATTACAGGTGAGATGGGACTCACAGTCCAATTTCTACCTTAGAGTGTCTGGTGTTATTTTTCTTGAAGATGGTGACTCTGGACCTTTTGGCTCTGGGTGTTTACTTATTTTCCATGCATTTACAACACTAATTAAAAAGTAAGAGTAAACCGTATATAAAAGATGATTGATTATGATTATGGATTATGAGCCTTGAGTCAGCTCCAAGAAATATAATAAGTTTTAACATGACTTCCCACATTTCCGAGGACAGATAAGCAAGTAATAGATACCCAACAGAGAAGAAACAGTAGATATGGGATAATTTTAAAGCAGGAAACTGCCTTAACAAATAACCTAAAAACAATTCCATGGAGTAATAGTCTTACTTATTAGCAAATCATGCCTTAGGGGTATTAAGAAGAAAACTCAAAACATTAGAATGTAAGTATAGCATAATAAACAATCCTAACATAGATTGAACATCAAACTTATTCAAAGCAACAGGATCTCCGCTACATCCAAGTCCTCTAGTTTGTCCAGGGTTTTCTGTGATTATTTAAAGTAGCCAACTTGATTGTGATGTACAAAGCAAAATTGTGTCGGAAATACCTGGTAGAATGTGATCTTCTGTTCTTTGAGTTTTTCTCGCGCCTGAGAGAATTCCTATATTTTTGCAGTAATATTAGCTGAGTAGTCTTGTAAAATGTAAAATTGCCCTCACATCTACTGTCCATTTTCAAAATGGCTACCTTGACTGCAAAAAAGATAAATAACGACTGACTATGTTTATACTTTGTTCACTTCTTGCCTGACAGGTATGATTTTACATGCCTCTTCTTTTTATCAAAAGGGAAATCTGCATCCTAATGCAAGTGGCAGGCCATACAGCAGATTACTATAAAGGTAATATAGATACTCAAATCTATGATACCCATTATACTACTGTTTTGCGAGACAGACGTGACAGTGAGGAAAGTCAGTGATGGCTTCATATGGCAGTAAGGTTATAGCAGATAGCTAGGAAATGTGGTAAGGACCAAAGAGGACATATTTCTGCTTTTAATATGTAATCTGCATGCAGATAAAGCATGCAACACTGGGTGAACAATGACTAATAACTAACTAGACTCTGTAAGTCCTATGGGGCTTAAGCTGTATTTAAGCTGCAGACATTACATGGTAATAAGGTCCAAAGAGTTCCACTATCTTTTTTTTCTCAAGGTGTAACCATTATTTCAAATACCCAACTGGCACAGATGGGGTTAGGTTGTCTTGAAGAGTAACTTTCCTTCTCTCAGTACTAAAACTAAACAATAACGTTTATGATTTTTTTTTATTTGTGTGAGTTAAATAATGTTATTACCATATATTGTTTTTGAGATGACAACATGAGTGACTGAAACTCACAGTGACGTGCTGAGCTAATTAGCACACGTTAACGAACAAGGTATCCACTATAGCAATTAACTCTGTGTTAATTGGGTTTTCTTCTTGTTCCTTTTCACCCCTGCTCTTTACAATTCTATGCAAGCCAGCCAATTAAGATCAAAATCATAATTATTCTAGATTAACTTTTCTGAGAAGCGTTGCATTTAGAACCAGGAAATAACAATGTGTTGTATACATTTCATTTCATTTTAATTTTCTTGACACATTATTTATACTATTCTGGTAGTTTAAAGATCCAGAGAGAGCCGACGTTCTCACAGGTTTATGGAGATTAGTGAAGGAAAACTGTTCAGTGGAGATAGAATACATTGATAGATACATAGATAGATAGATATGGATATATATATATATATATATATATATATATATATATATATATATATATATATATATAAATAGATGTATAATTAGGTATATTAATATACATCTATGTATATATCTGTTTATATAGCCCTATATATATATATATATAGATATATATATATATATATATATATATATATATATATATATATATATAAATAGATGTATAATTAGGTATATTAATATACATCTATGTATATATCTGTTTATATAGCCCTATATATATATATATATATATATATATATATATATATATATACAATTTAGTAGAAAGTGTCTTTCACTCAGGCTCCAGAAAATCTTAAAAAGAGAGACATATTTGGAACAAGTTAAAAAGAAAGAATATTGGGGGAAATGATTCAAATGAACAAATATGGAACAATTAGTGACTGAAAAAATATATATTTACCTTTAAGTATTAATATATTTAAAGGTAAAGGTTTGCACTCACTGTCTTTCCAGGTTTAAAAAATGTCAATCTTTATTGCAGAATTTCCATAAAATAGGATCAACGTTTCAGCCCTCGTTCAGGGCTTTCATCAGGATCAAAAAGCTTGAACGAGGGCTGAAACGTCGATCTTATTTTATGGAAATTATGCAATAAAGATTGAAATTTTTTAAACCTGAAAAGTCCGTGAGTGCAAGCCTTTACATGTATATACCTATACTGTTCTAAGATTAAAGATACTTTAGCTGTAGTCTAACCATAACCCAAGCCTCAACTCTAATTTTAAAAAAAATGTCATATAAAAGTTACACAATGTTTATCAGGGGGACGTAAAGTAATCTCAAGGTAATGGAAATATCCATAAATCAAATAAACTTTGTTCTTATGGTTTGTCATGATGTTTTGTGAACTGCTTTGTTACATATTCTGATCACCTGACCACATTCATGTTTCAGATTGACAGCCAGGGTTTGTAACAGGGTTAATTTTAAAAAGTGTTAATTACTTTTTGCAAAATAAAAAAAGGACACATTTTTCACACATAAAGCACTTGAGCAAACTGAAGGGATTTTGTGTGTGGAGTGGTCCTTTAAAACAGCTCTGTCACTTTGCAGGTTTGTTGTTAAAGGAACACTAAAGTCACCTAAATTACTTTAGCTAAATAAAGCAGGTTTAGTGTATAGATCATTCCCTTGCAATTTCACTGCTCAATTCACTGTAATTTAGGAGTTAAATCACTCTGTTTCTGTGTATGCAGCCCTAGCCACACCTCCCCTGGCTATGATTGACAGAGCCTGCATAAAAAAAAAAAATGGTTTCACTTTCAAACAGATGTAATTTACCTTAAATAATTGTATCTCAATCTCTAAATTGAACTTTAATCACATACAGGAGGCTCTTGCAGGGTCTAGCAAGCTATTAACATAGCAGGGGATAAGAAAATCTTAATTAAAAAGAACTTGCAATAAAGAATAAAGAAAGCATTATGGAATGCTGTGCAAGTCACATGCAGGGAGGTGTGACTTGGGTTCATAATCAAAGGGATTTAACTCCTAAATGGCAGAGGATTGAGCAGTGAGGCTGCAGGGGCATGTTCTATACACCAAAACTGCTTCATTAAGCTAAAGTTGTTCAGGTGACTATAGTGTCCCTTAAAAACAATCCATATATGTCCCTCTATTGCTCTTTGTTTTTCAGTGGCTAAGGTAATTTACCCACAATACATCAGTCAAAAGAATAACACAAAAGTTAAACTGTATCATAATGGAAAGGAGAGAACAAAATGGAGGTACCCAGATATGTGATCTAGCACAAGGAGGAAATATAATATACATAAAGGAGAGTGGCAAAGGGAGAGTTCAAGCATTAAGATGAAGGATCATAAGATAAGGAAAACTGAAAGAAAAGCCACATGACAGCATTGTCCCTCTCAGTTTAGTGAGGCGTTGGGGAGAGAGAGTTCTCCAGGAATGTAGTATAAAATACATATAATATATAACACATCGGTAATATCAATTGTTTTATTTTTTTTTGTATTCTTTATTTTTGAAGTGCGCACAGTGATAACAATTGCTTATGAGGTACCCCAAAGGCAGTCCTCTAGCACTTTAGGCACAATTTGAACATAGGGATAGACATGAGATCTTGCACACAATTTTTTTTTTTAAGTAAGGAGTAGTGATGTACCGAACTGTTCGCCGGCGAATAGTTCCCGGCGAACTTAGCGTGTTCGCGTTCGCCACGGCGGGCGAACATATGCGATGTTCGGTCCGCCCCCTATTAATTTACTAATACTAAGTAAAAATTACTTAGTATTAGTAAATTGTGCCCCTACTCGCAATACCGCGAGTAGGGGCATGTCTATTAAACAGTGAGCAGCCTGTGGCTGCTCACTGTTAAAAAAAAAAAAACGGGGTGGGGGACCTGAGCGGTGTGTGGGGGCCCTACAAATAACAATTAGGGGGGGACCTATTGTCCCCCCCTGGCCCCCACCCCTGAGCGGCGGGTGGGGGCCCTAAAAATAACAATTAGGGGGGACCTATTGTCCCCCCCTGGCCCCCACCCCTGAGCGGCGGGTGGGGGCCCTAAAATTAACAATAAGGGGGGACCTATTGTACCCCCGGCCCCCACCCCTGAGCGGCGTGTGGGGGCCCTACAAATAACAATTAGGGGGGGACCTATTGTCCCCCCTGGCCCCCACCCCTGAGCGGCGGGTGGGGGCCCTAAAAATAACAATTAGGGGGGACCTATTGTCCCCCCCGGCCCCCACCCCTGAGCGGCGGGTGGGGGCCCTAAAATTAACAATAAGGGGGGGACCTATTGTCCCCCCCCCGGCCCCCACCCCTGAGCGGCGTGTGGGGGCCCTACAAATAACAATTAGGGGGGACCTATTGTCCCCCCCGGCCCCCACCCCTGAGCGGTCCCCCCCGTTATTGTTAATTTTAGGGCCCCTACCCACCGCTCTCCTCCCCCCCCCCTTCAACCACTATTGTGGGTTTTAAAATTCACCTGCCTATTGAAGGCTATGGCGGTTCGCACGGTTCGCCGGTTCGCGAACATTTGCGGACGTTCGCGTCCGCCGTTCGCGAACCGAAAATTCTATGTTCGCGACATCACTAGTAAGGAGATAAACAGTAATGATGAACTTTGCTTAGAGAGTTTGAAAAACACAACAAATAAAAACAACGTTTTGGTTTTCTACATAGTGGGTGAATATGCTGTGTCAGATGCTAGGCAGAAACGTTTAAAAGTATTCTTATTCTAAATTAAGCGGACATGTTACATATCGAACAACTTAGTTTAAGACTCCGCTGGAAGTTAAATCTGAAGCGGGGTGTTCCTATCCCTGATTGATTCACATAGGTTGAATTACTAGGAGCTTCCTGTGGTGTTTAACAGTAATCTGCCCTGTCTGGTGAGTTGAAGGCGATTAAGTGATTCGAGACATAAGTGTTTATGCATTTCAATGCTGAACTATGGAACTCAATCTATGCTGGAATAATGCATGTAATAGCTGTCAGCTAGGGTGAGTGACTTAAGAGTGACCGTGAGGCTGAAATTAAATGCAGTACCGATGAAATATCGTCGAAATTAACTGTGCCGGGCTGCCTAAACATAAGTATGCAAGCATTTACCAGACAGTTCGCTTCAGTCCCTCTATAGTCTCTCAGCCCACTCCCACTGTCGGTAAGATGGCGTCTCCAGAAGTGATGTTAGGTGACTTTTCCCGCCAGGGTGGGAGCCGACCAGGCCGTAGATGGCTGAGGCCTGTGGGTAGTCCGATTGCGCCTGCGGGGTGTCGTAGCTTGGTACTCCAGGAGATGAGGTGCCTAGAGGCCCCTGTAGCTTTGCTGTAGGTTGCGTGTGGGGGCTTGCGCTTGATTCGCAGTCGCTTGACTGTTTTAGCCGTTCCCTTTGGTTGCGAGCCTCCTGGTTTACCCATGCGTCAGTCTCTCATCCTCGGAGGGCCGTATTGAGCAGTGGGTGACTTCGAGTAGTCTGTGGCTCTTCCGTCCTGGCTTCTGTGGTTTGGGAGCTGAACGGGTTTTGTGCCCTTGGAGGGTGAATGCCGCTTCTTATCGGTGGTCCCCTCAACTGGTGCCCCTCTGCGCCACAGTTTCCGCCAGAGATCTTGGAATAATGCTTCCAGCCGCTCTTCATAGTTGTCTAGCCAGCCATGCGTTGTTGGTACGGCAGGCACCATTTTGGCCATGACTGAGCCACTGTGCAGCTTGTATGGATCAGGTACGTTCCGATTAATCAGTCGCTTGGGTAATTGTGCCGGGATATCCCTCACCGGCAGGGGGGGTGAACGGGGTCTTGAGTGTCGCTGCGTTTTCTCACAGAGTTGCTGGCGGGGAGGTTGGCCCCCTCTCCCGCGCCTGCACCAGGTGGAAGGCCGCAGCCCTGTAACCGCTTCAGGTCGCTTCTCCGAGTCCGGCGAGCTGGCCAGTTGAGCCTCGATATATCCCGCTACTCTGGTGTGTTCGATTAGCGAGTTTGATATTTTAGAGGGTAAGTCGCTTGTTAGCCGGTTCTCGCACGGAGCTCTGTCTTGGTGCGACCGGCCTGCTCGGCAGTCAGGCCCCGCCCCCCGGTAATATAAATGTTTATGTATATTTTTCATACTTTCATACTTTACTACTGTACTCTTCACCCAGCGAGGGCACCGCGCAGACTGAGCTCCGCAGGTCGGGGGAAAGGATTATAAAGCCTTCCCATACCCTGCAATTTGACTTAGAGCAGTCTGATTGGTTTATTTCAAGCCAACCAATCAGAGTGCTCTGACAGGTAAATGAAGAGACTGACAGGTAAGTCTCATAACACTGATTGGTTGCTTTTCAAATAGATTTTCTTATCTTTTATTTTAACAGTTGTGACAGGTATTATGTATTTTTATACATACAAAGCAATAGGTGGAGCCGCTAAAATCTTGAATAATCTGTAAAACACAATTGTATATACAAAATAGCGTAGTATGTCTATACTAGACAATGTAAAAGATAAATGGTAGTAGTGTCACTCACAATGTTGGAGTCATACCATCATATGACTCTCTTAGTATGTTCCTTTGGACCATTCAAGGGTTGTCCAGACCCTTTTGAAGTCAGGATCCTGGTGTTCTCCTTTTGATTCTCCTATTTGGTATTCCAAAATAAGGTTTGTGGGAGATCCAGATGTTGCTTTAAAAATAAATTTATTGTGATAAAAATAAAATAAAATATGTAAATATATACCAGAAACAGCTGGTTTAGAGTACAGGAACTAAAGACTAATTAAATAAATAGTCTCAGAAATGTTCTTGATTAGGATTATATCCAAATGTCCAAAACGCGTTTCGCCTATTGCTCAGGCTTCCTCAGTTGGATAAAATTTACTTGGTTTGCTTGTCTTCTTTTAAATGGCCCCGCCGTTTTTTTTTCTCCAATCAGGTGCTTTCTTACGGTATTTGCGCGTGTTGGATGCAACGTGCGTTCCAGACGTCCGTGTTGTACTTCCGGGTATCGTCTATGATGGGGCGCGCGTGCGTCCCATATTCTTGTACTTACTTCCGTATTCGAATGGAACGCACGTGCGTTCCAACGTGCGTCGGACGTCATCTTAGTGGGCCCTTTTTGGAACGCAGACGCGCTCATATTATGTGCGTAATTGTTGTGGAATGCACATGCGTTCCAAATGGAAAAAAACATAAAGAATAATGTTGCATAATGTTGTATAAAATGCTTAGTAATAAAAATTCACATATTATATAAAAGAAAACATAGAGAATATCATTGTATAGTATTGTATAAAATGCTAGTTATAAAAAAAATCACATATGGTATAAGGGGGACATCATTAAAGAACAGAGATGAAAAAAGATGTGGATGATAAGACATTAAAATGCTTAAAGATTAAAATAGTTCCATAAAAAATTAATTAATAGTCATTGGAGAGTAGTAGTAGTTGTAAAAATTATTTCTGCTCTAATGATGTACCTAATATCGTTACATTAATTATAGATAGTGGAATATACATTTATAATGGTCAATCTGGAAAACATTCTATTCAAGTATGGGGAATCTATAAGAACATAGACCGAGGGGTTAATTTTTCATATATGGTACCATGTATTAAAGCTTTGTGTGTAATAAGAATGGGACATTCTTAGAGGCTTGAATTTATATACAGTAGGATGTGTTAACGCATAAAGTGATATAATTCGAAGTCATTATTTAAACCTTCTGGTATCATTGTATTAAACTCGAAGATAAACTTCATTTCTTCTTTTCCTATCTTGTTGATGAAGTCTCCTCCTCACCAATCTTTTTTCACTTGCTTTATTGCGCAGAAGAACATCCCTTCTGGGTTTTGTTTGTGTATTATTTTAAAGTGATTTGAAACACTATGGGTTTCTATGCCGTTTTTTATGTTTCTCACATGTTCTGCTACTCTAATATTTAGGCTTCGGATAGTACGACCTACATAAACTAAACTGCATGGATATTTTAGAATGTAGATGACCCCCTTGGAATGACAAGTTAAAAGGTCTCTTATAGTAAATGTCTTATTTATGTGGGGCTCTAGGTCTATAAGATGTCTTTTGTGGCTTTTTGTGTTTTTACATGCTCCACAATATCCGCAGCCATAAAAACCCTTTTCCATAGAATAAAAGTTTCTTTCTTTTGTTGTGTCTTTGTTATTATTTCGTACAAGCGTGTTCCTCAAATTTTTTGCTCCTCTGAAAATTATTCTTGGTTTTTCAGGCAACAGTTTTTTTAGGATTGGATCATCTCTTAAGATGTGCCAATGTTTGTGCATTATCTTATTTACTTTTCTATTATTGCCGTGGTAGTTGCATATAAATGGAACATCTGTATTCCATCCTTTGTTTGTCTTATTTTTATATGTTAGCAAATTTGTTCTTTGTGTCTGTTGTGCTTCGTTCAAGGCTATTTGGAGAGAGTTTCCGTCATACCCTTTCTCTAAGAACTGTATTTTTATTCTATTTGCTTATTCTAAAAAGTCTTGGTCATTAGTGCAATTTCTTTTAATTCTCAAGAATTGGCCCCTGGGGGCATTACTTAACCAAGGTGTATGGTGACAACTTTCTCTTCTGATGTAACTATTGGCATCGACTTCTTTAAAATGATTTCTGGTGGAGATTTTGTTTTCCATAATAAAAATTTCTAAATCTAAAAAGTTAATTTGTGTTATACTGATTTGGGCTGTTAAAACAATATTCCATTGGTTATTATTTAAATACTGGATAAATAAAACGAGCTCTGTGTGCGGCACCGTCCAAATGAAGAAAATGTCGTCTATATACCGATGGTAACTTACCAAGCTCGCCCCCCATGTATGGCCGTTATAGATGAATTGTTCTTCCCAGTATGCCATAAATACATTTGCATAGCGGGGGCGAACTTGGTACCCATCGCTGTGCCTCTTATTTGTAAATAAAACCCTTCATTGAACCAAAAATAGTTATTGGTTAGTACTAAAAATATGCCTTCTAAAATGTATGATGTTTGTTCTTCCTTAAAATTGTGTTTATTTAGAAAATATTGCACTAAATAACTAACTAACCCTTTTTCGTGGGGAATAACACTATAGAGGGAGGTCACGTCGCATGTTACTAGGGCGTTACCTTCATTCCAAGGAGTGTTTTCTAAAACTTGTAAAATGTATATCGTGTCTTTGAGATATGCGGGGTTTTGGATGACCATTGGTTGTAAGAGGTGGTCCAAATATTCTGAGATTTTGGACGACACAGAGTTAATCCCTGATATTGTAGGCCTCCCTGGGGGATTGTTTTTATTTTTGTGGACTTTAGGGAGGTGGTAGTACACTGGCATGATGGGATGAGGGGTTGTTAGGTATGTTGCTTCATGTGTAGTGATGTACCGAACTGTCCGCTGGCGAAAAGTTCCCGGCGAAATTAGCGTGTTCGCGTTCACCGCGGCGGGCGGACACATGCGCAGTTCGATCCGCCCCCTATTCGTCATCATTGGGCAAACTTTGACCCTGTGCCTCTCGGTCAGCAGAAACATTCCAGCCAATCAGCAGCACTCCCTCCCTTCCACACCCTCCAACCTCCCTCCCAGCATCCATTTTCGATTCATTCGGAAGATGCATGCTTAGTGAGAGGAGGGAAAGTTTAGCTGCTGCTGATTAGATAGGGAAATTGATAGCTAGGCTAGGGTATTCAGTGTCCACTACAATCCTGAAGGACTCATCTGATCTCTGCTGTAAGGACAGCACCCCAAAAAGCCCTTTTTAGGGCTATAACATCAGGCTGCTTTTTTTTTTTTCCTGTGTAATGTAATTGCAGGTGCCTGCCTGCCAGCTTCTGTGTGAGGTTCGCATTGGATACTGTGCCTACTTGCCCAGTGCCACCACTCATATCTGTTATAACAATAGGTTAAGCTTTACATTTAAAATAATTTTTTTTTTTCACTGCAATAGAAGAGCAGTTGCCTGCCTGCCAGCTTCTGTGTGAGGTTCACATTGGATACTGTGCCCACTTGCCCAGTGCCACCACTCATATCTGTTTTAACAATTGGTTAAGCTTTAGATTTAAAATATTTATTTTTTTTTCACTGTAATAGAAGAGCAGTTGCCTGCCTGCCAGCTTCTGTGTCAGGTTGGATGCCTTGCCCATTTGCACAGTCAGTGCCACCACTCATATCTGTTTTAACAATTGGTTAAGCTTTAGATTTTAAATAAATATTTTTTTTCACTGTAATAGAAGAGCAGTTGCCTGCCTGCCAGCTTCTGTGTGAGGTTCACATTGGATACTGTGCCCACTAGCCCAGTGCCACCACTCATATCTGTTTTAACAATTGGTTAAGCTTTAGATTTAAAATAAATAATTTTTTTTCAATGTAATAGAAGAGCAGTTGCCTGCCTGCCAGCTTCTGTGTCAGGTTGGATGCCTTGCCCATTTGCACAGTCAGTGCCACCACTCATATCTGTTTTAACAATAGCTTAAGCTTTAGATTTTAAAGAAATCATTTTTTTTTCACTGTAATAGAAGATCAGTTAGTTGTCTGCAAGCATCTGGGTGTCAGGCCTACTTCAGCGTGTGCTCTGCAGACCTGTGCCAGCGTGCTTTGACAGTTGCCAATCATATCTGGTGTCTCTTTAGCGTGCTTTTACAAAGAAAAAAGGTTTCCAGTGTAAGCTAATAGCAGACAGTCAGTGTCCTTCAAGCGGCTCTGTCAGGCCTTCCTTCAGCGTGTGCCCTGCACAACCCTGCCAGCGTACTTTGACAGTTGCCACTCATATCTGGTGTCTCTATAGCGTGCTTTTACAACCAAAATTTAGTTTCCACTGTAATAGAAGAGCAGTTGCCTGCCTGCCAGCTTCTGTGTGAGGTTCACATTGGATACTGTGCCTACTTGCCCAGTGCCACCACTCATATCTGTTTTAACAATTGGTTAAGCTTTACATTTAAAATAAATATTTTTTTTTCACTGTAATAGAAGAGCAGTTAGTTGTCTGCAAGCGTCTGGGTGTCAGGCCTACTTCAGCGTGTGCTCTGCAGACCTGTGCCAGCGTGCTTTGACAGTTGCCACTCATATCTTGTGTCTCTATAGCGTGCTCTTACAACCAAAATTTTGTTTCCACTGTAATAGAAGAGCAGTTGTCTGCCTGCCAGCTTCTGTGTGAGGTTCACATTGGATACTGTGCCTACTTGCCCAGTGCCATCACTCATATCTGTTTTAACAATTGTTTAAGCTTTAGATTTAAAATAAATATTTTTTTTTCACTGTAATAGAAGAGCAGTTGCCTGCCTGCCAGCTTCTGTGTCAGGTTGGATGCCTTGCCCATTTGCACAGTCAGTGCCACCACTCATATCTGTTTTAACAATTGGTTAAGCTTTAGATTTTAAATAAATAATTTTTTTCACTGTAATAGAAGAGCAGTTGCCTGCCTGCCAGCTTCTGTGTGAGGTTCACATTGGATACTGTGCCCACTAGCCCAGTGCCACCACTCATATCTGTTTTAACAATTGGTTAAGCTTTAGATTTAAAATAAATATTTTTTTTTCACTGTAATAGAAGAGCAGTTGCCTGCCTGCCAGCTTCTGTGTCAGGTTGGATGCCTTGCCCATTTGCACAGTCAGTGCCACCACTCATATCTGTTTTAACAATAGCTTAAGCTTTAGATTTTAAAGAAATCATTTTTTTTCACTGTAATAGAAGATCAGTTAGTTGTCTGCAAGCATCTGGGTATCAGGCCTACTTCAGCGTGTGCTCTGCAGACCTGTGCCAGCGTGCTTTGACAGTTGCCACTCATATCTTGTGTCTCTATAGCGTGCTTTTACAACCAAAATTTTGTTTCCACTGTAATAGAAGAGCAGTTGCCTGCCTGCCACCTTCTGTGTGAGGTTCACATTGGATACTGTGCCTACTTGCCCAGTGCCACCACTCATATCTGTTTTAACAATTGGTTAAGCTTTACATTTAAAATAAATATTTTTTTTTTCACTGTAATAGAAGAGCAGTTAGTTGTCTGCAAGCGTCTGGGTGTCAGGCCTACTTCAGCGTGTGCTCTGCAGACCTGTGCCAGCGTGCTTTGACAGTTGCCACTCATATCTTGTGTCTCTATAGCGTGCTTTTACAACCAAAATTTTGTTTCCACTGTAATAGAAGAGCAGTTGCCTACCTGCCAGCTTCTGTGTGAGGTTCACATTGGATACTGTGCCCACTTGCCCAGTGCCACCACTCATATCGGTTTTAACAATAGCTTAAGCTTTAGATTTTAAAGAAATCATTTTTTTTCACTGTAATAGAAGATCAGTTAGTTGTCTGCAAGCGTCTGGGTGTCAGGCCTACTTCAGCGTGTGCTCTGTAGACCTGTTCCAGCGTGCTTTGACAGTTGCCAATCATATTTGGTGTCTCTATAGCGTGCTTTTAAAACCAAAATTTGTTTTTCACTGTTATAGATTGAATAGCAGTTACTTGTCTTCAAGCGGGTGTCTCAGGCCTACAGTGTGTGCTCTGCAGAACTGTTCCAGTGCACATTGCCAATCATATCTGGTGTCTCTATAGCGTGCTTTTAAAACCAAATTTTTTTTTCACTGTTATAGATTGAATAGCAGTTACTTGTCTTCAAGCGGCTCTGTCAGTCCTTCCTTCAGCGTGTGCTCTGCAGAACTGTTCCAGTGCACATTGCCAATTTACGTTGCACTCATTAGAACCAAACACTGTGGGGTGATTTCACCAAGGACCACACGACGGAACAGGATCTGATTTTTAGGGTCCTTCAAATTGAAAAGGAGGATCCGGTATTTATTCTTATATCTGCTGTCAGTACACAGGAAAAGTTTAAATATTTCTAGTTCTACGTTCTCTGCAACTCCACGCACCGACTCATCCAATACGTGAAGATCTGGGGTTTCTCTGACTCTCCTCAGTAGTGTATCAAACAGAGTCTGCACTGTGGTAACACGGACATCTTCAGGACATAACTCAACTATTTGCAGATAGGCAGTCTGCAGCTTCTCTTTTTCACCTGTTCTCTTCTTTCTCTTATGCGTATTCTTGTCTATATGCAGGTGGTCTCTTGCCTTTCTTTTAACCAATTCGTTCCTTCCATATGGTTTCAAAAGATCTCTGGCATCATTACTTTCAACGCAAATAACGTCATCATAGTTAGTCTCCTCATTATTCACCGGGAAGAGAGTGTTTGCACTGACTACCCACAGCATGCTCTTGCCATTGCCTACTCCACCTTCAACGACAGGGTGCAAGTCCCAAGGAGAAGGATCATTCACTTTATTATCTGTCTTTATTTCACAAGTAGTGCCTGGAACATCCTCATGGGTCACAAGATGTAAATCTGGATGTAAAACCTCCTCTGATGGTATTAAAGTTTGCAGAGATTCACTATGGGGTGGTGTCAAGCATTTTGGAGAACAATTAAGCATCTCCATCCCAATACGTTTCAGATGTCCTATCAGCTCTTCCACCCTATGCGATACTATGGGCAGGCTACCCGTGACGTCATTACTCACGGCCCTATTTCAAGCGGACACTCTGTGTCAGTGTGTATCATGGTCTCTGTGGACAGGGAACAGTCTCTATTCTGCTCTGTGTCAGTGTGTATCATGGTCTCTGTGGACAGGGAACAGTCTCTATTCTGCTCTGTGTCAGTGTGTATCAGGGGTTTTGAGGACAGGTGTCAATCCATATCTGCCAAGTGACCCTATGTAGGGGGTACAGTCCCTATTCTGCTCTGTGTCAGTGTGTATCATGGTCTCTGTGGACGGTGAACAGTCTCTATTCTGCTCTGTGTCAGTGTGTATCATCGTCTCTGTGGACAGGGAACAGTCCCTATTCTGCTCTGTGTCAGTGTGTATCAGGGGTTTTGGGGACAGGTGTCAATCCATATCTGCCAAGTGACCCTATGTAGGGGGAACAGTCCCTATTCTGCTCTGTGTCAGTGTGTATCATGGTCTCTGTGGACAGGGAACAGTCTCTATTCTGCTCTGTGTCAGTGTGTATCAGGGGTTTTGAGGACAGGTGTCAATCCATATCTGCCAAGTGACCCTATGTATGGGGAACAGTCCCTATTCTGCTCTGTGTCAGTGTGTATCAGGGGTTTTGAGGACAGGTGTCAATCCATATCTGCCAAGTGACCCTATGTAGGGGGAACAGTCCCTATTCTGCTCTGTGTCAGTGTGTATCATGGTCTCTGTGGACAGGGAACAGTCTCTATTCTGCTCTGTGTCAGTGTGTATCAGGGGTTTTGAGGACAGGTGTCAATCCATATCTGCCAAGTGACCCTATGTAGGGGGAACAGTCCCTATTCTGCTCTGTGTCAGTGTGTATCAGGGGTTTTGAGGACAGGTGTCAATCCATATCTGCCAAGTGACCCTATGTAGGGGGAACAGTCTCTATTCTGCTCTGTGTCAGTGTGTATCAGGGCTGGGCTTTGAGGACAGGTGTCAATGTTAGGTGATTTCTGCCCTTTATGGATTAAAAGCAGACTCTGCATCAACTGTGCAATTTTCCATGGGAGTTTTGCCATGGATCCCCCTCTGGCATGCCACAGTCCAGGTGTTAGTCCCCTTGAAACAACTTTTCCATCACTATTGTGGCCAGAAAGAGTCCCTGTTGTTTTTAAAATTTGCCTGCCCATTGAAGTCAATGGCGGTTCACGCGGTTCGCCGGTTCGCGAACATTTGCGGAAGTTCGCGTTTGCCATTCGCGAACCGAAAATTCCGGGTTCGCGACAACACTATTCATGTGATGTTAAAATGCCTGATTCTAATCCTTTCTTTATATATGCATCAAATTTTCTTTTTACTTCCTCTGTTGGGTTTTTATCCAGTTTTTTATAAGTGTTAGTGTCCGATAGTATTCTTTCGGCTTCGTCCAGATATTTATTCTTTGGGATTGCTACCACTCCTCCGCCCTCATCCGCAGGCTTAATTATTATTTCTTTATTTTGTTGTAACTCTTTTATCACCTTCCTTTCTTTCTTAGACAAATTTTGGTGGTAATGATTTAATGGTTTCATCTTTTTAATTTCTTTCATCACCTTTAGTTCGAAAGCTTTTTTTTCATCAGAAATAAGGTGTTTAGGAAAAAAGTCTCATTTGGCTTTAAGGTCTGTGTGCCTTTATTCAGATACTTCCTTAGTGTCTATTTTCTCATCTTTGTCATGAAAAAATTTGTTGTACTTGTTGTATTTTATGTATAAATTATGTATTTTTATTTGGTCCTTTTGGGGCTGAAAAAATACAATTTTACAAAAAAGAAGACATCAAATGGTAAGCTATTTTCTATTTATAGGTATTTAGTTTTCTTGCTCCCCCTCACTATTTTTAGGGTGAGAGGGGTAGGTAGGTCTTTATTAAATAAAAATTGTGTGGGCGGTGACTAGGGCCCTGGGGGGGGGTTTACATTTACATTTAGAGGGTTGGGGGGAGGACAATAGGTCACCCCCATTTTCATTTAGGGCCCCAACCCACCGCTTATGGGTGGGGGCTGGAAGGGGGTGCTAGGTCCCCCTTCAGTTTAATAGCCTTCACTCGCATGGCACGGGTGGAGGTTCGGGAGGGGGGGCACTAGGGGGATTTTTTTTTTAACAGTGAGCAGCCACTGGCTGCTCACTGTTTAGTAGACATGCCCCTATTTGCGGCATAGCAAGTAGGGGCATTCAGGAGATTTGAATCCCCCTTATGCTATTATGGAGTCATATTGATCCACATAGAGTGAGGGAGGACATGGGGGGCTTAGGAAGTGGCGGGGAGCACTGCTCCCGGCTGCTTCTATTTTTACATATTACAAGGAGGGAGCTGCATGCTGGTAGCTCCCTCCTTGTAATAAACCAAATGAATGAACAATGAGGTATTCATTCATTTGTTTAAAATTTCTATTAATTTATTTGTCTTTCTGATGAATGAATGAATGAATGAATCGATGAAATTCCCGTGGGCATGCGCTGTAATTTCACAACGCTATCTAGTGTAGGCAGATGATGTGTCCCGAAGGGACTTCATCTACCCACACAACCTGGGTCCGGGCAGAAAATAAAGATGAAAAATAGGTAATATGGGGGGCTTAGGGGCATTTTTTGGTGACTAGGGGGACAATTAGATGTAGTGGAGTAGGGAGGGGGGTTTAAAAAAAAAAACAGGATTCGGCCATGACAGTGCCGCTTTAAGGATAAGGATAGAATTTTTACAGTTGTGGTATTACAATCTGAATGCAAACAATACTTGTCAATATAAATGTTTCTTATTCTTCATTATCCATCAATGTATTTGCAATGATGATAGCAATATGCACTGTAATATCTAAAGATCAATTTTATTCCTCTTTATGCACTATATATTTCACGCCATGTCAAAATCTGTTTCTAGATCGTTAGTTTTATATTCTATATCACAGTTTTAACATTAAGTAACTATTTTAGTGCATATCTGATAACATATCTGCCTGGAACTCAAATTGGTAATTCTTGTCCGCAATTTTATACAGAGCAATCTCGCTCATAATTAATTGCTGTCCTTATGCCACAGAAAGTTTGGTTTGTCTAAAAAAGTCAGACAGTCTCTGCTGATGCTACCATATCAGCATTCCAATAACCTGGCTGAAACCGTCTTCATTAACCTCTCTTCACTGCCCATAGTCCAACTGCTAAGACAAGCCATTTTGTGCAAGCAAAGAGGTTTGTAAAATGACTTTGTCCAGCACTCTGGACAGCGATTTCTAGCAAATGAGTTACTGCAGCTTTCAAGTGTCACAGAGATTGCCAGGTTGATTAAAGTACAAGCAGACATTTTTCCCCCAGAAATGAGTCTTAAATTTCATTTCACATTTAGTGAAGGCAAGCACCTAAACACGTATGTGGGAAGATAGAAGATATGTGGCGCTGTATGAATGCTTTAGTCATCCATTCATTGTAAAGAAAATGAAAGATTTTTTACTTAAGGAAATGACTGAAATTATTTATATCAGATCTAGGCTTGATCTAGTTTTTATGTGTCCTGTGTGAAAAGCATAATAATTTAAGGGATTTTCTGGACTGCACTGCACTACTAGCATTTATGGCAGTGGGTGTGATGTTAGTTGTGGGGTAGCAATATATATATATATATATATATATATATTGTGAGAGAAAATGTGGAATGGTTGTTGAGGGAAGATATATTAGGTCTGCTTTACTAAACAGCAGCCTGAGGTTTTTCACTTAAATGTACCAGGGAGAGATGTTAGGTTTGTAAGATACATTGTTGGTACTCTGCAAACCAATGTAAGGGTCCTTGGGGCGGAGCATTTGGAGAGCAGGGTGGGACAGTGATCCAATAGCACTAGTTGCTATGTAACAGCCAGACCAGGACTTGTATACACATTAGGAGTTCCATAGATGTGAACTAATTGATACTCACCTGTAGCTAGTCAATTAGCAGGCAGTCTTTTCAAAGAAGGGATCAGCCTGCTGCAGAATGAGGGAGAAAAAAACAGAGGAATGGTGTGTCTTGCAACTATTTTTTGTTATTCTAAATTGGTAAGTGAGAAAGCCACCCAATTCCAGATAGTGATTGCTGTATTTAGTAAGTGCTCAAACAAGAGCAAATTATTTTATTTTATTTTATTTTGAAGCACCTGTATATTTTGCACCAAATAAATCAGAAAAACTGAGCTGGATGTGTCCTGGATTACCCTAGAAGGCTGTGGTTACTGTAAGATAGAGATTTCTGGCGCTTGCTTTTTGTATCTGTAGCAGCTCAAAATTCCCGAACCAGAGTCTCTTCCTTCTGGTCGTAGATGAGAATAAATAGGAGAATGACGGGAAGCAGTGCTTACAACTGAAGTCCTTAGTTCCAATGGAGCAATATGAAAGAAGGGACAAAACCCAAAAATAGTGTAGTATTTAGGGTATAAAATATGGCTAATGAAAAAGATTGCACTTACACTTTTCTGGAGCTCCAGATCACTGCACCTAAATGGTACAATACCCGTCTGTGGATATATAGATGGTCCTTGTCCTATATGAGGAGGTATCTTAAGGCCAGTGGTTAGCAAGGTAAGGTCAGCAACGGTAATAGCGTTGCTCACATTCAGTGTATTCTGTATGCTAGTAGATAGTGCTCCAGTAATATATATATAAAAAAAATAGTGCTCTGTGTAATGTTAAAATAATAAATAAATAAAACCGGGGAAATACCTCCCATAGTCCAGCTACCAAACTGCCTCCCCAACCCCTCTCCTCCACCCACCAACTCGCTCCCTACATTGGTAGCATTGTGCACACCCTGAAATGCCTCACAGACACAACCTACAGCAAGAAAGCAAACACCGCCTCCAGCGGACCTACTAGCAATACGGGCCAGAACCCAAATAGATACATCTAACCACCACGTCTTCAACCCATCCAGCCTCACAACACACACTCTAGGCATAAGACACATGATGTGTCCTTAAACATCCAGGACAATGTTCAAGGTGCACGCAGAAGTATGACTAACATTACCCCGCCCCTACCGCCCCAATTACCTGTACCTCCTCACCCCCCTCCGCTCCCACATTGAACATCCCATGGAAAACAATGCATAGGAATTCCGCAAGTTGCAGAAAACGTGACATTAGCAACTACCGCTCTAGTGATGTGGCTTGATTCCCCCTCCTGCCCCCCACCCTCTCCTACTAGACAGACCAGCAACTAGGCCCCATACTTTGTTGTATACTTTGCTGTATAAGGTATCATATTACATCCCAGAGTATGTTTCACACATATGTTATAAACCCTGCAAAACCTCTTTTGACAACACATATGTACTCTCTGTATGGGCAAGCTATGTATGGTATGCTTACTATGAACACCAGCACCCCCTTTCTCTTCTGTACCTACAACTGTTTATGACAAAATAAAAATTGTGAAATGTAAAAAAATTATAATAAATAAATGGAAATATACTCACAAAGAAAGACCAAATAAGTATTGCTCAATCCTAAACAGCATAGGTGGTATGTTCCGCACCAAGGAATATGGAGTCTTACAGGTAAAATCCTCAAGGATGCAGATAAGAAGGTAAAAAAAATGTTTTTTATTCTGATTGCTCCCAGTATAATAAATACATTGTCCTTGTAACAATAGGACTGTTATGCGACCTTCTGAAACTCACACAGCTGTCCAGTGGCCAGAACTGATCTATCCTCCTTGCTTATACCAGTAACGCCATGTGTCTATGTGTCAAACATAACCTGTTTTCCCTCGGCTTTAATTATTCTTCATCTTGACCTGGTCTGTGGACACTTAATCTAAAACTGTCAATTCCCAATTTTCATATTATATTTACTTATCCTTTACTTTTGTTTGAGAGGCCTAAAAAATTAAACTAAATATAGAAATCCATACTTCTGTACTTACCTCCATTCTGTCAATCATTCATTATAAATGGTACCCTTTTCTGACATTGAACATGGTCCATGGACAAGATAGAACACATACAATATTTCAGAGAGTGACAGTTCTCTTTTAATTATATCTGGTTCTACTCTGAGAGCCCATAGACACTAGAATGTTCTGTATGATCCTGGCTCATGTGATCATACATTCTAGTGTCTCCTATTTCATGATGTTTAGTTATTACAAAGCTTATACAATAATGATGGATTTAGGCTGATGTGCCCCAATTCTGAGACAAGAAAGCCTGTTATCACCTTCCCATGAAAGTACGTTTTATTTTACAGATGTGCATTTCCCAGATCCAAGACTCCAAGTAACTGTATCTAGCATTATCTCTATATTTTATAAGGTCCTTCTCCTTGTGACAAGTCCAGAGGCTTATGTTAAGTCCTGAATTACTGACTGTCTCCAGTTGCTAAATAATTATGTTCCTGACATCACTGTTTTTAATCTGAGTATGAACCTGCTTACATTACGTGTTAGCTTTGCTAGATTGCCTGTTTAAAGTCTGATTAACCCGGGTCAATCCAACCACTCCTTTCTTTACGGACTTAATTTACTAAGCTTCCCCAATGATTCAATAAGGTTAGATTAGTTTTCAAGAGATTTGTCTACAGAAGCCACCATTAAAGTCTATGTGAATGTTTGCAGATAACATTTTTTTCAACAGTTTTTCTAACAGTATTTAATCATTTGGAAAGTTTATTAAATTGAGTCCCATGCTTGTTTCCACCACTAGATTCTTTCTTGTGGACTTGTCAATCAACATCTGTTGTTTTTTACGACACAACTTCTCTAGGCAGTAGATTCATATATTTATTATTCAAATTGCAAAAAAAAACCTTATTGTTGCAGTAGGTGAAGTATCCTTTACTGAAATCCCAGTGGAGGAGTTAGTGTATTTTATAAAGTCACGCAATGACTTTGGCAGTCTAGATCTCCCATAATGTTCTACCATAATACAGTCAAAGCTTGAGGGGAAATGTAGTCCATCAACATCTGGAGAGCCACAGGTTGCCACCTCCTGCCCTGTATATTTCATAACTATGAATCGTATTTCTAAATGTGTTTTAACTAAAAAAGAATCAAACACTGTAAAACTGTAATTTATAAGTCATTACATATTACAAAATAGCCACAAGAAAAGAAAAGTACAAAGTGTTCCAAACAGGAAAGATTTGCTATATTTCATATCTTTTTAGCTGGATGCATTGTGTTGAATCCAGTCTCAGCATATTCTAAATGATTACTGGTCGGTCAATCATTGTTTCAATCATTTTCTGTAACCTAACCGTTAAAAAAAAAGCTCTGATATTCAGTGATAGCTACAGGGCTGTGCTTTCAATCTGTATAAGGTCAGTTTAACATGCACAGATACAAGCAAAATTATAGTGTAGAGAATCCATTTACTGGGTTTAATTAAATGTACAAAGGAAATTCTGCTCATATTCTAATTTGTAATGAGTGTATAAAGAGTGTGAGACGGAATGGAAATTGATATGTAAATTCAATCCAGCATGGTTTGCTGTCTCATTGCAGTCAGTTGCTGCTTGGGTGGTTGAAAAGCTAGCATGTATTATTTTTATACACTGTATCCAATATAGTTAATGTGTCGGTCTATCACAGATCAAACATCCACACTTCTGGCAGGTGTGGGATCTGTGTAAGTTCACATCGCCTTGGCTGAAAGAAAATTATAGTCCAGGACATAGAAATTGTCTCAAATGTTTATCATTAAGACATGTGAAACGTCCAAATGATTCTCTTTTATAAACCTCATTGTAATCTATACTCCTTTAATGTTTCTTCCCATATCGCACATCTAAATCTTTACACAGCCTCCACTTTTTCTTTATTGCTCAATAATATGGAGAAGATTATCTTCTCTGTATAAGGTCTCTGTGTAATTATTTATATTGCTCCATATAACCTATTTCTATAACATCACATTTTGCTCACTTTGTTCCATATTACCTATGTAATGTAGTTTAAAAGTTTCTCTGCCACCTCAAACGTATTGTTTCCCTTTCTCTTCCTCATTCAAATTCTGTTGGGTTTTATTTCTGATCTATCTATCTTTAAAACATAATACAAAGTGGGACTACTTTGTCTAATGTATTTTTCCTACGCTTGACAATCTTGACAAAGGCTTAAGACATAAAGCTCCCCAGCTGCCATTAGTAGCTTGCCCTGGGTGCCCCTGGTTCTGCACTTTCCTTTTATGCGAATGGAACCTAACGCTGGCTTTCTGGTGGCCGTTCGCATGAACCAAACCAACTAAAAGACCTCAGTGGTGTACCGCGATCGCTATGGAACTAATTTCGGCATGAGAACTTTGTGGGTTCACGGTCACCTCAGTGGGATTAAGCTGCGAATGTTATGGAACTGTTTTCGGCATGAGGTGATCGTGCAGTTCCCGGATAACTTTGTTTGCGGTTTTGAACCACTTTGAAATCCGCAAAGGAGAGCACTTATTTGAGGGAAGGTGCCTGAGGCGAAGGGGAACAAACGCTACTAGAGACCCAGGAGGAGCACCCCGTATTGCGGCCATAAAGAGTCCCGAAAGGTCAGAACTTTAACATGGTAGCATTTCTCCTACACTGTAAGGATCTGTGCACCATTTGGAGAACGTGGGCGCTCAGATCAGGGCTATTTGGGGATGTATAATTTGTGGGGTTATTATATATTTTTATGATGCTTTTGGGTATTTTTATGTTTTATATTTTTATGTTTGCTTCTCTGTTCTAGGGAGATAATTAGCTTACCGGTCGTTAATGCAATTATCACCCAGGCTCAAAGAGTTATGGGAGGGGCTTGCCTTGCATTGAATGGAGACCCCATGCTGGGGGCTGTGTATAAAAGCAGGCAACTTGGCTGTAGTAAACCAGTTTCTTTACACCTTTAACTCAGTCTGGGCTAGTGTTTGGGTGGATCACCTATACTCTCTGCGGGAGAGCTTAATCACTTGAAGCTGTACCCAGGACCCTGTTCCAGGCTGCAGTGGCTAGGGCCTGAAGCACTTCTGGTGTCCCGGTGATAACAAGGAAGCGAGCTTGACTGAGGTACCCAGTCAGGGTGCCATCCACCCTTTGTCAATATTGTCAAGTGTAATGTAGCCCCGGCTATGTCTGTTTTATAGAGAAATAGATAGGAAATGTTTTTTTCTAAAGGCTTCTACAGACTGTCAGTAAGAATTAACACAATGTGCCCAGTAATGGAATGTTAATTTTTCCAGTTATTATTTTTGCTTTCTGAGAGTAAACTCATTTTATTACATTTATATTTTTATTAATGTAATTTTGTAGTTAATTTTGAAAACAATGACACTGGGCATCTCCTAGTAATCTTACTTAAGTGGGATGTTGGCTGGGACATTGGGAAGCTATAATTCACATGGGAGTTTGGTACCCAAAGGAACTATGTGCAATATCACCTAGTCCTATTAATGAAGAAAATAATAGAGCATTGAAAAATGTAAGAGTATTTAAAGAGTTACTCCAACAAAAAACTGTATTTATTAACCCTTCATGTAAGAAAGAAAGAAAGAAAGAAAGAAAGAAAAAAGAAAGAAATAAAAAAACGTACCTCCATTCCATTTCTCCACGTAGCCCAATCCTCCTCTGCTGAGGCTACTCCATCTCCCTGCAGGGGGAAGGATGTCAGGGAGGGCGGGCTGAGGGGAGGACAACTACACCATAAAAAAGGGGCCCTGCTACCATAGCATTACTGTAACAGCATTCAACAGATGTCCAATATGCAGAGAAGTGACATTAGCCAGCCCAGCAAGGGTGCGGTGTTTCATAGCAAGACTCTGCATATACAGGCTCCAAGAACCATGACCACTTAAAATCACTGAAATGATCACAGTGCTTGATGTAATCTTCTATTATCACATCCCATCCCAAATCCAAATGCATCACGTGAAGCTATGGAGGACAAAGGTGGAGGGGGGATAAAGAGTAGTGCAATATTTCCTACATTTCTAAAGTCAGATGGTAATCATATTTTAGACAAGTTATAAATTGTGAGTTGTGAAAAAATAAGAGTAAAAACAATAAAATATAATAATTGAAAAGAAGAGGACATTTGCTTAATAAAAAAAACTACTAAGAGAGATAATGAATAGATGATATATATATATATAAGTGAGATAATATACAATTTAAGAAATGTGGGACAAAACTGGAACAAATATTCATATGAGTTGTACTTACACTAAATGATGGACCCTCCTGGCTGAAGCAGACACAGAAGTACATTTCTGAGACAAAGTACTAAATAATGAGCAATGACCATGGAAACCAATAGAATGTCTCTAAACATTTAGCCATTTGCATCCAAATAGTACATGTTTTGCCTTGATAAAGCTTCCCATTTTTATTGAACTGCTTTGTGGTGGACTCTTCATTGTGGATCACAATTTACCCCAGGTGCAGCAGGCTCTACCACTTTCACTATGTTATATGAATGTCAGAGGAGAGCTTCCCTACCTAGTATGTGCAGGTTAATTTCAGATTTCTTGGATCTACATTATTATTTAATAGTTTGTGTTTTTTTTGAAATATTAGATCGATGGCAATATTTTTGTATAATGTATATTGCTGGGTAGAGTTGCAGAATCCTTCGGTTTTCTTATTATTAAAAATAACAGTCCAGGCACCAAATGTTAATACCAACTTAATCAATCACGCAGAGAGATTTTTGTAAGCAATTTATGAAATGTCATTAACACTTAACACTGGATTTACTTGTCAGGGGACTTAGAGAATCGTTTCAGTCCAACTTGCATTTCCTGCGAATTTGGGTAGATTGGGTGATCAGTCGAAATACCAAACTCCGAGCCAAAATGTACCCAAACAAGAACCAAACAAAATGAGCAATGGGACAGTATTTTCGTCTTGATACATGATTCTGAATTCCACTCGTGAAACCAAAAAAAGAGATGATGGATGAGAAAAAAAAAAATTGATTTACGGCAAGTGGACATTCCCTACATGTTGATTTTATTCACAGATCAAGTGAGACATGAGCAACAGAGGATATAGAGCAGGACAATGTACATTTATTGTATATTTAATAAACAATATACCGTATATACTCGAGTATAAGCCGACCCGAATATAAGCCGAGGCCCCTAATTTTACCCCAAAAAACTGGGAAAACTTATTGACTCGAGTATAAGACTAGGGTGGGAAATGCAGCAGCTACTGGTAAATTTCTAAATAAAATTAGATCCTAAAAAAATTATATTAATTGAATATTTATTTACAGTGTGTGTATATAATGAATGCAGAGTGTGCGTATGAGTGCAGTGCAGTGTATGAGTGCAGTGCGTGTATGAGTGCAGTGCGTGTATGAGTGCAGTGCGTGTATGAGTGCAGTGCGTGTATGAGTGCAGTGCGTGTATGAGTGCAGTGTGTGTGCGTATATATTCATTGAATATTTATTTCCAGTGTGTGTATATAATGAATGCAGTGTGTGTGTGTGTGTGTGTATGAGTGCAGTGTGTGTGTGTGTGTATGAGTGCAGTGTGTATGAGTGCAGTGTGTGTGAGTGCAGTGTGTGTGAGTGCAGTGTGTGTGAGTGCAGTGTGTGTGAGTGCAGTGTGTGCGTGTATGAATGAAGTGTGAGTGTGTGATGCAGTGTGTGTATGAATGCAGTGTGTGTATGAGTGCAGTGTGTGTATGAGTGCAGTGTGTGTATATGAATGAAGTGTGAGTGTGTGTGATGCAGTGTGTGTTTGTGTATGTGTTGGTGGGGGTGGGCATTTAATATATTATTAATTATTATTATTTTTTTATATTATTATTATTATTTTTGCATTATTATTTATTATTTAATTATTAATATATATATTTTTTTTATTCTATTTTTTTTTCGTCCCCCCTCCCTGCTTGATACATAGCAGGGAGGGGGGCTCCTTCCCTGGTGGTCTAGTGTCATTGGCAGTTCAGTGGGGGGAGAGGGGGGCTGTCAGAGATGTTACTTACCTTTCCTGCAGCTCCTGTCAGCTCTCTCCTCCTCCGCGCGTCTCCGTCTGTGCAGCTCCCTCTGTCAGCTCCCAGTGTAAGTCTCGCGAGAGCCGCGGCTCTCGCGAGACTTACACTGGGAGCTGACCGAGGTGCTGAACGGACGGCGCGGAGGAGGAGAGAGCTGACAGGAGCTGCAGGAAAGGTAAGTACAGCTCTGCCAGCCCCCCTCTCCCCCCAGTCTGTATTATGGCAATGCAAATTGCCATAATACAGACTATGACTCGAGTATAAACCGGCTTATACTCGAGTATATACGGTAATATATAAACATATAAATATAGATTTTAAATTCTCCTCCTGCATTTCCCTCTAATATTTACTTTTTCTCACTTGATCTATGAACCAAATGGGGCAAAAAAAATGAGTCACTCAGTGTACTGCAAGACATATACATAATATTGGGTATATATTTTGCAGTACACTAAGAAGCTGATTTTAGCACCATTTTGGTTTGTCTGATTAATATCCGAATCTGGTTTTCCATAACGAAACACTATTATGAATTGATTGAACTTTCATCTTTAGTGAATAGCCACATGTAATATGGTGTTACTAAGCACCATGAGGACTAGCCATTTTTGAAAGCTGAGATGTGTTGCTATTATTCCTTTGTTTGCCTTGCAATGCAAATAAACCTTACCTTGTGATTCCACTTGTGACTGCCGCATGGGGAATTGTAGGTAATATTTGAATACAAAAGAAAATTCCTTTATTTCGTGAGCATGCATACATTGATTCACGATTGAACATTCTGGATGGTGTCTATGGAAATTCACAAACAGAAAAGTAATTTAAATCGAATTGAGAAAAAATCTGTATTCAGAAATCTGTATTCAGATAAAGAAAATATGTTGGTAGTATGTTTGGAACAAAAGGTTAAGTGTAAAGCAAAGAATATTGTATGGGAAAGAGGCTTTCATCTGTCTGAAAGCTGTACATGTACAAATGAATACATTCCACAAGGTGCTTCTGTTTCTATTATATTTCTAAGACAGATTCCCTGTTATCCAACCATTGGCATAAATGCTCAAAGGTTGGCACTAGGTGTCTGACTGATCAAGTAGCTATTGCCCATTAACAGGTTAGTGGACATCACCATCAGGCAACCTATTGCCCCTAGCTCTGCTAATATGGAAAAACTAGCTAACTGTGGAGATGAAGAAGGTGGGACATGGTTCTGGGGTAGCAGAGGGTAATTTTAGATGTAATTTTGATAGAAGAAATAGGGATAGAGGATAATAATTATTGCAATGGGAGGTGATATGGAATGTGTCTGTATGATGAGTGATGTTAAACATATTAAAGGCAAAACTATTTGTAAAACTATTCTAAGGTAATCAACAATGACAATATAATAGACAATATAATAGCAAGATGGCCAGAGTTACACAGTGGTACACCCATGAACAAAATGTCTCATAGAAAACACTTATTCACCAAATAGCAATTTCAAAGCTCACTGAATTTTTTTTTTTTTTTATAAACACCTAATCTAGGCAAAGATAATGGGGGTTTAATTACAGTGTATGACTATACATTGCATAAGCCTGAAACATTACACCAATGTACCCCATTCTAGGCAGGTGCTATCCTAGCAACCTGATACCTGCTCTTATGAGATTGATCCACTTACTTGGGAAATTCTTCCTCTTGGGATTTTTTGCAGGTCGAGCTTAAACAGGGCCCTTGAATGAGGCACCTGTGACAGGGAGGGAAAACCAAGGAGTTGGCCTCAACTCTCAAAAATATATAAAGGACTGCAATCACCTGAACATGCATATATTATAAGGGAACTAGATGGAAAAGGATCAGTGCTCTAAAATATGTAGAATATATGTAAATGAAGCTGCACACCTAAAATGTTAGGGCTCCCTCTAAGCCCTAAAAGTAAGTATAAACTAAACAAAAGAGGAGCTAAGGTTGCACCAAAACAGAATAGACAAAGTATAGTTACTAATATAAAAAATCCATGATGTAAAAAAATCCACTATAAAAAAATATTAAGAAGTCCAATAAAAGTCCCAATAAAATTTGCCAGAAGATATAGCCTCAAATATGTCCAGAATGATTCTTCTAAGACAGTGTCAGATCAGGGTATTTATCCGTATTTAAAAACAAAAGGAAAAACTAATAGTGCAATATATCCCTGAGATAGATAACACCAGTGTAAAAAGTCTAATATAGTACTACTTCTGGTTTTAAGAGCTTATAACCAACTATAGAATGGATAGCGTGCAGTGGTACAATCCCCACTTAGGGATACGTGATAATATGTTGTTAGGTAGATGTTTCGTCAATATGTAGACCATAAATCTCCTCTTTTGTTTAGTTTATATTATAAAGATCTATCTATCTTTCATAATGTTATCAGCAATATACATGCTTATATTTATCCATCTATCGGGCCCCGTTAAAACTTCTTCTCTAAATGCCAAGGTCAAGTGCAAGATACTAGCTCTTTGATTTGTGAAACATTTTTATATAACAATGTAAAAAACAGACATTTTATTTACAATAATTTAAAACAGTTGCATGTGAAGTGGATGATGCAAAGGTACAAATATCCAGTGCATTTACACATATATTACTCAATTTAATATTTCTCTAAAAGCTTTTTAAATTACTTAATAATTTTGGCTGAACAGTTAAAATTATGTTTGAAAATATAAAACATTCAAATGATACATCATATCTAAAATATTTATCACTATATCAGAAATATTAAAATATTTTTCCTAATATGATCTTACTATAAAAGTTTATCAAAAATATTAAGTAATTTCAAAAGCATATTTCAAATATTAAACCAAGGCCATAATAAAAATAAAATGCAAACATTTTCAGTTTAGTGTGATAAAGTATCGTGATATTTGAAAGTATCTTTTGTGATGACATTTGCCCACCTTTTCTTTATCTCTGGAACCCATGATGTCATCTGACGATTTTATGGGTTAATCCATGATTACCAGAAAGTTGTCACAATGAGAGGCCTCATTCATCTTATTCTCTCTCTTCTTATAAGAGTGGGTGATGTGTCGGTTAATTTATTTCCAATATGTCATGTTCTGACTCAGATGGAACTTTCTGTCTTTAAAGCCCTGTGAAGAAAGGCATTACGCCAAACATGAAACTAAGTTCACAAGCAACACATGTCATGGCAGATCTTCCAAAAAATAAGCAATTGGCAGTAAGGCAGATTGCTAAGAAGTAATGCCCTTTGTAAAAGGTGTTACATTTGTTCCACAATCTATGTCTTTTATCCCATCCTTCAAAGTAACCTCACACTATCCCCATCTACTGCATTGAAAAGTTTCAATATTGGACTGTATAGGATTTCACACACACACAAACACACAAACACACACACACACACACACACAAGTTGTAACTGAAAATGTAAGAGCAACTGAATAAAACTTATACGTATAAAGTAAAATAAAGTCACAGTAATATATAAAAAGTAAATTATACAGAAAAAGATATCACAACAGAGGAAATAAATTGAGATACAGCATGAAGTCACTGAGAGAACATTGAGAGAACATGTTCTTGGAACCAAAGTATTCCATGCACTGTTTGTAGTAGAGATGTTTTATAGTGAACAAGCATAGGAAGCAAATCATAAAGAAAAAAAGGAATATAGGAAAAAAGCAGTTGAGAAGAGAAATAAATTGGCATAAACAGAGAAATGACAATGAAAGCAATTCTGTTTATTGGAGATAACGTTGTTGGGATATTACATCCATACTGTTCTTAACATACTTGTTGAAATAATGAAGACGTAGTTGTTGCAAACTTAGAAGAATGCTTTAAGCACCATAGCCACTACAGTTCTACTATAGTTATTATGGTGTGACCTGGCGCTGTCCCACGAAAAAGTAATTAAACTATCCATATCCATACTAAAGCTGGTTATAATCTTTTGAAAATGCGAGTAGGTCTATATTAGACTTTTTACACTGGTATTATCTATCTCTGGGATATATTGCACTATCCAAGAGATAGATAATACCATAGATAATATGGTTTGACAAATTTCCTGGGCCTATGTAGGAGTATCCAGTTAGATTTACAGAGCTTAGCAAAGCCGTGCAGGATCACACACGAGGATCAGCTGAACACTGCCAGCTAATGAGTGGGGTCTTGCTATGGCCCTGCTTTTTTCTATACAGATATTTGAATTCTCCTGCAAGAGAAGACTGGATGCTGTGAATACACCTAGAGGAGACAGTTGTCAAACTGTACTAAACTGGTTTGATTGCTTATGGTACCATAACTACTACTGCATGCCTTGATTTGTCCTGTAATATCAAGATATAGAATGCCATGTCTCTTCCATTTATAAAATTAGGGTTAGATAAAACTTGTTTTGAAGATGAGATTTTTAAGAAGATTCTTTCATTCTTTTGATGTCAAGTAACCAAGGTTACCCAAGAGAAACATACACAGTCAGCCCCAGTGCCTCCAGTATCATCTGCACTTTTAGATATATATATTTTAAATAATAGCATACACTGTATTTGAGTGTAAATAGCTAGCTCACAAATGTGGAATAAAACAGCAATTTTGTGTGTCTATGTATTGCTGCTCCGAGATACATAAAAATTAAATTTCATGTAAGTGTACAAAAAGTTAAAATTATTTGTTCATTCTTTACAGAAGTCATGGGGAGATTAAATATTTATACACTACACAGTGTCTAACACCTTCTATATTTTACGCAGGGTATGAAATTGTATCATAGAAACAAAAATACACATTTTACCACATATAACCTCTGTGATGAAAAAAAGTGTTAAATAAAATGAGTATTAGTAAGAACCTTACATTATTAGCAATACAGCTTCCTAAAAAAGGCAATAGCATGAAAAAGTCTATATTTGAGCATAATATCTAAAACGTGTATAGAGCTAAATACCTACGGAGGATTGCAAAGTGCAATAGCAACCTGCATTAATATCTGTATTGCTCTGAGTGACATGAGTACTCTCCCCCACCTCCTCCCTGTCAGTTAGAATGCAGCATATTTCTTCTACTGTTTAGAAGGGGGGTTGTCCCTTGAAGCCCATTTACAGAGATTCAATAGGTCAGAAGAGTGGACATTCTTTCTCGAGCAGAACAGAGATAAGAGAGGCTTTACATTTCATTTTGCATTATGTTACAACTGAGAATGAATGTGTATACACATTGTGGTAGTGAAAGGTTTAGGAGTAATTCTCAAGAGATTTTGCTTTTTCTCTTTTGTTGTCAATAAATTGTAGTAAAGGGAGTAACAATTGAAACAAAACAATATATTGTCAGAAAGAGAGCAGTCCAGTCGAGTAGCAGACAAGAAGTATAATGGTAAGTCCAAAGTGAGGATCATGTTTCTATAGTATGGCAAAGAGGAGATTTACTAAGGAAATTTGAGTGCTATTCTGGATTTTAAAGCTCTGAAAGTTGAGATACTTTCTACTGGATCCAATGGTGATTGGTCCTTATTTTACATTTTGCCCAGAAAAAAACGTGTTTTCCTTTGATACTTTTTTCTCAATTTTTTTCTGAATGCCAGAGCATCAAAAAAAGAATAAAAATGTCTGATTTGGAGATGCATGGGTTGAGAATTGCGCCAGTGATCTTTGTGGCATTTGTTATGATTTTACTCCCTATTATATCATCGGTTTGGGTCAAAGTAACATCGTTAGTGACACTGATGGAAGCACCTGTGTTGACAGTTTAAATGGAATGCTAATAAAAAAAAAAAATAACGAAAAGATTGCGGGGATCTGTACAATGTAGTTTTCTTGTAGTTCTGGACATGTTAGGTGCATATCCAGTCCTTTGTTAGTGATATTGGAGCAATACTTTTTTTTTATCAATTCAGTAGGCCACTGCCTACTGTATTAACTGCTATCGTCACTCACAACACAGAAAATAGGGAAATACGTAATTAGAAGTCGGAGGGAACTACTCACTTCTCTTCAAGTATATTGGAAATGATGGATACCACCACTTCTTTTTTTATTACCATTTATTTATTCTAATTTTTCAATATGGCAACTCGGAACAATTTTTATAAAAGCACTGGAAGGAAACTGCCTTTATTCCCCAAGCTTGATCTAAAATTCAACAAATTCTTAGTCAACACGTTTATTTTCTCATTTGCTGCCTTTTGTCTTGAATCAGATTTCCGCTTTATATCCCCCAGTCTGTATCCCTATCAACAATTGATTGCTAAAACATATGCAACACTCAGCATAAGATATTTATGAGTAGTGTTAAATAAATAAACTCAGAGAACAAGGTGATGACTGACGACCCAACCAACTCCCCCGTTGTCCAAAAAAACACAGGGCGCTTGAATAGTGGATAATTGGCTCTATTTAAAAACATACCAACACGCCAGCATTCCTTTCACCTGTCAGCTGTTTGGGTTACATAGTTACATCGCTGAAAAGAGACTTGCGTCCATCAAGTTCAGCCTTTCTCACATATGTTATTGCTGTTGATCCAAAAGAAGGCAAAAAACCCAATTTTGCAACAAACTAGGAAGAAATTCCTTCTTGACCCCAACATAACAGTCAGATATCTCCTTGGATCAAGCAGCTATTACCCCCCTAATGAGCAATTATATCCCTGTATGTTATGTTTTTGGAAGTATTTATCTACTTGCTGTTTAACCCCTTAAGGACACATGACATGTGTGACATGTCATGATTCCCTTTTATTCCAGAAGTTTGGTCTTTAAGGGGTTAAACATCTGTATGGACTCTGATAAAACCACCTCTTCAGGCAGAGAATTCCATATACTTATAGTTCTTACTGTACAAAATAATTTTCTTTGCCTTAGATTAAATCTCCTTTCTTCCAGCCTAAATGCTTGACCTCGTGTCCTATGTATAGCCCTGTTTATGAATAGATTTCCAGATAATGGTTTGTACTGGCGCCAAATATATTTGTATAATGTTATCATATCCCCTCTGAGGTGTCATTTTTCCAAACTATAGAGATTTAAATTTTTTAACCTTTCTTCATAACTAAAATGCTCCATTCCTTTTATCAATTTTGTATTTCATCACTGCACTTTTTCTAGTGCAATGATATCCTTCTTTAGAACAGGTGCCCAAAATTGCACAGCATATTCAAGGTGTGGTCTTACCAGCGATTTATAACGAGGGAAACTTATATTTTCATCTCGAGGATTTATGCTCCTATTTATACATGACAAAACCTTACTGGTCTTAGCAACTGCAGATTGAAATTGCATATTGCTGCCTAATTTGTTGTCTATAACAATTCCCTAATCCTTCACGTGTGTGGTTATTCCTAATTCACTACCATTTAGGGTGTAAGTTGCTTGTGCCAAAGTGCATAACTTCGCATTTCTCTACATTAAATTTCATCTGCCATTTTAGTGTCTAGTCCCCCAATCTAATTCCCTCTGCAGCAAAGCCATATACTGCTCACATTTTATCTTACAAAGTTTTGTGTCATCTACAAACACTAAAACATGGCTTTCAATGCCTATTGCAAGATCATTTATAAATATTTTCAATAGAAGCGGTCCCAAAACAGAACCCTGAGGGACACCACTTACCACTTTTGTCCAGCTTTAAAATTTACCATTAATGACAACTCGTTGTACATTATCATTAAGCTAATGTTCTACCCAAGAACAAGAATATTCATTTAGATCAATTTCTTTTAGTTTGAAGACTAACCTGTTGTGAGGAACTGTATCAAATGATTTGGCAAAATCCAAGTAGATCACATCCACTGCAACACCCTGATCTATACTTCTACTTACTTCTTTAATGCAATTAGGTTAGTTTGACATGACCTGTGTTTCATAAAATGCTGATTACTGCTAAAAACAGTAACAGTTCTTCGCAATAGATTCCTGAATATTATCCCTCAATAGCCCTTCCAATGTTTCCTCAGTCACAGAAGTTAAGCTCACAGGTCTATAATTTCCAGGCAAATATTTTGAACCCTTTTCAAATATAGGAACGACATCTGCCTTCCTCCAATCCTCTGGTACAATACCTGAAACAAAAGAATCTTGAAAGATGAAATACAGAGGTTCACTGATTTCCTCACTTAGCTCCTTAAGTACTTGTGGGTGAATACCGTCAGACCCAAGAGCTTTATTTACATTACATTTTTTAATTGTTTTAGCACCTTGTCTCGAGTCATCAAATCACAAGTTATCTGCAAGTTTTTTGCAGCAATCATTTGCATATCTCTTGCCATAGGATCCTCATTAATATATTCTGAAGAAAATAGTTAACATTAGCTAACAGACCATCTCTGTTTACATATTTAGTTTTTTTAGAATTGATGTACTTTAAAATTTTTGGGGGTTGGTTTTGCATTATTTGGCTATTAATTTCTCATTTTCTAGTTTAGCCACTTTAATTGCCTTTTTGGAAGCATTATTGGCTTACTTATATCTTATATAGGATGCCTCTGATTTATCTGATTTAAATGCTTTAAATGCCCTTTTCTTATTTTTAATCTCTTGTTTTACTTATCTACTAAGCCACATCGGTTTTAATTTGTTTCTTTTATATTTATTACGCAATGGTACATACTGAAATATGTACCTTTCTAATATTTCAAAAGATCAACATTGTTTGTTATAACGAGATCCAGACAAGCATCCTTATTAGTTGGTGCTTGTTCCAGTTGTGATATGAAGGTGCCATTTAACACATTCAAAAAACTGATTTCCCTTGCTGAAGTACTTGTTACTCTATCCCAATTTATGTCCGGGTAACTCAAATCTGCAATAATTAACGTGTCACCCAGATTTGCAGCTTTCCCTATTTGCTCTAACAGCTGTTCTTTCTCATTAATATTTAAATTAGGTGGTTTATAAAGTAGAATGATCCCTCAAGGAAAAAATACCCAGGGGTCATAGGTGAGGGAGTCCCTAAGAATATCACATATATGTGTATTAAAACATAACTTTTATTAATAACTCTGATAATAAATTAAAGAATCATGTGAGTGATAGTGAAACTTGTGGAGCAAAGAAAAATAAAGGACTGGCTAGCTAAGCTAAAACATATATATCCTTGGTCAGATGGGTGCCAAATGGAACATCTATATCATAACCAGATGTATACCATAGCGGTATACCCCTGCAGAAAGTACATAGCCTTAGTAGAGAGGGGTGAAAACTGAGTGTCCAACTAAACCAGATACTATAAAGCATTAGCGGATAAAATAAATAGTTGCTAGTTGGTTACACTTGTACTGCTGTATAGTATGCATCTGAGTGTCATTATAAATATAGCTCCAGTAACTACAATAGCAGTATAGGGAGCCCCCGCAGTGAACCGTGCTTTGGTTAGCGGATCACTTGAAATGAGAGCTGTCAGGGTTCAAACTGCAACTATCTACAGTCAAACGATACTGTAGCTGATGCTGCTTAGTTTCAAATAACTGTATACACTGTTGCACAAACGAACCCTCTGCTGATCTAAAGATCAAGTTTCCCAGATTTTAGATTGCTATAAGTGTGGCACGGAAGCGCAGCCTAGAACGACCTGGCCATATTCGTGAGTGGCTATAATATCTGGCTAAATACCACAATCTATGCTGACCCTGGTGAGATCGGTTACAGCTAAGGACCGCTCCATGGGTAGTGAACAATGCCAGTTGAATAGATGAATCAGGAGATCTCGGATTATGCATAGAACCCGCAGGGAGTACAGAGCCAGAAAATACTATAGGCTAGTGCCTGAATACCAAGTGCCACACACAGCACTCCTATCTACCCTGAAGTGTCTTGCCCATGTATAATCTGCTATAAGCATGGTGCAAGGGTGCAGGTGCGAGCTACAAAGCCCTATATCTGAGCTGTCTATAAAGCATAACCCACAATCCTGTCACCCAATATGCCCCTGGAAACTCAAGGAGACTAGATGGCTAATGAACTAATGAACAAAAGTAAAAAAGGAGAATAAGAGCCTGCCCTAAGCCTGCCTGATGCGTGTTTTGGTGCTGCTAAAGCGCCTTTTTCTGAGGCATCATGCCTTCCTTTCTGAAAATATTACCATGGAGGTCCTTTTCTTTAGCTTACTTCCTAGTTCCCTGAACTCATTCTTTAGGACCTTCTATTTTCCTCTGACTTTGTCAATGGTACCAATATGGACCATGACAGCTGGGTCATCCTCAGCCCCTCCCAATAATCCCTCCACTCTGTCAGCAACATGCCGGACCGAGCACCCGTAAGACAGCAACCTGTCTGGTTGAGACGATAAGAGTGGCAGATTACCCTATCTACTTAATAATAGAGTCCCCTATCACCACAACCTGTCTAGCCTTCCTTACACTCTCAACCCCACCCGTACTAAAGGGGCTGTTCCCACAACTGTTAGAAAGAACAGCTTCCTGTAGTACAGCTACTCCTGAGCTGATGCTCCCAACATCTTCACTCGAACAGGCAAATCTGTTAGGCTGCACAAGATCAGGACTAGCTAAACCTTTCCTCCCCCCCCCTTCTTTCTCGCCCCAATGTTTCCCAGCTATATGCCTGTTCACCAACTGTTTCATCTCCTCCCACTCAACTACTTGCCCCCACTAAACTCTGCTCAGTGAGCAGACTCATCTCAAGATTTTCAATCTTCCTCAGTGTTGCAATTTGTCTCTCCAGATCTCCAATCTGAGCTTCCAGAAAAGCCACCCGCTCACACCCGCCACAGAGGTATGGACCCTGGACAGATTCATCCAGGCATGCATACATGCAGCAGGATGTAAGTAAAACTTGTAATCTTGCTAGCACTCATCCCCAGTTACAAAAACACACAAGTGAGCAAAACAATATTTAAACTTTTGGTTTAAACTCCCCTGTATATGGTTATGATATTTGGAGAGGACGCTCATATGTATGAATAATTATTTTTTTATGTGGTATTCTCACTATACTCAGAGTGCACTTTATATCACTTTGCACTTTATTATATGTTGCACTTGTGGCATTTATAAAATGTGTTCTTAAAGACACAGAGCACCTTAATTGTGAGATTTTAAACTCACTTGTAGTTTAAACTCCTGTTGTTTTAACTCCTACTTAAAAGAGACTAGTTGAAATAGCCTACTTTCAAGCAAACTCCAGTGTGCAAGCACGGTGAGTCAGTAGTGGGTTGTATTGGCAATACAAATCCCACACAGGTGGAAATTAAGGGGCACCTCCCTAATTAGGTCAGCAGCAGCAACAAGGAGGGGAATTAAAACAGCAAGAGAAAAAAAAGAGGAAACAAGTTTTTTTTTTTTTTTTTTAAGATTGCCAAAAAGACAGATACTCCTTGATTTCCATGAGTCTTATTTTGGATAGCTGGCTCCAACTCCCCATGCTAGCTCGGCACTTAAATAACTATGAGATAAATAGAACATAAACATAACAAAACACAAACACCATTGATAACCCAAAAACCAAGGGAAGGTCGGCAGGAAAGAGCACAGATCCCTACGCTCTGTTACGCTCTGTTACCTCCCATCCTTTCCATTATATTTGGTTCCAAATTTGCAACATAGTATCCCTAACTACCACATCCATTACTATAAGTAGCAGTCATGCCAACCCTTTCTTGTCAGTCCAGGGAATCCCTTAACTGCTGATCCAACCAACTATCCTGTTGCTCCAAAACACATAGGACACCTGAATAGCGGATAAGGGCAATGGCCACAGCTTCATTTTAAACATTCCAACGCGCCAGCATTCCTTCCATCTGTCAATTGTTGGGGTTATCGTGCAACAGATACTCCTTGATTTCCCAGAGTTCTAGAAAGCTTGCCTTTTGCCATCAGTCATAGCAGCCTGTGACTCCACAAGCTGACTCGGCAATTAAATCACTTGCGCTGGCCAGGAGCACTGCCACCGCGATGCCGGCAATGGACCTCTTCCCATGTCAGCATTGGTCCCCCCAACACAGGTGCGTACTTAATCCTTACTTGTAATTCCACATTAAATGTTTCAAGCCCATTGGATTTTACATCACCCCCATCCGCATGCATTCTGTTGTTCCCCTTCCAAATCCATATGTCCCACCCCTATACTGCCCAGGCATCTCACAAATCTAGAAATAGTCATATTAAGCTTCAACCCCTTGGTGTATGGCATCTGTTGCCAACAAGGTCGGGGCACTATCTCAAACTAAATAACCGTAGAATCTGCAATGAGCCAAATCACGCTTCATAGAGTTAATTAACTCTATGGTCCTGACCTTTCCCAAATCATTACCCCTGCATGGATAATTAACATGACTGCCCTTAACACAAACCTAAAAGAGGCACATTCCTGATAAATCTGGCTCCGCAACAACACTTGAATACCCCTGTATTGTACCTGACTATCTCAAATTGAAACCCCAAGTTTAGGCCATATGAGCGTTCCTCCGTCCGCCTGGTTTTTAATATAAAAACCATTTTTAAAAAAAAATGTGCAAATCAACTTCATTTCGGACATCATTTCTGCCAAGTTAGTAAGCCTCCGAGGAGGAGACAGAACCAGTTTTTGTAAATGATTGCTAGAGAATCTAAAACTGCCTCCTAACAAGCCCTTTGCAAAATGTAGAAACACAAATCTGATTTAAAACGATTTTCCAAAGGAATCGAAACAGTGTTGTGCCTGTATATAGTACTCAACATTTTTAGAGCATGTATAATTTTGATGGAACTCACCCCCCTTTAAATGTATGACCGTCACAAGGTGATCAAGCTGGTTAAATAGCTCTTTTTTTTTTTTTACCTGGTAGTAAGATCTTACATAAGCAGATAATCATTTCACTTCTGAAGTGTGGGATGTAGCTAGCTGTTCAAACATTCTGAAATTAAATTAGACTCCCTGGTAATTACAGAATCCTATACATATTCAGAGTCAATATTATCTATTAAGCCACTGACAGTGGCTGAATGTGACTTTTACTAAGAATAATCAAGTTGTAATTATTGTTTAGCACACAGACTTAGCTATCATAAAGTATAATAAGTAAGACTCAGATTAATATTTCCACAGCAATAAAAATTCACAGTTTGAGCCCTCACCAGAGTCACATGGGCTAAGTATTTTATTGGAATAAATTAAATTTTTGTGTCCTGT